>NC_056626.2:211261999-211603249 GCF_002870075.4 Lactuca sativa | reverse complement strand
ACTGAATACAATTGTCAATTGACGCTATACATCAGTATATTCATACACCTACAGGTGCATACAAAAACCAGTTTTGAAACGTAACCAAATTGAGTTAGAATAGCCAAAAAAAAGATCTTACATCATGACAAAGCTATGAGTTTTTTGCTTATTGATTCGTTTCTCATGAGTCAGAAAAATTTATTAAAATCCAACACTACAATCAAGTTTGGCAAAATACGAAAAATTGTAACAGAAAACAGTAGCATTATCACACCAAAAACAAAACCAAACTTGAAAACGATACGTTAATCCAATCATCATTGTTCAAGTAATAACAATATCATTCATATTCCAGTCTGCTATCAAAAAAGCATACCAAAATTTCACTTTAACATTCGAGCAATCATAATATTCCACAAACCCACATACCAAATCATCATCAACAACATTATTCTACTCAACTCAAACTGTGTATATCTATTTTTCACATATACTAACACTAAACCTTCAAAAATCATCTCACCTTTTCAGTTTTCAGTGTACACCAACACCCCTTTCCAGCTTTCTGCGTTCATAATCAGCATCATCTGTTGGCAGTTCATATCGGCAAACAGGGCAGGTGTTCCTAATCTCCAGCCATGGCACTATGCAATCACCATGGTAACGATGATTACAAGGAAGCAATTTCGCTATTTCTCCAACACTAATTTCATCTTTACATACAGCACAAAGGGTGGTGGTGTTCTTTTCAACATCTTCTTCACTTATAACAACACTTGAAAGATTCTCCACTGCTTTCTTGGAAGCCGGTGGTCGACCCAAAGATGAAACATCACTATCGGCAAATTGCCCGAAGAACATTTCATATTCTGTGTAATTGTATTCATCGTACTCACCTGATACATCTGGATTTTGTTCGAAGTTTTGAGCATTCAATAGAACTTCCCAATCTGATCCATCTCGATCTTCTTCTTCTTCTTCTTCGTGTGATTCGTGATTTCTAGGAGGGATTCCTGGTAGAACAGATGCATCGTCGTCAGCTTCTGCACCGAAAAACATGCTTAATTCTCTTCCGTCGATTCGTTCATGTTCATCCACTTCCTCCCAATCGAAATCTCCATTAATGTTGGTGTTTGGGTTGGGTGTTGTGTTATCATCGTCTAGATGGAAAGAATCCCAGCAAAGGTGAAGACTGGTTTCGTCATCATAGTCTCTAACTCTATCCATGTCGGGACCATTCTCCACCTCGCCGCCGCCGGATTCGAAGGAATCGGACACTATATCAGTCACCGTCAACCCACCCATGAAAAATTCCGGAGCACCTGAATCGATAGATGAACGGCTGGATTCCGATCGACCGATTCTCCGTCTGGATACAAACATTTCGTCCCCGGTATCAGCAACCGTAAACCCAGAGTAATCATCATCGACGCCTCTACCACTAGGGTTATGGTTACCATCATGATTTTCTACATGAAACCCTAATTCTGACCCAAAATCCACCTCAAATTCATTCGAATTCCCATCTTCATTTCCTTCATCAACCCCCAAATTCCGATCAGACCGAACCAAGCGGTGGTTCTCTTCACTTAAACGCGACATAGAATGCAGTTGCTGTTGCGATTGCCATTGCGATTGCTCAACGCGTTGATGGAACATGTCGATTACGAAATTTGCCTGGGTCTCTCGATCGAGAGATGAATTACGATCAAGACCGCATCTTCGGGCGCAAAAGAGATCTTCGGAGGAAGGGATGTCGAGATCTGGAGTGTAAACGTCGAATCCGTCAAGATCATCGGGCCATTGAGAAAAGGATACTAGAACGTCCTGCCCCTCGTCATTGTCGTCGTCGTCGCGGAAGTAGGAAACATCCGCCATTGATAAAGCTTTGTGGGTGTTGTGGTGTTTCAGGCGAGGGGGGGAATGGAATTTGTAGTTGGTAATAAGATATTTGCTGGACAGGGGATTTTGCACATTTGGAAGACTCATGAACCATGAGTTTAATTTACAATTTCTAATTATATAATTTCAATATTAATCTGGTCAATCTATTTTTAGTATTTTTATAATATTAAATCATTTTAATATTTCTTTTATCAAGAACTGGTGTTTTTTTATTAATATTAAGGATAAAATGTTTGTATGTAATAACAATCCTTTTTTCACCACTTAAAAAAAGTAAAAATAAATAATAAACTATCTTTTGTTCAATGATAATTGAATTATATCTGACAATGGAAATGATTAGTAACCTTATATGAATAATGTATTCGAATTAGAGGTTTTAATTGTTAACTATTTTTGCATCACAAAAAATATTGAATAGTTGCCCTTGAGTAACAGAATAGGTATTTAGTTACCTTCAAATGTCTATGCTACCAAATTTTTGGTAGTTGCATTTATCATAGATGAAAAAGTTTCGGTTGGAAAAAATAGTTTGCGAAAAAAAATCAAAAATGTTTACAAACAATGTCAACTAATTCATCCTCTTCATCAATACAATTTTTACCCCTTTCATCTCAAACTAAAAGTCAAAAATCATACATAAATATGTTCAAAAATCATACAATTTTTACCCCTTTCATCAACAAAATCAAAATTGTTTGTTGTTCTAAAAGAAAAAATCAAAACTCTTTACAAACTTGCATAAACTTCTATCAATTAGCAAATGAAGCTTCGTCAGGATAGTGTGTGAATCAAACATAAATATGTATAAGAAAAGATGGAGATACGAGATACTACAGTGACGTAAAAATGATAGATTATTCTTGATGTTGGCAGTCAAGTATAGAAAACAACACTTATGTCATAAAAGAAGCACATGAAGGGTTTACAGATTCAGTGTATCAGGTACGCAGATGATTTAAATTGGATTCTTATCAAATAAATAAGCATAAAATCTTTTTATTTTAATTATGTATTATTGATGTTAATCGATTAAGATTCATGAAGTCGTTTGGTCAAAGTAATGGATGATATATATTCTATTATGAGAGGTAAAATAATAATTTGTTAGGGTGGTCATAAGAAAGCGGAATTTGATGGAAATAAGGATATTGTGCAATGAGAAAGGCTATGTTATTACTTATTGACAATCCTTTCTTTAATCTTGAACATATTATGATTTAAAATACATGAATTGGTTGAAATGTATTTTTCTAGTATAATTTAATTAACTATAAAACCTTCTTGTTTACAAGCCATGTGTTCCTATAAATGACAAAACACAAAGATAATCACGAGGAGTCGTTTTTAAAAAAATGTATAAATAACTTGGTTTATATTAAGTATATTATTCACTTAATATTTTTTTATTCTACGTATATTTTTATTGTACATTGACTACCATCGAGAAATAGAAATCACGACCGATTTTAATTTGTGGATTTATAAACTCCTATAAATAAAATATAGTCATTTACAGTTTGAGCCCTTCTGGTTGGCACTCTTTTACAGTTTTAGTCTTTGATTTGAAAATTTAGCATCGACAATCCTCATGATTTCATAATTCATCACGTTTGATCATTTGTTGTAACCTTCTACCCAAATCCATTAACCACAATGAACATTTTACCTTTTATTTTTTTCTACTTCTTTATATTATTTAAGCTTTAAGGACCAATTTTATAAAAATAAATAAATAAAGTTCCTAAACCCTCATCCTTCACCGATTCACCTCACCCTATTTTTCTCTCCCTCTCTATGCCTCCATCATAATCGCCAGCCACCTTTGCATCCCCACTGATAACTACAACCTCACGTCGTGAAATAGTGTCCAATGTCATTAACTAATTAATAATATTTCTAAATAATCTTAAGTTTCTTTTGGGATGGCCTCGTGACACAAATAACTAAAAGAAAATTGAGAAAATAAATTATTAATTTTTTTGGGAATTAATAAACTAATTTAAAATTATTTTGGCAATTAATTTAATTAATTAATTAAAGGTCTTGAGTATTAATTAAAGGTCCTAAGGGTTTTGGATTAAACCCTAAGAATACTTTTTAGAGCCTCTAATTTCGTTATCCTCTCTCTTTCTTCTCCATATACAAAAATCATAATCCCTCTCTAAGGTTATGGGATTTTCAAATAAACCTTAATAAGGTTATTCCTTATTCATTTTTAGAGTATTGAGTCTAACTAACATTAAAGGAGTTTTCTTTTAGACTCTTCATCCTTTGCAAGAGATGTCCATCACATGAAGATGAAGATGGGGCAAAATAGTAAATTTACTTGGGATTTAACGAAGCCTTCTTTCAAAACAACTATCAAATAATCAAATCCATTCAAAAGCCTATAATATAAATAATTTAAACAAACTCCATAATAATATCTAAACAAAAATCACAAAACCATTAGTAACAAACAACTACAACTCAAGTCATATATATACAACATCTTTTACCATTTCCAAACCCTATTTCTCATTCTTCTTAAACTTCTTCAAAGAATCAAACACCGATGAGCTTTTTTCTTTTTCTTGATTGTTTAAAGATTTCACAAACGGATTTGTTGACTTTTGTTGACTCACCTCCCCATTACTCTTCTTCACTAAACCTTTACTTTCCAATTTTGCATCTTTCAATTCCACCACTTTCCCAATTTTAGGTGTTGTTGAATTTTCTGTTGCTTTTTTCTTCACAAAAGAAGGCGAAGCAAGTTGTACTTCATTCACACATTCTTGACCTTTCACAATTTCTTGTGAAACGAATGTTTTTGTCGTTGTATTATTAACACAAACAGTCTCTGTTTTAGTCTCTATTGCTTCTTCTTTAAGCAACCTTTCCTGTAAAAACAACAAAAGTTTTAAATATTTCCAACTTTGGATTTAATTTAAATATTTAATTAATTAAAGAATTGATGAAATACCTCCAAAATGGTGTTGAATCTTTCTGCTAAATTTGGTAGTTTTAAAGCTGTTACAAGCTTTATTGCACCTCTAACAGATTTCTCAAGTGAAAGAAGCTTAACAAGTTCTATAGCCCTCACAAGTTTATCACCTAACAATATAAATAAATAATAAATAAATAAATAATCATTAAGTTTTAAGAAAAGAAAAAAAAAAGTAGGATTTAGAAATTATAACTCACCATTACAACAGGAAGCAATGAGTCTTAAGATGCATCGATCCAAAGCTGTTTCAATATTAAAGGCCTCATCTTCAAGTGAAGTTGTGTCATCATCTCCCATTGCTTCTTTTTCTTCAATCTTTCTTTGAATCTGTAATAAAATTAAAAATTATTATTTATAACAAGAAAAATAAAGAGTTTAATATTTAATATTTAATATTTATATTTACTTGGGAGAGATGCATGTTGCTAATAATGAACTCATTTTCAAGAGCTTCAGCTCCCAAATCAGATGATGCAAGAGGAATTGAAAGATCTAATAGTGTCAGAACTGGTTTAGGAACAACCTGAATAATAAAATAAAATATTAATTTCAAAAAATAAACATGAAAACTGTAATTTTTGGTATTGATTATTATATTACCTGTGGGAATTTATCAGGGGATTTGCATAAAATGCAAAACAAATTGGTTTTATTTAATCCAACAACCCAATAGCTTTCATCTTTCTTCTTTAATTTACTTGCACTATATAAAAGACCAATATTAGTAAATAATAAAAATAGTTAAAAGAAATTTTTAAAAAAAAAAAAATGGAAGAATTATTTACCTAAAGAGTGGGAACCAGCTGCCTCCATACTGATTACTGAATACACGAAGAACACCCTGCATGTATAAATAAAATGAAGTTATTTATAATTCCCACATAAATTATGTTTTGGGATAAATGCAAGAAATATCAATGTACTTTGATTGGTTTTCTTAATACAAAATTGTATTTGAAGAATATTTTTAAAAAGTGTGATGTTTTAATAAGTTAAAAAAAAAATGAAAGATAGATGTTATAGATTTAACTTATAAAGGTTAATCTCATAAATAAATAAAAACTTATATTTTATGTTTTTTCTGGATTAAACCTTAACTTTATTTTTTACATGAAAAAGGCCTTATGTTTTTTTGTTTTTTCCGAAAAAAAAAAAAAAAAAAAAAAAAACCTCAACTTTGTCTTTTTTCTCGAAAAAACCCTCAATCTTCTAAATGTTTCCAAATAAATCCCCAACACTGAAAAAACTGTCTTTTGGGTTAATCTCATAAAAGACCTTATATTTTATGTTTTTTTCTGGATTAAACCTCAAATTTATATTTTTCATGAAAAAGACCATGCATTTTATCATTTTTTTTTAGATCTGAGCCCTTTTAGTCGTTTTTCTCCAAAAAAAAAGTTGTAAAATGTCAGGGTTTTTTTAAAAAAAACCTTAAAAGTTGAGGATTTATTTGGAAACATTTAGAAGGTTGAGGGTTTTTTTTGACAAAAAGACAAAGCTGAGGGTTTTTTCACAAAAAATGAAAAAATATAAAATCTTTTTCATGAAAAAAATAAAGTCGAGGCTTAATCCAGAAAAAACACAAAATATAAAGTCTTTTATGAGATTAACCCTAGTTATAAACTATAATACAAAAATGAAATGAAAGTATGTTGCTATTTGTTGCATTTAGCAACAATATTTTAGTGGAATGAGGAATAAATACCATGGAGTCAAATGAAGTTAGTTGACCTTCTTCACTAAAACCAAACCATGTTAAAATGGATCCAGGAGTCAATGCCAACTTTCCTCTAATAGATTGTCTTCCATTGGGAACATTCAATACTCTAAACTCAAGCATCTGCAAATGTCACAAAAACAAATTAAAAATGAAAAAAAAAAGATTAAGATTAATTTAATTAAAGAAAAAGGCATACTTGCTCATTTGAAGGGAGAGAGGGAGAAGAATGTGTAACAACTGCAAGTTCATCACCAAACCCTGATGCAGTTACTACAGGCCCATCAAGAGAAACAACATGCCTCTGCAAAATTATGTATTTAATTAATTTCACAAAACAAAATAAAAAATAAAAAAGTAAAAAAAAAAAAAAAAAAAAACCTGTAATCCACCATCTGTGTAAATACGAAGGAAATTCAAACTTGTAACAGCAGCAACCCATGAAGTGCCAAGTGCTACTGCTTTTACTTCTTCTTCTTCAAATCTCATAGACCACTAAAAACATCCCACACATTATATAAACAGAAATTTAAAAGTCTTGAATTATTTCTTTTTTTTTATTTTGAAAAAATACATAAAATGAACTTACCTCACTATTATTAGCCCAGCTTCTAAAGGGTCTATACATGAGAGTGCTCATGTTTTTGTCACCTTTACATGGATTTGCAAAAACACTTCCATTTTCATTCAATGAAGCCATTGTGAAACCAAAGTAATCTGTCATTGCTGGAACTCGTGGGCCCCTTCCAGTGTCGTGAAAATCAATCTGCACCCATAATATAATATATAAATAAGACTTAATCTCATAAAAGATTACTTCAACGTTTTTTTGCCTGAAAAAGACCTTGTGTTTTTTCGTTTTTTCTGAAAAAGCCCTCGACTTTGTATTTTTTTTTTCGAAAAAAAAAAAGTCATCTTTCTAAATGCTTCCAGATAAACCCTCCTCTTTTTTAGTTTTTCTTGAAAAAAACCTCACATTTTACAATTTTTTTTGGAAAAAGGGGTTGATCTCATAAAAAACCTTATACTTTGTGTTTTTTGTGGATTAAACTTCAAACTTAACCTGAAAAAGAACTTGTATTTTTTTATTTTTTCAATAAAAAGCATTAAACTTTGTACTTTTTCCAAAAAAACCCTCAACCTTCTAAATGCTTCCAAATAAACCCTCATCTTCTTTAGTTTTTCTCAAAAAAAAATACCGTTTCTTGATAAAAGAAATAAAAAAAAATAGTTAATCTCATAAAAAAACCTTACATTTTGTGTTTTTTCAAAATTAAACCTCAAATTTATTTTTTACCCAAAAAAGATCTTGTATTTTTTTAATTTTTCCAAGAAAAACCCTCAACTTTGTATTTTTTTTCCCAAAAAAAAACCTCAACCTTCTAAATGCTTCCAAAAAAACCCTCAAATTTTACAAATTTTTTGGAAAAAAATGACAAAAAAGGCCAGATCAAAATTTTGAAAAATACAAGGTCTTTTTAAAACAAAATATAAATTTGAAGTTTAATCCAGAAAAACACAAAATATAAAGTCTTTTATGAGATGTTTTAAACTAGAAGTAAGGATTGGGACATTTATGTGTTAATTACTTTGTTTAAAAAAAATAAAATGTTCCCATGTCACCAATCACTACATATTAAGACAAAAATAAATACCTCAATGTGAGAGTATCCATCATGCTCCATTGTTGTTATACTTCCAAGCATATTATAGCATAAAAATCGCCTTTTTCCAAATTGGACAGGTGTCACACCAGGCTGAAAAGCCTCCTGCATTTTTGGTCCTGTAATAGCCACCACACCTGTTTGTGTCCCCTTCCCATTTTTCATGTTTGCCACATCAGCAGTTGAACGTTTTTTATTCGATTCAACTTTCGGAAGCAAACTCATATCATTAACATCATCATCTGAATCTTCATCATATTTGAAATTCCTCAATCTTTTTCTTGTAGGTTGTTCAGAATTCATAAAGCTATCTTCTTCTTCACCATGATCACTCATGCTTCCAGATGTACTAATCTCTTTTTCTTCTTCATCAAAGAAAAGTAAACCATCACTTTTCTTTGAATCCAAAGTGGGCCCCCCTTCTGTAGGTGATGTCATGGATGATGGAACAACAGAGTCCCAAACACCATACTTTCCCATAACATCAATAACAGCTAAAGCATTCCCATGTGGCTTCCATGTCATACAAGATATCACTTCATCAAACTTTTGTCTTTCAATGTCTTGTTTCTTAGCAACATCCCATATCAAAACCTGTTTATCTAATCCAGATGTGGAAATGTACTTTCCATTAAGTGAAAAAGCCAAGAAACACACAGGTTGTGTGTGTTCACCTCTTAATGTGAAGAGTTTTTCAGCTGTGTCTCTATCATACATGACAACATCGTTTCTTAAACCAGAAACAGCTAGCATTTCGCCATCTGGACTCCAGGAGAGTGCGGATAATGTTGTGAAATCTGGAGGGGTATTATGGGAAATGTTTTTTAGGGTGTGGAGTGTTGTACCGGATTGGAGCTCCCAGATTATAACAGTTCCAAATGAATCCACAGATGCTAGGTATTCACTTTTGGGATCAAAAGATATGGATGTGATGGATCCTCTGTGGCCTTTTAAAACCCTTGCAACTGATCCATCTATTGTGTTGATAAGTTTGATGCCATCATCATCGCCACCAGCTGCTAACATGGTACCTGATCTGTTGAAAGATAAGGCACGAATAGGCAATGTGAATCTGGTAATATTTGATTCGAATTCTCCACCTGGTAAAAAGGTCATCAAAACGGTTGAAAGTTAGTGATATTTCCGAGAAATCATAAATTAGTTACAGAGTTAAGCAGTAACTAGTTTGTTCAATTTTTTATGCATTATCAATGTCCAAACATCGGTCCATTTATTCATCAAAGATTCACGAAATATGTATATGTGATCGAAGAAAAAAACATGTTCTAACTATTTTCGTTAGAAATGCCAATGTCAAAATCTACAATCAACACTAATTAAACCAAATTGTTTGTATACAAGCATCAGTAACAGTCGGTATATTGGCAAACCACGAGCATACAGAAATAAGAAAAAGAGGAGAGGAAAAAGATTACCGGGGAACTTATATAGCTTGACGGAGCGGTCACTAGATCCAGAAGCTAGGCATGAGGAATTAGGGCTGAGGGCCAAAGTGGTGACACCATCTCTATGATTGCGAAGAAATCGTGGCGTATTTGAAGGTAAAAGAGCATCG
Source organism: Lactuca sativa (assembly GCF_002870075.4). Lineage (NCBI taxonomy): Eukaryota > Viridiplantae > Streptophyta > Magnoliopsida > Asterales > Asteraceae > Lactuca > Lactuca sativa. Next base: position 211,593,416 of record NC_056626.2, on the reverse strand, counting down.
TGAATGGAAATGGAGGCGTCGGAAGAAGAAGCAGTAACGATGTGCTCGGCAGTGAGGTCCCACAGGATGGTACAGTAGGAGCTTACACCATTGTTCTTGTGAGCCTCCCGCAGCTTCATTGATCTGATTTTCATGGTTGATTTTGGGGATCTTCTTAGGATGCAGCAGTGTGTGAGAGCACTTACTGATTCTTGATGTCCACAGTGTGGAATGTGGATGGCGTTGTTTGGTTAGGGCTCGAAATGGGATTAGAACTTCAGAAGTATATAAGTTTTGGCGGGAATGTTTGGGAAATTTTGGGCCGTTTCGCGGCAGAGTTGATATATCTCCCGCTATGGTTGAACCCGACAAGTGGGTCATTCTGACCCGTTAACCCATCAATTCCAACCACATAAAACTGTTTTATTGTTTTTTAAAATGAAAATCTATTATTTGATTTTATTTTTCAGAAAAAAAACATGTATACTTCTTTAGGAAAGTCATGTATATATTTAAAAAAAATTCAAAATCATCCTTTTTTTAGAAAAAATAATAGCCGAGTCGTGCAAGGACGCGGGGATATAGCAAGTAAGCAGAAAGGTTCTTTAGGACCGACTATATTCTAGCTAAGGATGTTATTCGAGTCGGAACCGGACCAAACCAACCCGAACTTGAATAACTCGGAAATTGAATAAGGGTAATTGCATGAACCAAAAACTGAACCAATTAATCAATACAGGTTCGGTTCGGTTCAGTTCGGATATTAATAGAATCGGTTATTACCTGAATAACATGTACAAGATGATTAAGGACATATTATAACTAAATAAACCGTATTATGATTCTATAACCCGAATAATAGAATAACAATGTACTTTTATACATCAACATAAAAAATTTAAATACTAACATAACACAATAACACATTGATAGAATAGCATTTACATAATAGAACCGAATAACTTCTTATTTGGGTAACCCGGACCGAATAACTCGAGAACCGAATAAGCATAATATATATATACCCTAAAACCCGAATCGAATTGCTTATTTAGGCCTAATTCGGCTTGGTTCGGTTTGGGTTTTGGTTCAATTCGGGTTTCCGGGCCAAACTCTCATTCTTAATTTTATCCATTGCGAATAATTTGTTAACCACATATTTTATATTTTCTTCGATTCATCGTCTTATAGGCATCATGTTAATTATCTTCTAATAAATATTTAATAAACTTTCGTATTTAAACTTCAATATACATCATGAGTAATTTTACATAACTTTTATATCATACACTCATATCAAGATCATTGGAGAACGCATACATGACATCAGGTCGGAACCTCCCAAACATATTAGTAATACTATTAACAACGGCAAGTGAAAAACTGTCGTAAAATCTTAACCATTGGATCTTCTCAAAATTAAATCAGGACTGCATAAACTCCATATTTACAGTTTAATATATACAGTTCTTAGGGCAGTTCTTCCACTCTCTCTTTCTCTCTCTCTCTCTCTCTCTCTCTCTCTCTCTATATATATATATATATATATATATATATATATATATATATATATATATATATATATATATATATATATATCGTCGCTCATGCTTCCTAGAGCCAACTTATCCTCTACTATCCCTGTTCCCCAAAGATCGGATATTTGTAACCTATAAAGAATATCAAAATGTACTTTGGTGGTTCCTTATTCGTTCGCAAATCTTATTACTGTGACACACACCTCTCAATGACTATCGCAATTTCCTCTTCTTCTCATAATCGAATTTACCGGTCAATCATTCAACAACACTTGAAATCAATTCGAAAAAACATAAAATCCATGAGGTGAGACATTCAATAAATCATTGCTATTTGTTAACTCAATACTTATGTAAGTATATCTTTTCCATTCATACCTACATTACAATTGGACACTATTTATTTGTTACATGGTTTAATAATAGGTTTATCTGTGTGTTTCTTTTACCAATTTGTGTTAATTTCACCTTTCAGTTTGTTTTTGTAACATACGTATCCTCATGTTTAATTTGGCCATTTTTTCATTTTGGGTTCCCTACGTTGTGTAGGATAGCCTCCTATGTTGAGCGTAGGTAAAGGAGTCCATGCATGGGTTTAATGCCTTACGCTGAGCATAAAGCTTACTACATTGAGCAGAGCACAACATCAAAACCCTAATTGAAGGGTTGTGATCCATATTTAAAATCTCTAACTCCATGAGGATCAACCTCCACCCCAATATTTGGTCTTCTCATTACCCTAGCCACTTGTGAGAGTTTTGAAGCCATAATGTGGTTTTTGTGTGCATTTTTTAAAAAGGAGTCCGTTGGAGAAGCATTTGTGAGCTCCAAGCTTTGTATATCTAGACTTTGCACTTCATCATCCACCTCCATGAGGTGTAAAGTTTGCATCTTGATGTTCGTTTATGATAGATCTATTTAGATCATGAGATTTTATGCTTTTTGTCCTATAACCTTGGTCTTAATGGGTACGAGCTACTCCAAACCTTATGAGTATCATTTACATACGTTTATGAGCTTGTAGAGTCATAAAAATGGGATCTTGAACACTCCCATCTATCCATGCATGAGCTCTTGAGCATTAGAGTGTTTTGTGGACTTAGGGTTTAGCCTTATGCTCTTTTTAGCCATGCAGAGGTGTGAAGTCAGAGAATTTACCCCTTAGGAAGTTCATCAAATCAAAATATGAGAATTGGATGGTTGATCTTTGTGTATTAAGAGTTTATTAATAAGTTGGTAAATCAACGTATTACGTTGGGCATAATCTTAGCTACGCTTAGTGTAACTTGATATTCCCCCTTATATCCATCTGAGGCTCTATGCTAAGCGTAGAACATGGTGTTACGCTAAGCGTATCACCAGAAGGTTGATTTTTAGACTAAATAGATATTATGTCAAGTTAAGTGGGTTCTAGTCTTGGAAGGGTAAAATGGTATTTTACCCCATGTAGAGAAACTATGAACCAAGACCCTTGAGTATGGATTATTACCTTAATTTACGATTGGGTCTTATTGTGTATGTGATTAGTGCGAGGAGTTCCAATATCGGCAGCTCGAGTGTGAGATTTGACTGTCTTCAGATTGAGGTGAGTCTTCTTACTATATTGTGGAGGATGTTAGCTGTCTTTTTTACTCTTGCATATGTATGTTGGGTTAGGCCTATTTGTATGTATGTATGTTGGGTTGGGCCCATTAGTATGTATGTTGGGTTGGACTCGTTTGAGTTGTTGGGTTAGGCACATTTACATGTTGGACTGTGCCCATTTGCATGTTGGATTGTGCCCATTTGTTTGTATGTTGGGCTGGGTCTATTTGTATGGTATGTGGTATTTTGGGGAACTCACTAAGCTTTATGCTTACGATTTTGTAGTTTATCATTTTCAGGTACTTTCAGTTATAAAGGAAATGGCTCGGCTTGACTACACAACATTCCCCCTATGATTTTTCGCGTTGATGACTTTTGGTATACTCTAATATTAAAGATACATTTATATCATTTATGATTTTGGGACAAATAATGTATGAATTTGGTGGCTTAAACAAAATATCAATATTTTGGGATGTTACAGTATTTTGTTGATACCTTTATTCTCGTAATGCAATGTTTTTTTTTTTTGTGTTCTTATATTGATAATTTGTGTTGATTATTGAAATGTCAATTAGGGCATATCACATTGTGCACCTTCAAATAAAATTGTTGTTCAAAATAATTGCTTTAATTTGGGACCGGAAAGGAAATTTTATGCAAAATGGATTTAGGTATTTAGAAATGTGGATCGAGACAGATGGGAATTTACAAATGAAGGATTTCTTGAAGGTCAAAGGCATATTCTAAAAACAATCAGAAAAAAGAAGAAACACACTCCAATCCATTCAACAAAAGCAGTATTTTGTTCCAAACGGATCCTAGGTTATTCCGTATAGCACGATCCTTTTTGCTATGTTCTCACCCTGTTTTTCTCTCCATCCCTCTTCTTCAACGTTAAGGTGTATGTCAACATTTCCCTACTCCATCACTCCCACTCTCAAACCATTTAAAAACTTGATATTCTTTTATATTTACGAGTATGTTTTAAATCAATAGATAGGAAGTTTTAGTTACACTCGAATTTAAGAAATAGAATCAATCTTTTTTTCTTTTTCTGTAACTTAAACATTTGTTTTGTTTTAGATTTCACAAAGGTCTTGACATTTGGAAATTAATTACGCCGAAGAGAGAGCCGCATATAAGGTCCTACAAACACCAAACACAACAAAGGGTCTCCCATGCTCATCATTTTTTATTTTCTCTTATACAAATAAGGTGGAGAGATGTAGTATTGAAAACATGGTGAGAGTTTCAGATATATTTTTCTTAAGGGAGTTAACAAAAAATATTATAGGTGTACTTTTCAAGTGATTTTTTATCTGAAAATTGTGAAAAATAGTTCTAAATATACTATGAGAGTTTGAAGAGAAATGAAAACATGGCCATGATCGATTTCTTAAAGTATTCCTAAAATTATTTTCAATTTTATTTGTGGTTGATCAAGAGTGTTAGTAAGCAAGATTTCAAGTTAGTTGAGACTCTAACCCAAATATGCATACCATATGTTCATGACAACTAAGTTGGAAAAAAGTATCCAGATTATGGGCTCTTTGTGACATAAACATAATCTGATCCTTTATTTACACAAAGCGCGTTCTCTTGGGTGTACCAGACAAATTAGAACATATAATTGGCATTGTCATTCCTCTATGTACTTTTTTTGTTTTTGCTTTATTTATCATTACCATTAACTAACTATAAAATAACAATTTTTTTACACTTTATCACATATGTAGGATTGTTTAAAGAGCACAAACCAGGTTTTTATCAATTTACTTTAATTTATTCAAGAAAAATGTTCGATGCTAGTTAATTGGTGTACTAGAGTTAAGAGATAAGCAGCTAGGAGGGGTTTAATTGGGGACCATAAATTGCTAATTCATTGATTTAAAAAAAAATATGATTAATATCATAAAAAAGTTCATAAACACCACTAATATCATAACAAAATAGGTTAATATGATCAATACAACACTAATTATTCCTTGAATAATTTCTATTGAAATAAAACTTCTTCAAAGTGCTAAAATTTCATCATTTTGTACTGCTTCACTATTCGTGTATAATCGTTAGGCACCCACTAGTCAGTTGGGTAGTGCTTAAGGATTAATCAGAGATTAACCGGGTCCTAGTCGGGATTTTTACAACTTTGGTACCAACATAGAATAGTAATCATGAATTACATCAAGGCATAATCAAGTTAAATGACAACATTGAGAAGCGAAACTAGAACGTTTAGTTTATTGTTTACAATTTTGCTTTATTTTTCACATGCTTTCAAAGTAGATTGTTACTATATTATTTAACACTTTGCATACACCCCCTACTTGTGACCAAAGTACATTACACACAGATGTATAAAATATTGTCCCCGTGTCTTTGTGGTTCGAGTTTGTTTGCCTTGTACTATTTTTTAGTGCGTTATAACAGTGTATTTGGAGTCTATTGTACCTCTATTATTTGTTGGGTTTGACACCCTAACACCTTACATATGAAAAGCTCATTTCGCCTGCAAAATTCATAATTATTAATAAAACTAGTATTTAAGTCACATCGCGTGTTGCGACTAAGAAATCGTTTACAAGTAATAAAAACAAAAACTATAAAAAGAAATTATGCAAGAGATCAAAATGTAACTTTGACATTCGAGGTAACTCCTTTACAAATAGTTTATAGAATATCATTTACAAATATCAATAGTCCATAAAAAACATGAAGATGAATATACCATATAAAGTAAACCACAAAAATATCAAAATAAAATTTCGATCCAAACAATTATGTATGGAGAAGGTAGATGAAAATAAAGTTTGAAAATGTATCTTAAGGAAATTAATAGAAAATAGAACTATAAAAGAAATTATGTGAGGTACGACAATGTAACTTTAATGCGTGGGGTAACTCCTTCACAATTCGTAAATAAATTGTAAGTTACAAATATCAATAGTCCACACATGTCAAAGACGGTTATACAATATCAAAGAGACCACATAAGTATCAAAATAAAGTTTTGGTCCAACCTTTGGAAAATGGACAAGATACATCCCCGTGGTTTCCTAATCTTGTAGTTTTGGTCCTTGATCCATGTAGATAAACTATATTGTCCTTTCTAATTTCTTTTACTCACTTATAAATTTTGATAATAAAAAATAAAAAATGTTCACCATACCCACCCACCCCACCACAACCTGTCATGTTCATCTCTCTCATTCACCACCATAAACATCCCAAAGCTTTAGTCGTCACCACTACTTCATCTACCACCATCATTAACAATACCTCCACAAGAAAATAGGAACACGTCTATTTCAGTTCATCTCATCCGTCTGGGCACAAGGAGATTCAATAGTGGTGATCATGGTTGGTGATTTTTCCAAGAACACAAGAAGACAAGGCACACATGTTTTATTTCCAGTAAGTACCTCCCCTCTCATCAACTCCTTTTGAAATCACCCATCACCATCCATTTTCCTTCGATTCGTCACATGCAGATCTCACATATCCTCCTGCTCCGTTTGATTCATCACCTTTAGATCTCATAGATCCTCCGCCCCCCGCCCCCTTTAGTTTCTCAACCTCTCTCCCTCCAAAGACATGTGTATACCTCATCTCCATTTCTAATTTTTATTTCTAACCATAATAACATATCAATTATGACAAATGACTCATCGAATTAAAATTACAATGTCTAAAATCTGAAACTATCATATACTCGACAATGTATTAACGATCTTTTCCATCATCGCCATCTTATTCTTCATCGTTGTTTCCCTCATCCTGGTGACGCCGCTGCTTCCTACAGTAACGAACCCCTCATTTGCTCCACCACCGCGAATCTCAAACATCTACCAATACTATGATTCTATGTTGATTAGGAAGAATAAGTAAAAAAGAAATGGGAAGAAGAAATATGGGCTAGAGCGGCACTCTTGAACGAGATAAAAGAAGAACAAAGAATGAAGAAGAATGGGAAAGAGACAATAAGGTTGGGGTGGAGGGTTAGGGGAGGTGGGCCCAAAATATATTTTATATTTTTAAAAGAGTAAAAGGGAATATAAATAAAATAGAAAGGGCAATATTGTCTATTTATATGGACCAAGGACCAAAACTGCTAGATTAGGAAAACACATGGATGCGTCTTGTCCTTTTTCCAAAGGTTGGACCAAAAGTGTGAATATATCTAAACTATAGTGACCAAAATTGTAATTTACTGTAAAAACTTGTTAAGGTCAAAAACAAAATTTCTATTTCCAAATAAATACTTATTTTTACAACTTGTATTAACTTATGTCAAAGTATTAAAGGGAAATGGAGTAATCTAACCCCTTTTTTTGGGTGTTTTTACAAATATAGTTTTTTTTTTTTTTTTTAATTTGACCACTTATTCCGGAATGGGGCATTCCAGAACATATTTTAGAGAGATTTTCGGGTGGGCCGATCGATTACCGTGGGTCCAAAATTCCCATTTCAGACTACCCGTTTGAGTTCCGGATCGGAAATTTCAATTCCAAATTCCGGAATATAATTTGAAAATTTTCGAACATTCGCCTTTATTTTGGATCTTGCTCCAACTTCCAATTTCGATTTTGACATGCGATTTTGGATCTTTCAACTTTCAATTATGATCGTCATTCTGATCTACGACATGCAACTCTGACATGGAAGAAGAGCGCTACGACCCCGTTATTTTAGGGGCATGTTCTTCGTTTTCTCTTTACATAGTTTTTTGTTTGTTTAAGGCGCCTATTCTTCTACTGTTATGTTTCGAAATTCATAGAACACCTCTAGAATGAACTTAAAATGTTATGAAGTTTAAATTAAAGATGTCATTGTTATAGGACCAACTGAAAAGTAGTTTAGATGTTTAGGTATTGTTGATTTACATAAAAAAAATGTAGTGTTCCAGGTCTTAAAAGTTCATTATGGAAGCCTACGAAACGCGAGGAACTGTTCCGGAACACGATTAACTAGTCTGGAGCATGAGGAACATGTCCAAAACTGGTATGGAATATTGATCATTTCCATTTTGGAATGAAGTGATAACATCTTTTTTATTTGTGCAGCACGACATGGTTTTTTATGCATCAATTACACTCTCGTGTAAACCTAAAATCGGCGAGCAAATTCTTGCGACATTCAGAGATAGAACTGAATGCAAGACTATGTTTCAAAATACATGTCTTGGGAGGTGGTTAGACATTCCTAATGTAGATGAGGATCCTTTGCTTCTACATTAAGTATTTTGCCACAAACTTGTCACCGAACCCCGAAGCCAAGTAGAAGAAATGGTTTTTGAGATTGGGGGTTTCGAGTTGTCTTTCAGGAAGAAATAATTTTGTCTCGTCACCGGCTTCTGGTTTGGTGACTATTTTCCTGCTCTGCATCTGGCATCGTATTCTGTTCCCTTGCCTTTCGTATGGTCCCGAGGAATGTCTCGGTAAAATTAGACGATGTTTAAACATTCACTTAATGAGTTATTGGACAAGGATGTTGTAACGACCCAATTTTTCACGTCCAAAAATTTCGTTTTTGAAACATTACTTTAGAAAACATTAATAATTAAAAACATTGTTTGATCAAACCACATCACAACGTAAACCATGTCTAAAAGCCAGTTCATACAACCAATCAAAATATCAGAGTATAAATCCCAGAGAAATCTTGTAAAAGCGGAAACCAGTGTGTGTGCATGATGTGCCGCTACCGCGCCAACTCCTTCCCCTTTGATGAGGAGGTACCTGAAACCAAAACTGTAAACTGTAAGCACAAAGCTTAGTGAGTTCCCCCACTGTACTACATACCATAATCACATAACATATATATATATATATATATATATATATATATTGCCAGGCATATCTGGGTGCTGGCCTCCCCTTCGGTCCTCTCGACCGGATATCTCGGGGACTATCTCCCCCCTACTGTCACTAGCACATAACATCATATCATAATAGCACATAAACATAACACAGGTAGTAGTAATCCCTAGATGAATATCACAGAGACAATCATCTACATACAACTTCTACTGGTGGGCCGGCATTGTGGCCGTAGGCCCACCGCTACTGGAAGGTAACTCACCTCAAAGTAGTTGCTGATCTGATCGGGAACTGACTGTCTACTGCTGGTGTTGCTGCTCCGGACGTCCTCCGGCTATAATTCCCACAAAACGATCAGTCAAACACTGCTAGATGTACTTAGGGTAAAATGACCCTTTTACCCTTGACCAAGTCGAAATCCAAGTCATAGTCAACTTCCAGTTGACTGGACTCGCCGAGTCCGCGAGCAACTCGCCGAGTCCTTCCCTTACTAACCCGGTCCTACTCGCCAAGTCCCTCTCCCCACTCACTGAGTCACCCTTGACTCACCACTCGGGACTATGGGGCCGACTCGAGTCCCGACTCGCCGAGTCCGCGAGCAACTCGCCGAGTTCCTCGAGCGGATCCCCCACTCGCTTCCAATCCACACCAGAACACCCCATATGAGGGTTTGGGGTTTCGGGACTACGTTACACGGATAATTCCGCGTGCAGGTACGAAGGGTTGAACCTTCAACGCTTAAACCCCTCTTGCTCTGTGAAAGTTCATATGACTCGCCGATTTGAAGAACAACTCGGCGAGCTCCAGACAATCTTCATAGGACTCGCCGATTTGTTCATCCAACTCGCCGAGTCTAGGACCTTCTTCATAGAACTCGCCGAGTTCCCCTTTGGGACTCGGCGAGTCCTTCGACCCATTTCCCGAGTAGGCCAGATCTGAGACATGCAACGCTTCAAAACCACAGATCTATGGTCCTAGGGCATGTTTACCACGTAAAGTTGCAAACTTTACGTGCATGCATGGCCCTATGAGCTCAAACATGCAATTCCAAGCTCTTTAAGAGGTCCTACACTCAATAGGGACCTCAATCACCTCAACCACAGAGACTTTATGCTATTAGGATGTCCAAAAGGTCCAAATCCGAAGTCCTTGCAAAACATTAACCATAAACACATAGAGATTCAGGTTCTTAGGGCTTAAAACCACTTTTTAGGGACAAAAAGGGGATTTAATGAACTAAAGATCAAGGTAGGAACTTTTCTACCTGAATAGAAGCCCTTCACAGAGTAGATTCCGGATCTTCTTCCCTTCTTGCACTCTTCAACCTTCTCCTTCTTCTCCCAAGATCCAAACCACCTTCACAAAGCTAAAAATCACCCACAAGGACACAAAGGGGGCTAGGGTTTTGTTCTACAGATCTCTGGGAGTGCTAGGGGAAATGGAGGCTGGGTTAGATCATTTAAATAGGGTGAAAACACCCGGGTTAGGGTTTTAGTCCAGACAGGGTCTACTCGCCGAGTCCCACGAGCCTACTCGCCGAGTAGACAGAGTAGATCCCGCGTCTAGTCCCGCTTCTACTCGGCGAGTTAGTCCTTCAACTCACCGAGTCCAAGGTTAAAATGCAATATATAAGGAGAGTTAATAACCAAGAATACATACCAGGAACCAGGTGCTACAGATGCAATCCTTCTATGTATTCTATACTTGTTAGAGAAGAGTTTTAATGGGCGGTTGCCTATACAACCTGTTAAAGAAAAGTATTTCTCTTTGCTATCCAACCTTGATGAATTCAACATGTATAATGTCGTCTATTTTATAATTATTGATTATAATTAATTATCTACTAATATTTTTCAGAAATTTAATTGTTAACTAATTTTTTTATGTGGTAGATATCCATGGGGAGGATAATTTGGGATCAATTGTACAAATAGTTATTTACTGTATTCAATAAGGTTGACAACCTTATACATCCAGACGAACTGAAAGATGGTTGTCATGTTATAGTAATGGAAGATGGTTATTATGTGATGTAAGTAATATAATTATTTTCTCATTACATAATACGCTTCTAATAACAATACTTACTTTACTGCAAAATTTTTTTTTTGACAACACATCATGATGTGAATCTCATTGCTGCTAGATCGTAGAGCGGAAGATGCTCGGTGGACGGTTGTGTCGTCAACTTTCAACATTGATACATTTGGCTTGAGTGACATGGCTGACAAATCCGTCTACCCAACTTAGGCAGAGTGTGATACGATATAATTTTGTTTGGATTATTACCTGAGTATTTATATACTAATTAATTATTTATAACCTTTTTATAGCTTTACATTCCAATCAATATATCATATGCTCATTGGTTTTTGGGTGATTTGGATTTGAAGACATTCAAAATGACTATATACAATAATCATTGGAAGGGCAACTACTGTTCGGAAAATGAAGATTGGTTTATAGGTATGAGAGCCTGCATCCACAAACTGCCAGTGGGAGTAAACTACTAGGGTACCGAATCAACTGATTCAATCCCACTTGAGAGCTTTAAGATGACCCTCGAAAAGGCCCGAGACGTACCACAACAGATTGGCAACAAAGAAGATTGTGTGGTGTTTTTGTGTTGGTTCCTGGAGGCGTTGATCACCGAAAAATCGATTTATGTAGAGGGTAAAACCAGTCATAAGCTATGAGTTATCGAAAACGACTAGCGAAATTTTTTTTGGGGTATAAGGACAAATATAATTTGAACATCATATTTGTAATATGACCTATATATATACACCCGTTATTTAGTTTATGTATTTATTAGTTGTTTGTTGATTTTAATTGCATTTTATATTTTATAAAACCAAAAGTTATTCATTTTATAAAAGCAAAACTTATACATTATATAAACCAAAGCTTATACTAAAAGGAAAAGTGTATGTTACTTGCAAAAAAAAAGTAAAATGTATTCCGAAACCATGGTTCGGAATCGTACTCCGAAATTCAGGAATTCCGAAGATCTCAACAATATGTTCAAGAGAATTAAGTTACAGTTTTTTTGAGTAGAATGTAGTTACTTTAACAAAAAAAAAAAGTCATTTATAACTATTAGAATTTCCTATTATTAAATTGATATGGATTTAAAAAGATGTGCCCTAAATTTAGCAAAGAAAATAAATAGTTAATTGTACTCCTACAAACTCATTGGGAAAATGACTTAGGAGGGTAACTACCTCTTATCCATGTTCACACGGTTAATTCCGCGTGCAGGTACGAAAGGGTTGAACCTTCAACGCTTAAACCCCTCTTGCTCTATGAAAGTTCATATGACTCGCTGAGTTTGAAGAACAACTCGGCGAGCTCCAGACAATCTTCATAGGACTCGCCGAGTTGTTCATCCAACTCGCCGAGTCTAGGACCATCTTCATAGAACTCGCCGAGTTCCCCTTTGGGACTCGCCGAGTCCCTCGACCCATTTCCCGAGTAGGCCAGATCTGAGACATGCAACGCTTCAAAACCACAGATCTATGGTCCTAGGGCCTGTTTACCACGTAAAGTTGCAAACTTTACGTGCATGCATGGCCCTATGAGCTCAAACATGCAATTCCAAGCTCTTTAAGAAGTCCTACACTCAATAGGCATCAACCACAGAGACTTTATGCTACTAGGATGTCCAAAAGGTCCAAATCCGAAGTCCTTGCAAAACATTAACCATAAACACATAGAGATTCAGGTTCTTAGGGCTTAAAACCACTTTTTAGGGACAAAAAGGGGATTTAATGAACTAAAGATCAAGGTAGGAGCTTTTCTACCTGAATAGAAGCCCTTCACAGAGTAGATTCCAGATCTTCTTCCCTTCTTGCACTCTTCAACCTTCTCCTTCTTCTCCCAAGCTCCAAACCACCTTCACAAAGCTAAAAATCACCCACAAGGACACAAAGGGGGCTAGGGTTTCGTTCTACAGATCTCTGGGAGTGCTAGGGGAAATGGAGGCTGGGTTAGATCGTTTAAATAGGGTGCAAACACCCGGGTTAGGGTTGTAGTCCAGACAGGGTCTACTCGCCGAGTCCCACGAGCCTACTCGCCGAGTAGACAGAGTAGATCCCGCGTCTAGTCCCGCTTCTACTCGACGAGTTAGTCCTTCAACTCGCCGAGTCCAAGGTTAAAATGCAATATATAAGGAGAGTTAATAACCAAGAATACATACTAGGAACCAGGTGCTACAAATCTCCCCCACTTATTTTAGACTTCGTCCTTGAAGTCTGTTGCCTGCTCCAAAAATAGCTCAGGGTAATGCTCCATCATCTCTTCCACTGGCTCCCAAGTCCACTCCGATCCCTTCCGGTGCTGCCATTGCACCTTCACGAGTTCCACTCGCTTGTTCCTCAAATCCTTCGACTTCCTGTCGAGGATTGCGACTGGGCGCTCAATGTAATTCAGGCTGTCATCAACCTGTATATCCTCTAACGACACTACTGCTGAATCGTCCACTAGGCACTTTCGCAGCTGAGAAACATGGAAAGTGCTGTGGATCTGGCTGAGCTCGACTGGCAGATCCAGCCTATACGCCACCTTGCCCACCCGGGCTACAACTCTGAACGGTCCGATGAATCTCGGGCCCAACTTGCCCCGCTTCCTGAATCGAATGACGCCTTTCCAAGGAGACACCTTCAGGAGAACCATATCCCCAACTTGGAACTCCAAGTCGGATCGACGCTTGTCGGCGTAACTTTTTTGTCGACTCTGAGCAGTCTGAAGCCTGCTCCGAACCTGCTGGATCCTCTCGATCATCTTGAGCACCACCTCGGTGCTCCCCATGACTCTCTGGCCAACTTCACCCCAGCATATCGGGGTCCTGAACCTCCGACCGTATAACATCTCGAATGTGGGACGATCAATACTCGCGTGGTAGCTGTTGTTGTATGAGAACTCAGTTAAGGGAAGATAAATATCCCAGCTACCACCAAAGTCTAGCACGCACGCCCGCAACATATCTTCTAGAGTCTGGATGGTCCGCTCGCTCTGACCATCTGTCTGCGGGTGGAAGGCGGTGCTAAAATGCAAACGAGTGTCCAACTCGTCATGAAACCTCTTCCAAAACTTGAAAGTAAAACGCACATCCCTGTCCGAGATAACCGATACTGGCACCCCGTGTCGCGCCACAATCTCCCTAATATAGGTGTCGGCCAATTTCTCGGCCGATATGCTCTCCTGAATCGGAATAAAATGAGCACTCTTGGTCAATCGATCCACAATGACCCAAATCGAATCTACTCCCCGCGCGGTCCTGAGAAGCTTCGTGATAAAATCCATCGTGATATCTTCCCATTTCCACAATGGGATGTCCAACGGCTGCATCTTGCCATGCGGTCTCTGATGTTCGGCCTTGACCTTCCTGCAGGTCAAGCACCGCTCGACATACCAAGCCACATCCCGCTTCATGCAGAGCCACCAATAATCTAGACGAAGATCCCTATACATCTTCGTCACCATTGGATGAATAGAGAATCGGGATTTATGCGCCTCATCCATCAAGATTTGGCGCACGCCTCCGTGATACGGCACCCAAACCTATGGTGTAGTGTCAATAGTCCTCGGCTATCATAATCGAAGGAGGAAACCTGACCCACCACACGCTCGCTCTTCCGATGCTCCTACTTGATAGCCTCCTGTTGAGCCTCCCGAATCTGCTCCAACAGGGGAGTCACTACGGTCATCCTCATGCAAATATCCCTGATCAGTGCCGCCTTGCGGCTAAGCGCATCGGCCACCACATTGGCCTTCCCTGGGTGGTAAAGGATCTCACAATCATAATCATTCACCACGTCCAACCACCGACGCTGCCTCATGTTCAGATTCGGCTGATCCATGAGGTACCTCAAACTCTTGTGGTCCGTGTAGATGGTACATCGAACCCCGTAGAGGTAATGCCGCCAAATCTTGAGGGCAAAAACCACCGCCCCCAACTCCAAATCATGCGTCGGGTAGTTCGCCTCGTGAGGTTTGAGCTGCCTCGAAGCGTAGGGAATGACATGCCCCCTCTGCATCAGTACCGCGCCCAACCCTGAAATGGACGCGTCACAGTAAACCACAAAATCCTCTACGCCCTCTGGCAGGGCTAAGATCGGCGCCTCGCACAATCTCTGTCTTAATGTCTCAAACGCAGCCTGCTGCTCGGGTCCCCACCGAAAGACCACGACTTTCTTCGTTAGCCGTGTCAGGGGTACGACTATCTTGGAGAAATCCTAAATGAATCTCCGGTAGTAGCCTGCCAACCCTAGGAAACTCCGAATCTCAGATGGAGACTTTGGAACCTCCCACCTCATCATGGCCTCGACCTTGGTCGGATCGACCATAATCCCGTTCTAGTTGACACGGTGTCCGAGAAATTACACCTCGCGCAACCAAAACTCACACTTGGAGAACTTGGCATACAAGCTCTCCCTCCTCAGGGTCTCCAATACCTCTCTCAGATGCTCCTTATGCTCCTCCTGTGTCTTGGAATAAACCAAGATGTCGTCAATGAAAACTATCACAGACCGATCCAACATTGGCTTGCACACGTGGTTCATGAGGTCCATAAACGCGGCAGGAGCATTGGTGAGCCCAAACGGCATCACCACGAACTTATAATGGCCATAGCGCGTCCGAAACGCGGTCTTCTGCGTATCCTCCTCCCTGACCCTCATCTGATGATAACCAAACGCAAATCAATCTTGGAGAACCAAGATGCTCCCTGAAGCTGGTCAAAGAGATCATCAATCCTCGGGAGTGGGTAACGGTTCTTCACCGTTACCTTGTTCAGCTCCCGGTAATCTATACACATCCGATGCGACCCGTCCTTCTTTTTCACGAACAGAATCGGGGCTCCCCAGGGTGAACTGCTCGGTCTAATGAATCCCTTGTCTAGCAGCTCCTGCAGCTGCGTAGACAACTCCTGCATCTCAGGAGGAGCCAACCGATACGGTGTCTTGGCTATCGGAGCCGCACCAGGAATGAGGTCAATCCTGAACTCCACCTGTCGCTCCGAAGGTATCCCAGGAAGCTCCTCTGGGAAGACATCTGCGAAATCTCGCACCACCGGAACCTCGCTCACTGTCGCCTTACCCGCCTCCCGGGTATCCATCACGTATGCGACATATCCTGCGCATCCCTGCTGAAGGTAGCGTCTAGCCCTCGCTGCTGAACATACATCAGGTCCACACTGCGACCTCTCGCCATGAATCACTAACTCTCCCCCACCTGGGGTCCTGACTCGCACTAGCTGCTGTGCGCAATCTATCACCGCCCCATTAGGGCTCAACCAATACATGCCTATAATCACCTTGTTCCCACGCAACGGAATGGGAACCAGGTCCACCAGATAGCGCTCCTCGAATAACCTCATAACACAATCTCTGAATACTGATGACGCCCGCACCGATCGATCGTCGGCAATCTCCACCTCCAAAGGGCAATCCAACATGCCTGAAGACTCAGGAAACTTCTTGCTAAGCGCAAGGGAAACAAATGATCGGGTAGCACCCGAGTCGAACAACACCTGAACTGGGATATCGTTCACATGGAACGATCCTAACACATATATACATACATCGAGCACATATCAATATCATAACATCATATAAATAAATGAGAGGGAAAGAATCATACCCGTCACCACATCGGGTGCTGCGCGTGCCTCCTCGACAGTCAGCTGAAATGCCCGGCTCCTCACCACTGGAGCCTCTGCCTTGCCCTGCCGGCCATCTGTGATCCGCATGGTCGCTGGAGCTGGCGCCTTCACCGGCGCTGAAACTGTCAACTGGGAGCAATTGGCCTTCTTGTGGCCCCTCTGGTTGCAGTGGAAACACAACAACTCAGACGTCTGAATAACTTCCGCCGGAGCAGTGCAATCCCTGTTATAGTGCCCAGACTTGCCGCACTTATAGCAGCCTGATGATCCCAACCTGCACGCCCCCTCGTGCGACTTGCCGCATTTCCTGCAGCGGCCCCGTCCCTGTTGGCCCTTTGGCCCCAAATCCGATCCCTTGGGCTTCTTCCCCGAAGCCCTTCCTGACTGTCCCTCCTCTGCCTTCCGTTTCCGGATGGGCTCCAAATCTATCTCCCTCTCCCTCACCCTGGCAATCATGGAGTCCAAGGTGGGGCAAGCTGAAAAACTAACATGCTCCCGGATATCAGCCCGGAGCATGTCATGATAGCGGGTCCTCCTCATGTCCTTATCGCCCGCATACTGGGGCACCAACAATGCCCTCTCCCGGAACTTGGCGGTGATCTCCGCCACAGTCTCCGTCGTCTGTTTCATGTCCAAAAACTCCCTGGCCAGCTGCCGAAGCTCGACAGCCGGCGCAAACTCTGCCCTGAACCTGGTCACAAAGTCCGACCAGGTCATAGCCTCGATAACTGAGGCTCCCAACGAGTCACCCACCGACTCCCACCAATCTCGAGCTCGGTCTTGTAAACACCCTGCTGCATACCTCACCTTCGACCACTCGGGGCAGAAGCTAGTCAACTGTGCAGACTCGATGTCCGCAATCCATCGCCTGGCAGCAATGGGATCTTTCACCTCGTGGAAATCCGGCGCACCACTGCCCCTGAAGTCCTTAAAGGACAACGTGCGAGATCCTGACTGGCCAGATGTCATGTCACTCCTTAACGCCCTGAGGCGATCCTCCATCAACTTGATGATCCCTTCCTTGATCGACCCGAAGGTAATGGGGGTCGACTCAAGGATACCCCTGGTGATCTCTGACGCGATGAACTCGCGTAGTCCCTCATCTACCGGCTCGGAACCTGACCCCTCTACTGAACCGCCATCTATCGGCCTCGATCGAAGTACCACCATTCTGCAATACATAATAACAATCATTAGTGATACTGATACTTCCTGAGGGATCACTGCTACTTACAAGTTCCCTGGTCTTATCTTGGCCTTCCTTGGTTCGGGTACGGATCCTCTGCTTTTAGTAGTACGGGCCCATACTACCTTCCACATCTATCCGTACCTTCTTCAAGGATTGCCTCGACTCCACCAGATCCCTTCCACTACGGCTGATCATTGCTATACTCATCCTAGGCTTGCCCTAGGGAAATCTCAAGCTCCACCCTACCAGGTCCTCAGCTGCTGAAGGCCCCTTAGTAGTGCTAATTAACCATTACCTGAATACTATCACGTGTGGTGAGGCTCGGATAATCCTTCAAGTAACAGGCTCATCCCTACAACAGTTAGACTCAAACGAGAGTTGCGCAGTAGGGCTAAATCCAACACTCTAAGATTATTCAACCCTGATCACATGTGACGTGACGTATTCACCTAATGGCTAACTCCCACCACTCATAGTCCCACAAAGCACAAAGTAAGCAGCATTCAAACTAAGGGAACAATCTCAAGCAAATCCGCTCTCATAGAGAGAAGCTGATCTAGCATACAGAGATAAACTCATACTATCAGGCATAACCTAACAGGCTATCCTACTGTTGTCTACTCGATTCTAGCATGCAATTTTCATACACTGAAGCACATAAAGAAGGCACATAAGGCATCATTACTAGATCCTTAGTCCTATTCTAGCATGTTGTTCTACTGAAACTGATAAACACAACATAAGCTTGTATGGGTACTTTGGGGAATACTTACTTGAGCTCGGCCGGTCGCGCACATCACACACTTCGTTCTTTCTCAATCTTCAGAAAACATTTTCTTTTGGAAAATCTTTTAATCCCTCTATTTGAGTTCAAACACCCCCGAAGGTGTGTCCGAATCCCTCAAAAGTCAAACCAGGGCTCTAATACCAACTTGTAACGACCCAATTTTTCACGTCCAAAAATTTCATTTTTGAAACATTACTTTAGAAAACATTAATAATTAAAAACATTGTTTGATCAAACCACATCACAACGTAAACCATGTCTAAAAGCCAATTCATACAACCAATCGAAATATCAGAGTATAAATCCCAGAGAAATCTAGTAAAAGCGGAAACCAGTGTGTGTGCATGATGTGCCGCTACCGCGCCAGCTCCTTCCCCTTTGATGAGGAGGTACCTGAAACCAAAACTGTAAACTGTAAGCACAAAGCTTAGTGAGTTCCCCCACTGTACCACATACCATAATCACATAACATATATATATATATATATATATATATATATATATATATATATATATATATATATATATATATATATATATTTCCAGGCATATCTGGGTGTTGGCCTCCCCTTCGGTCCTCTTGACTGGATACTGCCTAACATATCTGGGTGTTGGCCTCCCCTTCGGTCCTCTCGACCGGATACTACCTAGCATATTTGGGTGCTGGCCTCCCCTTCGGTCCTCTCGACCGGATATCTCGGGGACTATCTCCCCCCTACTGTCACTAGCACATAACATCATATCATACTAGCACATAAACATAACACAGGTAGTAGTAATCCCTAGATGAATATCACAGAGACAATCATCTACATACAACTTCTACTGGTGGGCCGGCATTGTGGCCGTAGGCCCACCGCTACTGGAAGGTAACTCACCTCAAAGTAGCTGCTGATCTGATCGGGAACTGACTGTCTACTGCTGCTGTTGCTGCTCCGGACGTCCTCCGGCTATAATTCCCACAAAACGATCAGTCAAACACTGCTAGATGTACTTAGGGTAAAATGACCCTTTTACCCTTGACCAAGTCGAAATCCAAGTCATAGTCAACTTCCAGTTGACTGGACTCGCCGAGTCCGCGAGCAACTCGCCGAGTCCTTCCCTTACTAACCCGGTCCTACTCGCCAAGTCCCTCTCCCCACTCACTGAGTCACCCTTGACTCACCACTCGGGACTATGGGGCCGACTCGAGTCCCGACTCGCCGAGTCCGCGAGCAACTCGCCGAGTTCCTCGAGCGGATCCCCCACTCGCTTCCAATCCACACCAGAACACCCCATATGAGGGTTTGAGGTTTCGGGACTACGTTACACGGTTAATTCCGCGTGCAGGTACGAAGGGTTGAACCTTCAACGCTTAAACCCCTCTTGCTCTGTGAAAGTTCATATGACTCGCCGATTTGAAGAACAACTCGGCGAGCTCCAGACAATCTTCATAGGACTCGCCGATTTGTTCATCCAACTCGCCGAGTCTAGGACCTTCTTCATAGAACTCGCCGAGTTCCCCTTTGGGACTCGGCGAGTCCTTCGACCCATTTCCCGAGTAGGCCAGATCTGAGACATGCAACGCTTCAAAACCACAGATCTATGGTCCTAGGGCATGTTTACCACGTAAAGTTGCAAACTTTACGTGCATGCATGGCCCTATGAGCTCAAACATGCAATTCCAAGCTCTTTAAGAGGTCCTACACTCAATAGGGACCTCAATCACCTCAACCACAGAGACTTTATGCTATTAGGATGTCCAAAAGGTCCAAATCCGAAGTCCTTGCAAAACATTAACCATAAACACATAGAGATTCAGGTTCTTAGGGCTTAAAACCACTTTTTAGGGACAAAAAGGGGATTTAATGAACTAAAGATCAAGGTAGGAACTTTTCTACCTGAATAGAAGCCCTTCACAGAGTAGATTCCGGATCTTCTTCCCTTCTTGCACTCTTCAACCTTCTCCTTCTTCTCCCAAGATCCAAACCACCTTCACAAAGCTAAAAATCACCCACAAGGACACAAAGGGGGCTAGGGTTTTGTTCTACAGATCTCTGGGAGTGCTAGGGGAAATGGAGGCTGGGTTAGATCATTTAAATAGGGTGAAAACACCCGGGTTAGGGTTTTAGTCCAGACAGGGTCTACTCGCCGAGTCCCACGAGCCTACTCGCCGAGTAGACAGAGTAGATCCCGCGTCTAGTCCCGCTTCTACTCGGCGAGTTAGTCCTTCAACTCACCGAGTCCAAGGTTAAAATGCAATATATAAGGAGAGTTAATAACCAAGAATACATACCAGGAACCAGGTGCTACAGATGCAATCCTTCTATGTATTCTATACTTGTTAGAGAAGAGTTTTAATGGGCGGTTGCCTATACAACCTGTTAAAGAAAAGTATTTCTCTTTGCTATCCAACCTTGATGAATTCAACATGTATAATGTCGTCTATTTTATAATTATTGATTATAATTAATTATCTACTAATATTTTTCAGAAATTTAATTGTTAACTAATTTTTTTATGTGGTAGATATCCATGGGGAGGATAATTTGGGATCAATTGTACAAATAGTTATTTACTGTATTCAATAAGGTTGACAACCTTATACATCCAGACGAACTGAAAGATGGTTGTCATGTTATAGTAATGGAAGATGGTTATTATGTGATGTAAGTAATATAATTATTTTCTCATTACATAATACGCTTCTAATAACAATACTTACTTTACTGCAAAAAAATTTTTTTGACAACACATCATGATGTGAATCTCATTGCTGCTAGATCGTAGAACGGAAGATGCTCGGTGGACGGTTGTGTCGTCAACTTTCAACATTGATACATTTGGCTTGAGTGACATGGCTGACAAATCCGTTTACCCAACTTAGGCAGAGTGTGATACGATATAATTTTGTTTGGATTATTACCTGAGTATTTATATACTAATTAATTATTTATAACCTTTTTATAGCTTTACATTCCAATCAATATATCATATGCTCATTGGTTTTTGGGTGATTTGGATTTGAAGACATTCAAAATGACTATATACAATAATCATTGGAAGGGCAACTACTGTTCGAAAAATGAAGATTGGTTTATAGGTATGAGAGCCTGCATCCACAAACTGCCAGTGGGAGTAAACTACTAGGGTACCGAATCAACTGATTCAATCCCACTTGAGAGCTTTAAGATGACCCTCGAAAAGGCCCGAGACGTACCACAACAGATTGGCAACAAAGAAGATTGTGTGGTGTTTTTGTGTTGGTTCCTGGAGGCGTTGATCACCGAAAAATCGATTTATGTAGAGGGTAAAACCAGTCATAAGCTATGAGTTATCGAAAACGACTAGCGAAATTTTTTTTGGGGTATAAGGACAAATATAATTTGAACATCATATTTGTAATATGACCTATATATACACCCGTTATTTAGTTTATGTATTTATTAGTTGTTTGTTGATTTTAATTGCATTTTATATTTTATAAAACCAAAAGTTATTCATTTTATAAAAGCAAAACTTATACATTATATAAACCAAAGCTTATACTAAAAGGAAAAGTGTATGTTACTTGCAAAAAAAAAGTAAAATGTATTCCGAAACCATGGTTCGGAATCGTACTCCGAAATTCAGGAATTCCGAAGATCTCAACAATATGTTCAAGAGAATTAAGTTACAGTTTTTTTGAGTAGAATGTAGTTACTTTAACAAAAAAAAAGTCATTTATAACTATTAGAATTTCCTATTATTAAATTGATATGGATTTAAAAAGATGTGCCCTAAATTTAGCAAAGAAAATAAATAGTTAATTGTACTCCTACAAACTCATTGGGAAAATGACTTAGGAGGGTAACTACCTCTTATCCATGTTCACATATTGGCAACTTCTTCTTTTTTGTACATAATAAAGCAACTAACTTGTTTTAACAATTTAAATTACACAAATATTACCGGCTAATACCTGTTTTAACCGGTAACTCAAAGGGAAAATGACTTAGGAGGGTAACTACCTCTTATCCGTGTTCACATATTGGCATCTTCTTATTTTTTGTACATAAGAAAGCAACTAACTTGTTTTAACTGTGGAACATCCCAAAAATCATGACCAAAAATTTCATTTTTAATTTAATACTAAAACCATAATTGTCAAACCATTAATTTAATACTCCGGCACTGGGCCCCGCCCGGCATAATCCCCGCCTGGCATCGAGCCCCGCTCGGTATACATATTTGTCTCTCTTAGGCCCCACCTGTCTCCGGGCCCCGCCCACTAAACACATACAATCATATAACATGCTAACACATAAATAAACATACTCTACTGTATCCATGTCATAAGAAACATACTTTGCTAATAATGAGATACGGAACATCGTTCGTACTCAGCTAGTGATGAGATACGGGACCTCGCCCACACTCACCTCCCTACCAGGCACATACAAGTATCACACAGACAACAAGTATAATCTAACATGCAAACATTCCTCGGGCACCCGCCCGACATCGGACCTTGGTCTAGAATAACATACTAGCATACAATGCCTAGGGCTAACCCCCAGGTCTTCCTACTTATAGACTACATGGGCTGGCATTGTGGCCTTAGACACATTTACACAGTGAGGAGACTTACCTTGCACTGCTGAAGCCATGGCTGGAACTAGCCGAGTACAGACGAAGTTCCGTATCTCATTATTAGCAGAGTATGTTTCTTAGGACGGGGATACAGTAGAGTATGTTTCTTTATGTGTGGCCTAAGAGAGACATATATGTATACCGAGCGGGGCTCGATGGCAGGTGGGGCCTGATGCCAGGCGTGGCCCGATGCCGGAGTATTAAATTAATGGTTTTAGTATACAAAAAATAAGAAGTTGTCAATATGTAAACACGGATAAGAGGTAATTAACTTCCTAAGTTATTTTCCCTTTGAGTTACCGGTTAAAACATGTATTAGCCGGTAATATTGGTGTAATTTAAACAGTTAAAACAAGTTAGTTGCTTTATTATGTACAAAAAAGAAGAAATCGCCAATATATAAACACGGATAAAAGATAGTTACCATCCTAAGTCATTTTCCCAAACTCATTTTGCAAACTAAATAACCAATATATATAATTTTCCTTAATTTTTACATTAAAAGAAAAAAAACAGTTTTAGTTAGATAATTAGATTTGTCATTTATTATTCTTCTATGATATGATATAAGGAGAGCCATATATAATTCCCGTTTGCAACTGCCGACGGCAACAACGAGGATGCTGCCTATCAAATCAGAGCCTATTGAAAATCCGCCGGAGATTGGCATCAATTGCCTGCCGGATATCAAATCAGAGATCCCCGATTACCCACCGGATGTTAAATTAGAGAGCATCGAATACACGCACGAAATCCCTCCGACCAAGCGTCTCAAAACCCTAAGCTCAGCTTCGCCATCACCATCACCATCTTCAAAGGGCAAATCCAAAGCTGTAAAAGAAGAAGACGATGATTCGTTGTGGGATCAGCAATTGGATACTTGCGGTGTATGTTTGTTGGAGGAGGGGATGTCGCGTCGAGGTTTTATCGACAGTTGCGACCATTATTTTTGCTTTGTATGCATCATGGAGTGGGCTAAAGTCGAGTCTCGTTGCCCAATTTGTAAACGTAGGTTCTCTACTATTCGTCGCCCTCAAGATGGAGTCTTTCTATCTGAAAGAATCGTCAATGTTCCTGTTCGTGATCAGGTGATTGTTCTTGATTCATTCTATAGCATATTCGTTCCTTTTTCTACGAGTATGACGTATAATTCGTATGAAAAGATTAAGATTGAAGATCTTAAGTCTTGAAGTATAGCTTGCTATTGTGTGATACACGAAATTGGTACTCACTCGGTTCTTAAAACAGTATAATAATCAAAACTGGTTAGCTTTCAATCAATGTGAGATATATTCACTTCACTCAAAATTCTATCACGAATATTGCTATAAATGAGATTCTGCATATCTTTTCAAATTGAT
Organism: Lactuca sativa; assembly: GCF_002870075.4. Classification (NCBI taxonomy): domain Eukaryota; kingdom Viridiplantae; phylum Streptophyta; class Magnoliopsida; order Asterales; family Asteraceae; genus Lactuca; species Lactuca sativa. The sequence goes on along the minus strand of NC_056626.2, from coordinate 211,568,882 downwards.
TCATATAAATAGTGCATTTGGAAAGTAGCAAGGTTCAGCTTGTTTTCATCACAATTTCAGCTTGTTTTCATCACAATTTCAGCTTGTTTTCATCAGAATTTCATCACAATTCACTATACGTTAGGGATATTACAGTAAAATGAGGCACTACATGAAAAATATTATCATAATTAAATATGAAATGCATTAATTATGGAGATTATTAATGAATTTTACATTTGTTTATGGTAATATTCTTTATAATTAATGCATTTCAAATTTAATTATGGTAATAGTTGTCATTAATTAATACTTCTTATATGTGCTCTTAGGGCATATATTAGAAAACTAGTTGTGAGACCCGTATATTATACGGGTTGATTAAAACAAAATGTTAAGTACGAACGATTAAATAGAAATTTTATTTGAATTTGAAATTGAAATAAGTGAAAATTATGAAAAAAAACATGCAAAAAATAAATAAATTAAAATTATGTGTTTAGTGTGTACTAAACAGGTTAATTATAACAAAATGTTAAACATAAAGGTTTAAACTGTAAATTTATTTGAAATTGAATTTAAAATTTAAAATTTAAAATTTAAATTTTGAAATTAATAGTTATTAAGGTAGGTTTAATTTATGGAAACTAAACTAATGATATATTGAAAATGAAAATTGAAGTAATGACAAGTGGAAAATAAATATATCTTAAATTATGACAAAATGACATGTGGCTAATTTTATTAGAGAAGGACATGTGGCAAAGTTATTTTCATTTATTAGGGTAGATTGCTATGTACATTTAGTACTTACAACTAAAAAGTTTTTAACTTTATAGTTATTAATTAGTAATGACTAATCACTTGTTATTTTCCTCTCATTTATAAACTTTGTAACTTATATTAACGATATATAAAAAGTTTTCCTCACAAAAAAGAAATTCATGTGTTTGAAGCGATTTGTATTCAAATATGAAGAGTTAAAAAGTTTAGGTTTGTTGAATCTTGGGATAATTGTGTTTTTATATATCTTTTTTTACAATTTGTAAGTGTTTAATAATTTTTTGTAATACAAATGATATAATACATGTTTTAGTGTTTTTACATTATTAAAAGTTGCACTATATATTTTCTTCATACTTTTTGTTATTAGTTATATACAGATCATCATAAGCTTGATATATAACTTCCACAACTTTAAAGAATTTATAAAATTATCAATTAACAGTATACATCACCAATGATTTAAAACTATGATGTTTAATAAAACATCATAGTTTTTCAAGTAAAACTATTAAATAATAATTTTATATTTTATAATTTGTTTTCTTTTTAGGTTTACTATCACAATGGCAATGCAACATTAACACCCTCTGATCCATATTCACAAGTCAAATGCAGCATTTGCAGCCTTTCATCAGATGATCATCTTCTTCTCCTCTGTGATCTTTGTGATTCAGCTTCTCATTCATACTGTGTAGGCCTTGGTGTCACTGTTCCAGAAGGTGATTGGTTTTGTCAAGATTGCAACTTTTCCAAAAATGAACATTCAAAAGTTGAAACGGACCCCACTTTTGAAAATGACACAACTTACCCTTCAACCTCTTCTTCTAATCCACTTCATTTCACTCAATCCAAAGTCTCAATCAATGACATTGTAAGAGAATCCAATTCATCATCATCTTCAATGGCTATGGCTGACTCTTTTGGTCAACATAAATCGGCCCCACATGTTGACCGAATTTCAAATTCTTCAAATGTTTCAAATGCTAGAACTTTGAAGCGATGTGTTAATGTTCATGCGCGTATAAAAGTGTTGCGTGAAAATTGGGATGGATTTAGAGGAGGGGCTTTGAATTTTTCTTCAAGTTTTTCGAATGGGAATAAAGAAAGTCAACAGGAGTCAACTTCTAATGTTGATGCTGATAAAGCTTGGAAGATGATGGATATGGCTGCTAAAGCTTTAGGAAAGAAAAACCATGTTGGGAAAAAGGACTCAAAAGTTCATTTAAAGAAAGAAAGATTGTTAAATGATGCATGTAAAGTGAAGCTAAATATCAACTATTTAGGGAGCTTTAAGAAGCATGATGATAATGGTGGTGCTTCTAGAAACCAAGACAATGTTGAACGTGTGGTTCCATGTTCTAGAAAGATTGTTGCAAAGAATTGGGGGTATAATGGTCAAAATGTGACACGAAAAGATTGTGGTGGGGTTACTTCAAAGTCAAATGTTGTTGGTTGTAGTGATCGGTTGTTGATAGGTGAAGGTAAATTGTGTGGAAAAAAGGAGATTTTTGATAGTGGTTTTAAGGAGAAGGGGAGTGTAAAGAAAGAGACACAAATTGATAACAATATCAAGAAAGTTGAGGATGCCAAGAGTGAGATTCAATCACTTGTTAAGCTCAATTTAAAGCTTCTAAGCCGGAACAAGAAATTAGGTATGACCATTTTGCCCTTATTTTTCATCTAAGTTTGAGCAAAAGTTCTCGAATAAACCATTTTGCCCTTATTTTTGTTGAAATTTGGGTTTAAAATGTCTCTTTCTAAGGGGTGTTTGGTTTGTAGAATGTTAAACCCTAAACCCATAAAAGACCTTATATTTTGTGTTTTTTCCGGATTAAATCTCAATTTTATTTTTTGCCTGAAAAAAGCCATGCATTTTTTCATTTTTTCCGAAAACCCCCCTCAACTTTGCCTTTTTTTTCCGATAAAACCCTCAACCTTCAAAATGTTTCCCGAAAAAACCCTCAAGTTTTTTAGTTTTTCTCGAAAAAACCTCACATTTTACAAGTTTTTTCGAGAAAAAATGGCTAAAAGAGCCGGATCGAAAAAATTAAAAAAATGTAAGGTCTTTTCAGGAAAAAAATAAAGTTGAGGTTTAATCTAGAAAAAACACAAAATATAAGGTCTTTTATGAGATTAAGTGATTAACCGTTTGGCAACTAAACATGCCAAGGAATGGAATCTCGAATTCCAATTCTGTCGGAATCCACAAACGAAACACACCCTTATAATCATGGCACATGAACATTGTATGAAAATTCTTGAAATAATTGGATGCACTTTCATGTATGTGTAGATGTTGATGTGTTTAAAGAAGTTGCAAGGCATGCGACACATTCAATCATGGCGACATGTGGCATCGAGCAACCAAAATCACGATTCCGTTCGTTTGAAAAATTGGTGTGCGATCATCATGAAACACGCAAGAGGCCAACATCTACTCTAATGCCAACTTCTTGTAGAGAATGCTTTTTCATTTTTGTAAAAGATGTGGTCAACACCATTGCATTTGATACAATTACCTCCTTTAAAATTTGATAAGCTTAGTTTAGATCCAATAGGTCAATAATCGCCTAACAGGTTGTAGTGTATCTAATGTATATACCATATTTGGGAGACTGTGGGCTAGCTCAGAGGTTGTTAGAAAAAATATATTTTTTTTCTTTATATGAAAATAATGTTTTGTTAATTCCAATATGGATTTTGCTTTATCAATCACCTAACAGGTTATAGTGTATCTGATCACCCACTTTAATGTTGAAGAGTTGGAATTTTATAGGAGAAAAGAATATGGGAGCAAAGGGTTGAGTGTCTTACTAAGATTCTACTTGTAAGTGGTATTTACATTGTTCGCAACACACACTTCAATTTAGTAGTAGAATTAGAATTTTAGTCCTCAAACATGATTAACCTAAGTGTTTCTTTATGAAAAGAGATAATGTGAAACCTTTGATCAAAAGACCTAAATTGATGAAATCTATCGTGAAAGACTCATGTAACTTACAATAACCGAATCCTAGATTTGTATTGCCTTGATAATATCTATAAAAAAGACATTGTTATCCCAAATAACTTTATTCATACATGTTGCTACCATAGTCTTTGTTTATAAAGCCTGCAATAAGAGGGGAAAGAAGCTGAGTAGGAGATTTGACGGGTATTTAGGAAATGCATGATTAAGAGTATGAGTGTTCAAAATTGGATATCCGAAAATTTCAGATACCGGATATTGATGTCCGAAAATATTGTGTGTACAAATACTTGTAAAAATAAGGGAAAATCCTAGAAAAACCCAACCTAGTATCATCCAATGCTCGAAAAAATCATTATGTTATTTTTTTTATACGATAAAACCATTTTATTTGTTGATCATGCTTAAAATAATGTCTTGTAACTGAAAACCCTTGATAGTCGGTTACCAAAAATTTGTGACATCATAAAAACCCAACCTATTATCCTCTAATGTTCGAAAAAATCATTATGTTATTTTTGACAAAAAAACCATTTTTTTTTCTAATTTTGTACAACAAAACCCTTTTATTATATGATTTTTACAACAAAACATTTTATTTACCCCTTTATGTCCCATATTTTTTCCTTTTGAGAAATGATAATTGATAAATATCTCATTTGTCGTTACGGTTACACACTGTCTAATAAGAGAAGTTTTTAAGAAGGAAAAATATAGTTAGCTTCCTTGATTTCTAATTTTGTTATGCTTTATACTCATCATGTATCTCGTTTCCACTAGTGGTGTAAAGTTCTTATTAACAAATGGTCATTATATTGTAATGTTGGTTTATGTATAACTTCTACTTCATATATAAAATCAATGAGAAATATGTCTCTTTATGCATGATCCTCGTGAACCTAATTTTCTTGCTCTAAAATGTTTACTTCCATACCTTTAGGGGACTTTGTCTCTTGGTCTTCATCTTCGTCCTCAGACACGCCACTTTACTTTTGTAATTTGTGTCTTTATTGGTGACAATCATGTTTCTTGGTCCTCTAAAAGGCAAAACATCATGTCGAGGTCTAGTGTCGAAACTGTGTACATGGGGTAGCCAATGTTGTTGAAGCTGTCTGATTTCACAATATTCTTGAGTTGTCATGTCCATTATCTTGTACTATTGTTGATTTTTGTGACAATGTAAGTTTTATATACCTAACTTCGAACCCAATATATCACCAAATAACCAGATTTATATTTTGTTAGGGAACGTGTTGCTATTGGTCATGTACACGTACTGCATGTTTCTATTGCTCACTCATTTGTTGATACTTTTACTAAAGGGTTACCTACATAATTATTTTTGAACTTTCAGGACAATTTAAGCATTTATGAACCTCCCGCTCAAATTGAGGGGCATTGTTAAGCTATTATTTATTGGATAATTTAGGTTTTTTTTATCATGATATAATGTAGAGTCCTTTATGTAATTGTACAATATTGGTTGTAACATTTATAGCAAAGGAATACACCAGAAACCCTAACAGGGTTATTTCACAAACCAAGCACACCATTTTTTATTATGACAACTTCAGTGTTATATACTTGAAATCAATTATTATGCAATGTTGTATACTTGAAATTAATTCTTGTGCAACATCGACGCATGAAGCACATAAATATTGACATTCACGTTGTTCAGGATTAAGTATCTTTGGGGTTAGTTTGTATTATTCATAACTTGTAATTTATTTCTAAGTAGAATTAATCAATTAAAAGTTTACCAATTATATTTTCTCAAGAGAAAAATACATGTCATAAAAAGGAAGATAATTAATCATTGTTCAAAATCATAACATAAAAGGGTTTTATTGTACAACATCAGAAAATAAAATGGTTTTTTTGTACAAAAATAACATAATGGTTTTTCTGAGCATTAGAGGATAATAGGTTGGGTTTTTCTAATGTCACAAAGGTTATGTAACCGGCTATCAAGGGTTTTCTGGTCACAAAACATTATTTTAGGCATGATCAACAAATAAAATGCTTTTATTGTACATAAAAATAATATAATGGTTTTTTCGAGCATTAGAGGATAATATGTTGGGTTTTTTTTTAAAGTTTTTCCCTAAAAATAATAATGGATTGAGAAAACATTATTGCCTTATCTTGTAGTTGATAAAACAATATATAATAATCTTCTTGTAAATAAGATTATAAAGCAAAATCTTACGTTCATTTAAGTGATTAACAAATCAAGTAATACACTTACTGCATAACCATATCGTAAACTAAAGCATATTGTGTTGATTAATGATATTAGTATATTATTCATCAATATCTCATGATTATCTTTTTTTTGAACTGGCAAATAAATTAAATAGATAAACAGACATCTAGCAAGTAACTAGAAGCTGCAGAATGAGTACAAGTAGAAGAATTAAAACTGACAGATTACAAACATGAAAATGGATTACTACACCAATTATGCCACACCATATTAGAGTTTTCCTTCCTATTTTTCATCCATAGGAACAATGTGGACTGAATGATATTAGCACATTTAGCTGGGGGCGTCTTATAATTATTAAACACTCTATCATTCCTTTGTTTCCAAATACCCCAAGAACACCATAACAAATCCCCAAGAGCAACCTCCTTTTACTTTGATTATTCGACCAATTGTTGGCAAAATCCAGCAAGTCGACCACGGTTCTTATTGGGGGCATCATCACACCGCACCATTTAAAGATCCAACTCAGTACTTCAGTTGCATATTCACACCCAACCAAAACATGATCCGAATCTTCCTCCCATTCATCACAAAGACTACATTTTATATCTCCCACGGAGACCCCACGTTTTACTAGTGCTAACTTTGTTGGAATTTTTCCCAGCCATGCCCTCCATATAAAGCAAACCACCTTTACTGTAATTTCACGAATCCATTCGAATTTCCTCTCGGAAATAGGTAAGCTCCTGTCCCAAATTTTTCGTAGGGCATTGACAGCAAAGATGCCATCCGAAGTCAGCCTGCATGTCCAAGATTCACCTGCAGAATTTGTTCGTTTACATAAAATGTCCTCAGATGCTATGTTCTTTTTTCTGAGCTCTTTACATACCCCGACAATATTTTTCCAAGTACCTGGTAGTCGATTATTAGCATAATAGTCATCTGGTTTTGAGTTCAAATTATGTATACCCTTAATAACCGCAACCCAAATTGTTGATGCTCCAGTCCTCAATCTCCACCACCACTTAACCATTAAGGAGATATTCAAAGATTTGATCATTCCCACGCCTAGACCCCCAGCCTCTTTAGATGCAGTAACGATATCCCATGCGACCCAGTGGATCTTCTTTTTGTCTCCAGAGTTTCCCCACAGAAACTGCCTTCTAATGCTTTCTAGTTTGCCAATCACCCCTTGAGGTGCAACAAATAAAGAAAGAAAATATGTGGGCAAATTCCCCAACACCGATTGCACCAAGGTCAGCCGGCTCCCGAATGAGAGCGTTTTGGACTTCCATTTCGATAGTTTCGCATGAAACTTATCAATAACGGGACTCCAATGTTTAATAAGATTCATGTTTGCCCCTACGGGTACCCCCAAATAGTTGAAGGGTAGTTTTGCCGGTTCACACCCGAGAGGTCTTGCACGCCTTGTAACCTCTTGCGTGCTTACACCGACTCCAAATACTCGTGATTTGTTGAAATTCACCTTTAAGCCCGATGCAACATGAAAGCAATGAAGAATTCTTGACAGATTTTTGATATTATCCTCCGACCACTCACCAAGAAATAACGCGTCATCCGCATATAGTAGATGAGATATGACCGACCCTTCATTTGGAATTTTAATTCCATTAAAAACACCTCGTTCACAGGCTGCCCTCATAGATACCGATAGTCCCTCCATAGCAATGATGAAGAGAAATGGGGATAGTGGGTCTCCTTGTCGGACACCCTTTGTGATGGGGAATTCATCCGTCGGGCAACCATTGATGAGTATTGATGATTTTGCAGATTCGAGACACCCCTTAATCCATCCTCTCCATATGTCTCTAAAGCCCATTGATTTCTTATTTGCATCCAAAAACCCCCAATTAATAGAATCAAATGCTTTGTTAAAGTCGGCCTTGAATAGCAACACCTTCTTCTTCGACGCCTTGGCCCACGAGCACACCTCATTGACAACAAGCGGACCATCAAGTATATTTCGCCCCTCCACATAAGCAGATTGTACCTCATCTATACAGTTTCCCAGTACCATCTTGAGCCCGCTTGTTAGAAGCTTGGAAATGATTTTATAGATGGAGCTTTTGAGACTTATGGGTCGATAGTCATTAAGAAAGGACGAGTCTTTGATTTTAGGAACTAGGGATATAAAAGAGGAATTACATGATTGATCAATCCTCCCATGCCTCTCGAAATGTTTTACCACCGCAGCTATGTCACCTAACAGTACATCCCAATATTTTTTTTATAGAATTTGAACGAAAAGCCATCTGGTCCCGGGGCCTTCTCATTACCACAAGCCCATACCGCTTCTTTTATTTCTTGGAGGGTAAAAGGGGTTTCAAGCAGCTCGTTGTCAGTTGGAAGGATCTGCTTGAAATGTCTGCTAACAAGTTTAGGTCTGGAAGGCCATCTCTCCTTAAATTTCTCAGCAAAAAATTGAAAGCCTCCATCTTGATCAGACTCGGATCAGTACACCAGTTCCCATTTATCATAATACCATCAATCCCGTTTTTCCTGTTGTTGCTGTTCACATACCCATGAAAAAATCTGGTGTTCTCATCACCGTCAACAGCCCATTTGATTCGTGATTTCTGTTTGATGTCTAACGCCTTGAATTTCTCTATTTCCGCCACCTTCTTAAAGCTATCTCTTCTTTGCTCAAGTTCCACTTCTGTAAGGTTTCTCTTTTCTGCCTCATGATCTAATCTTTCGACTACAAGTTTATGATTACGTAGATCCACTTCCTCTTTTGGATGATCAGCAGCCCTCCATTCCTTAATACCCTTCTTGACATGTTTTAGCTTGGCAGTAATTACACAAAGGAATTTACAAAATTAATCATTTTTTTAATTATTTTTCACAAAATATCTAAAAATTAATTTTTTTTTTTCCAAAATTAGCCATCGAAACCACGCTTGCGGTTTCTTCGAGCTATCCATGAAATCGCAGAGCCATTAGCGGTTTCATATTTATTATAAAAAAATCGGATGGCCATTTCGTCCATACATAAAATCATAGATGGCATAAGACCATCTCACCTGCAATTTTATCATTTTATCATTTTCTTTTTGTAATATGACATTTAAACATATTTGGTTCATTTTCATGACATATCGGAAGCTTATAGACTTAATATGTATTTTTCTTAATTTTATTATGTAATGTGTTGCCATTTTGCTCCTGGTTTTAGGCCACAAATTTTTTATTTTACAAACATATGCTTTGTGTTTGAAGAAATTCTAAATGGTGTGATTAGGTCTAAGTTTTGTTTTGGATGTAAGTAGATGCAATTCTTTTTCATTCGCTTAATATTGTTGGTTTAAACTTGCCAATTAGTTGCTTATTCTTCTCAAGTTTATGGTTTGTATTTTCATATATATAGAAAGTTGATATCATCTAACCTGTGATTTCAGTTTGTTTGTTTTTTATTTTTTTTAATATGATATTCAGCCTACGTATTCAAACAAAATACTACTACATGATTAGGGGAAATCACATAAGATCGAAACCGCAAAAAAGACATACAAAAAAAAAAACAAAGCTGTAGATGGCATGACTATCTAGGAATATAAAGTCGTTAATGCACATTATGTGCATTAAAAGATACCATGTGTGGTTACGCTCTTCTTTTTTTTTTTTTATCGAATTTCGGGCAAAAAACATACAAAATGCTACTACATTTCAACCTATATCATCAAACAAACAAGAAAGCTAAGTCGTTAATGCACATTATGTGCATTAAAAGATACCATGTGTGGTTACGCTCTTCTTTTTTTTTTTTTTTTTATCGAATTTCGGGCAAAAAACATACAAAATGCTACTACATTTCAACCTATATCATCAAACAAACAAGAAAGCTATACATAGGATAATTACAACATTGTTAATCATGTGCCCATTTTGTGCCATCAGAGATAATTTCGTATCTTTGGATGTCAAAATGAGGGTGGATATTTTTAGGGTTTAAATATAATGAGTTACTAGTTGTGAGACTCATGTATTACATGAGTTAATTTAAAAAGAAAGTTAAATATAAATGTCAAAATATATTGAACACTTTGAATTTATAAGAAAATAAAAAAATTATGAATTATTATAATTGAAATGTTTTTTATCTTTTAAATTTAAACAAATAATTTAAATAAATAAACAAAAGAACTAATGAGCTTTAATTTGAAAATTTTGAAATTAAAAGGTGAGTTCATTAATGAAATTGATATTCTATTATCACTACATTTATTACAATTTTTACATTAATGGAATTTAATAAAATAGAAGATTCATAAAATGACATGTGGTAAAAAAAATTAATTCAAAATAACCACAAAATAACATTTAACAAATTGAATGATAATGTGACATGTTGCAAAATAACTTTCATTTATTAGAGTAGAGTGGGCCATGAAACCGTAGACGGACCATGGTTTCGCAACCCATTCGACGAAATCGCATGTGTGTTTGTATTATCTATGGCTGCGATAGCTATTTTTGTAAATTCTTCTTGTATATATGTTAGCTAATATTGTTGGAGATTAAGCAATAAAAGTGTAATTTATGTTATTAGACAAAATGACACTAAGTGAAAAGAATGTAACTTATGCTATGATACTAAACCATTGTCCTCAACTCTCGTCACCTATCCTATTTTGAAATAAAAAATATTAATAAAATTATTAAAAACTTCGGATATCGGGTATCCAAAAATTTAAAAAATACCTATCTGAACCCAAATCCGAAAATTCGGATATCCGAAATTTCGGATTATTTCACATCGGATTTTCAGATACAAATATTTAAACAACCCCTAATTAAAAGTGTATTCAGCAAAAATAGTTGGTAGTTGGAAGTTGGAGGCTGTAACTTTTATTTATATATGAGTGTTCAGAAAAAAAAATAGTTGAAAACTTTTAAAACATGTAAAATCACATAAAAGGATTTATCTAAAGTACGACATTGTTTTTTATTTTATTTTATTTTTAAAATGGATTAAGTTAAGTTAAATTAAACTATAAATGCAACTAACAAAACTCAAGGTCAAATTTAAAGGCAAAAGAAATAAAGATGTCTTCACATAGTTTCGATTTCACCTTTAGAGGTAGAGTGATATATGTGATAGAGGTGGCAGTGGTAGGGTCGGTTGGTAATAAAGGTTGTGATGGTGGTGGTGGGGGAAAAAAGGAATGAGCGGTGCTATATAATCATTTATGATTATAACTCTCCCGTCATGCCGGTTCGTCAGAACGGCAAATGAGAAATATATGGCTGACATTGAATCTTAAGATCTCTATTTTTTTGGAATCTCAACGGAACCTACTTTTTAAGTATCATTTAGCTTTAAATATATCAATCAAACTAATAAATATTAAGATAATAGTCTAAAATATATGTATAATAATGTCATATGTATAATATATTACTAACAATTAGGTTTTTTCTACTATGTCAAACATAGCATTAATGTAACTTAATAGATTGTTTCTAGAGAAGATCTTGAAATGATTTGGGTGAAAGTAATAGACATACATGATGTTGATAGTAATGTTGGTGAAAGTAGTGGAACACAACGTGGAATCTAAGGATAGCGTCGATGATGAAATGGTGGATCATAAGTATGAATTTAATTCTAATGAGGATGATGAATACCATAATGTTTTAATTAATGGATCATTTGTCGGACAGTAAGGATGGAGTTGTTGATATTAAAAGGAAATAAAATCTATCCAAGCCAAAAATGTGTTCATTACAATGTTGATCAATCATGCCACAATCAATCCCTCATGATCACAAAACTAATAAAACTAGAAATGTGGAGGAGATAATGCATAAATATGAACATACCTCATCTTTTAGATATGTGTAATTCACTAATAACGGATGCTAAAAGATTGCCACTTGTAGTAACTTTGTCTACTTTGTGGTCATAGTAAAATTGCACTTAAATATGGCTTAAAAGGGTATAAAGTAAATGAACACTTGAGGACTTGTAGAAACATTTCGCCAAACAACTATCTTATTCCTATACAAGAAAACAGTAAGGCAACTTGCATAAATAGCCATTAAAGAAAACGAAAGGAAACGTAATTAAATTCATTTTGTAAAGATTAGAAGATTGAAATTCGGCATGTATTGAATATATCCAAAGTGTGGTTGACAATTGACATCGAAGCCACTAACACACATGCCTTTAAACTCATTTCTTTATTGATTATGCCACAAATCATCCCTCAAATGATTGGGAATTTCATTTTCTCCTATATTGCTCTTTCCTTTTTATATATTTCTTCTAGGGGTAAATAGCACAAAAAACACTCTTTTTACACAGAAATTCGATTTTGACACCGTGTTTTTTTTTGTGTCAATTTTGACACTGTGTTTTCCAGTTTGTTACAATTCTGACCACCTGACCGGTTAACCAGGTTGCATGCTGACGTGGCATGATGACGTGTCGGTTTTTGATGACGTGGCATGCTGACATTATATGCTGACGTGTCAAAATTGAATTTTTTTCTCACAAAAAACACTAAGTTTTCATTTTTTTCGATTTTGACACTAAGTTTAATTTTTTCTTTCAACTTTGACACTATGTTTTTTTGTTCCAAATCGAACATCATTTTTTCCAATTTCGTTCAATGTTGACAATTTTCTATTTGAAACCGTATAAATATTTTTTTAATACATTTAAACCGTATAAATATGTTTTTTTTTTCATTTAAAAACCATAGTTTTGTATAAATAAATTTTTTTACACTCAAACCATATTTTTATGTATAAATATGTATTAGTTATTTAAAAATTGTATTTTATATTAAATATGCAACTTTAAAATGTGTTTGGAGATTTGGAGGCGTGTAGTTGATCAAAACTCGAATATCAAGTTTCCAACCCATCAAATTTTTACATCTTATTAGAAGCTTATGGTTAGTTTGATTCTCATGATATAACTAATGCTTTGATTGTAAGAAAAAAAAAAACACCTTGTATTTAAATAAAAATGTGGTTTAAACAAAAAAAATATGTTTATACGGTTTAAAATGTAATAAAAAAAATATATTTATACGGTTTCAAATGGAAAATAGACAAAATTGAACAAAATTTGATAAATGATGTTTGATTGGAACAAAAAAACATAGTGTCAAAATTGAAATAAAAAATTAAACTTAGTGTCAAAATCGAAAAAAAAGTGAAAACTTAGTGTTTTTTGTGGAAAAAAAATCAATTTTGACACGTCAGCATATCATGTCAGCATGCCACCTCATCAAAACTGACACGTCATCATGCCACGTCAGCATGTAACCTGGTTAACCAGTCAAGTGGTCAGAATTGTAACAAATTGAAAAACACAGTGTCAAAATTGACACAAAAAAAAACACGGTGTCAAAATCGAATTTCTGTGTAAAAAGAGTGTTTTTTGTGCTATTTACCCTTTCTTCTAATATAAAATATGATTTATTTCTAACAAATTTTTGTATCTTATTTTTTTTTAATTTTTAATTTTTATGATTTTACTAGGCCCCAAGTCAACTACCGCATTTCCATATACGGCATTAATCATCTTATCAAAACATATAATTGGATTTGATTAATACCGCCCATTTTTTGTAAAGAATGTATTGGTGGTCTTCAATCATTCCAAAACGGCCAAATGCATTCATTTGGTAGTCCACTAATGCCCATTGATTAAACAATCCATAAAGAATATATTCAACAATCATTAGTCTATTACTATAATAAATCCTTGAATTATTTTTCTTGCACAACACACATTTTCAAATTAAGGCTAGATGTTAAAAATAACAACAAACTTATATATATATATATATATATATATATATATATATATATATATATATATATATATATATATATATATATATATATATATATATATAATTAAAATGTTAAATTGTACAATTTAAACGTCACATGGTAAGCTAATCACGGAAAACTATCAATATTTTATATATGGAGTGTTTGAACCCTAATAGGTCTATTGTATAAAATTCCACACCTTCACATCATCTATATGGAATGTTATGTATCATAACATCTCACTTTCATTTATTTTATTACAACACTCTACTTTCAAAAAAAAAATATTAATAAGACATTGTATTTTAAAATAAATTGAAATAAGATGCCACAAAAAGGTAAAGACTCACCCCAAACCTATGTTTTGGAAGTAAATATCGAAGAATAATATTTTTGGACATGTCAAGTTTTGAAACATTAAATTTTAAAAAAATTTACATCAGATTCATATTAGTCGTAAGACGCTATAATAAGCAAATAAATGAAAATAGGTTGTTATTTTTTGCATTTTACCCTTCAAATTATCATCTTAAATCTCACATTTTCCATAAAAATCTTGTTATGTGACTAAGGTCCGGTTTGATACGTATCTTTCCAGATCCAAACAGATTTTTCTGGCTGAATGGACTGAAAATACTGTTTGATTTGCACAAAAAAATGGATCTCTCCCGGTAAGATATGTCTTTCCCAAAAAGCCTTAAAATCATATCTTTTTGACTGAATGGCCTGGAAAGACAATTATACACCAAACCTCGCCTCTTTCTTTCTTTCTTGGATTATTAATTTTTTTAAATAACTTTTTAAAATTTATTTTTTATTGAATTATTTTTTTTCGTCATTCAGCACAGTCAATCAGATGTACAATCAAACAACATGTTTTCTTTCCCAGTCAGTAAACTTTCCCAGACAGAAACTATTAAACGGGACCTAATAATATATTTGCCTAACAAGAATTAAACACCTCTACATAAAATTATCAAACTATCAATACTTTCAAATACGACAATATAACCCTGCAATATCAGGGTCGTTTTTCTATACATAAACATGAATTATTGACAATAACATCTCATAAGTATTGAAAAAACACATCAATAATAATAATAATAATAAATAATAATAATAATAATAATAATAATAATAATAAACACCATTTCTGTTCGTGTAACCACTCTCATCTTCATGCAACTCTCTCTCTCTCTCATCAATCCATGTTTCATCTTATGCCCTTGCATCCACACATTTTTCACAGATCCTCTCAAGGGCACAGAATCATATAATCTTCTTCTTCTTCTTCTTCTACTTCAAAGTTGAAACAGTTAGCAGAGGGCCAGGCATGGGAAATTACCAAAATACCCCCGAAAGACTTGTCATAGGATGCTGACAGTTTGATCATCTGATGTCTGCAAATGCAAACACTCTTCTGGATTGGCATAAAAGTAATCTTCTTCCTTGGGTTTATCTGAAATAACCAATCTCTTTGTGGGATTTCCCATTCTTTGTTGATGAACTTGTTTTACAGAAATGGAAAATTCATCCCAATTTAAAATCCCATTTGTGTATTTGTCTATTAAATCCACCAAAACTCTCCTATCCAATAGAATTGTCTTCTTGAATCCCAAAAATCTGAAAAACCATTTTCACATAAAATTAATTACCTTCATTTCAATTCCAAGATAGTGTTTCAATCAATATGATATAATTATAAATAAATTCACAGTTATGAATTAGTTTTATATACATATATTCTTTAATTTAATACCACTTCCACTTGTGTTTTTAAAAAATTTCAAAACTTTAATTTATTAATGTTTACTTTACAAAAGTAGGTAGAAGTATTTTTCTAAATATTATAATTCTATTTCAAGATTTCATGGGTATGTGATCTTACATTTTTTTGTTAACAATTTTATTAAATCGTAGATTTTTTCTTTTGTTATTAATCACTTGAAATACATATAATGGGTTTTATGCAGAAAAATCTCATTATTTTGGGAAATTTTTTGATAAAGTCCTAAATGTTTTTTTAAGAGAAAAGTCTCATGATTTTGGGAAAAGACTTTTTCGTTAATTTGGGCAAAATATTAAATAATCGGGACTCTTCTGTTCAAAAAAAAAAAAAAACTTTTACGACTTTATAAAAAATTTCCCAAAATAATGAGACTTTTGTGCATAATACCTTACATATAATATATATTTTAGAGGACATGAGATGTTTATATGCAATTTATTTAATTAACGATATATCTTTATCTGATTAAAGTTTATGATTCCAAAACAACATTTTGTTTTCTTTACTTATCAATTAAATTTTCTTATTACCTTCGATGCCCTTCCACAACTTTAGCCATGTTTCCATCATAAGTAGGCACAAAAATATCACTCTCAAGTGCCACAAGATAATCCAATGCTGCCATTTGAGAAGAATGATTCTGAAAATACTGAAGATCATCTGCCCCTAAAAGTGTCTCCTTTCTCACCTATTAACAAACACATTCATTATTATATACCACATTTTCTTGAAAACTAGGCAAAAAATTCAAGATTCTTAAAAAAAAAAAAACTCACCAGTTTTGGGAATGCATCTTGAAGACTATCCATTCTTCTTTTCCCTCCATATATTTCACCAGCAGCAATGTAAATCTGGATATCATGATCAATATCAAGTGCCCTAAGTGTAAGGGCAGTTTCTTCAGGAGTCAAAGGGCATAACCCGTCTTTTCTTTTTAAATCAGAATTTATAATCTTTTCTTTCCACCATGGGTATGCATATCTCATTCGTGTTAACTCTTCTATCTCTTCATTATTGCATCCTTGTGTACACCCAGAGAAAGCCAACATGTCCATTTCATATCTCAAATGAAGCACTAAAAAAGGTCCGTTTTTTCTCAAAAGATTGACTACACGTTTTCCCAATTCTTCTATTTGAGTTGTGAATCTTAAAGCACCAAAGTTTACTCGACACCTCAGCTTTTGGAGTTCTAAGGGTTGATTGTTGTTGGCTAATCGAGCATCTGTTCTATTCAAATGCACAACTTTGTATTTTTGAATCAATGGAAGAATCTACACACAATGAGAATAAAAGTATAACTAAATTGTAACAAAGTTAAAAGAAAGAATACAGAGTTACAGAGTTACAGAGATAATAAGATATTACCTGGTTATGGTAGTAGGAAATATCAGACCAGCTAACAGGAGGCATGGTGTGCACAATTCCCAATTCGACCCTCTTTTTAAGCCTTGGTGGAAGCTCTTTAAGAATACGTACTTCATCTCTCAAAGATGTGATGAAATGATCAACATCAAAAATGTCCTCAAACTCACTGAATTTCAAGAATCAGAAGAATTAGAATTGAGATATGTGAATTCCAATATGTAGGGAAGATGGATTATGTTATATGTTAAGTATATAATATACCTTGGATCAGACCAGAAAGAAGTTTTATCAAGCTCAGGGACTATAAGTGTAACATTTAAATATCTAGCAATTGCTACCATGTCGCAAATCTGTATGATTGATGAACAAATTGTTAAGATAGTGATTGGGTTATTTGATCTGATCTTGTGAGTTGAAAGGTATGAAGAGAATACTCACAGCAGAACGCATTTGATTGAGTCCTCCATTACATGAAACGACTAAGTAACCATTGTTCTTGTAGACCCCTACATAAAAAGAAAATGTCAAATTCATGACTGAAGAACAGTAAATAAAAATCATGTGTGTTATTTGTTCACGGGATTCTTTCATCATCATAATTGAAAAAATCTAAACCCACCCTGTATTGAATTTGGAAAATCCTTGATGGATAAACATAATTACGTATATACATGTAAACAAATGTTGAATCGATCGTACAATCATCGCTGTAACAGCAAATAATGAGAAAAAAAGAAGAAACAGAGACAAGAGAAGAGAAGAAAGAAGAAAGAACTCACTCTTGGGTGGAAGGACTCTGGCTGGAACAGTGGGCAACAACTTTAGATCTAACGCAGAAGCAGAATGTGAATCTTGAGTAAAGCAAGAAGGCCAACCTTTCAAAACCCTAGGTCCCCATGTACCCCCTAATGCTGTAAGCTGAACGAAGCATGTCCACAACAACACAGTCGTCGTTGCCCTAATTAACCACAGCTTCATTCTCGGAGACCTAGCATTCACCATTGAACTTTTTAACTTTTCAACTCTACAAACTCCCAAGCTCTTCAACCCCATTGTACCGATTGAAAACCTCTTCTTCTGCTTCATCTTATCTCTATCGTCTACCTTGCACATCTCTCTCATACATCCACAACTCAGACACTGATTATTTTAGTACCAAAAGAAGGATCTGGATTGATGATGATAACCGCTAAATTGTCGCCGCCGGAACGGTATGAATAAGATGTAATATCGAGATCCGAATTTTGTAGGGAACGCAATTATGGCGGATCCAACTACAATTTAATGGCAGACTTGTCTACCATGAAAGAAGCAAGTTTTGCAAGTTTTTCGGTGATATTAATTCTCAGCAAAATGCACCGTTTTTTCTCTCATCTAATTGCACATAATTACTAGGTTTTCAGGGAACCATTTATGGACAAAATTATACAGAAGAAAAAAAAAACAGCGTTTATTTCACAAGCGCATTGAATTTTTCTACAATCCTCAACCAGATTTTAGAATCTACCGACAAAGAGAATTTGAAAGAAGTCGATTCTGGTTTCAACCGGAGAGATGGAAATATAAGCCGAATGGTAGTGGGGCGGCGGTTCTCCGGCAATAGATGAGAAGTTCGCCGGAATGATGATGTGTCGGTGGCCGGCAAATGAGAAAAAGATGAGATGGAAAGAGTAGAGAGAACACAAAGTGGGGTTTGTAGCTTGTATTGAGATTTGTGATGATGCACAGGTATCCATGGGAACTTATGTACACTCGCTAAAATCCATACTCTTTTTGTTCAATAATAATAAATATAATACATAATTATTTTAAAAAAGAATAATTTATTAGAAATGAAATGAAATTAAAAAGCTTCAATCAACTAAACAAAAGTTGTTGGCTAAGGTTTTTAATTTTTATGCCACCCCAATAAATATCATGTCATCTTAATAAAATAAAAAAGTTAAAATACCTTTATAATAGAAAAAAGTTATTAAGGTTTTAATATATTAAAAATTATAAATATGATATATAGACTCATGAAAATGATTAAACAAATTTTTAATTTAGTTTTTTTATTGGTTGAAAGCTATAGACCATATTAAAATATTGAGAAACCTTTCTTATTAAAAAAATTGATTAACAAATCACTGTCAAAAAACTATATTTGAAAAAACTCTACAATAAGGAATAAAGTTTTTTTTTTTTTTATTTTAAAAAGCTTTTGAAGGCTATTAGTATGGATACTCTTTAACATCATTTCTACGGGTGCAAACGAACTGAATCAAACTCGAACCTGGTTAGGCTCGACTCGGGATCGTTTAATAAACGAGTTTAATATTAAGTTTGAGCTCGGGTCGGATTCGTTTAAAATCGATTTCAAGTCGAGCTTTTAATGAGCTGACCCCGAGTAGTTTGGCTCGTTTGCACCCCTAAAATGTTACAAATAGTATTTTACCTTTAACCATATATCATTTTTTACATCAAAAATATATCTATAGTATAAAAATGGAAGCAATTATTATATTCTTCATTCAGAGAGAGAGAGAGAGAGAAAGAGAGAGAGAGAGAGAGAGAGAGAGAGAGAGAGTTTTGTGGGGGAAATTATTATTCATGGCGGTTTAAGGAGGAAAAGAAGGAATTGATATGAGTTTGGAAGTTAGCTTGAAGATTATAGTTCAGTCTAACCACTAGAAACTCTAGAAGGTATAAACTCACGTAATATTCTCATGTTCATCATGTTAGGGTTTTGAGTCATATCAATGAATCTAAAATTTGTAATCAATAATGATGTTTTACTGGATTATGAGTGTTGATTCAAGCTTATAAATGATTCCAACATAAAATTTTGCATCAAATAGCTTGAATTGCCATTTTGTTGGATTTGGGTTTTCAAACCCAAAATTACGACAAATCTGATGTTTCAATCAATAATTTATGTTTTGTGTACGTTTTAATATTATAAACTTATAACGAATCACCAATGTATCACTATTTCACCACTAAAGTGGTTGGTTCCATCTCTAATGATGGAATTAAGGATTTGGAACCCTATATTAGTGAGAAATTATACTTTAGCCATTAGAGATTGTATACAACCTTGGTTTTGAGAATTAAAACCAAATATATAATCTTAGGATTAAGAAGATTCTATTTGTTGTGAATATGATTTGTTTGTTATATAATCTCAATAGATCTTATGAAATTATGAGCTTAAATGATGTCCAATGGAATTCATCATTAGAATGAAATGAAGAGATTTCTAAATTAAGTTAAATATTTTTTTGATTTAATCAAACGATTTATAAAAATGAAACTATAATTTTGGAAGTTATGAAAATAGATTAAATAATGATTAATCTCACAATAAAATATCATAATCACCATGTTTGGATCTAGATATCTTAATTCTATTGTTGAGATTTGAATCATATAAGAAGGAATGAAATCATGTAATAAGAATTGGAAATGGAATGAGATATATTTTTCAATCATATTAAAAGGATATTAGCGGATCGCTTATCTATAATAAATAAAATAAAAACACTAGGAATTTTTGTGAATTGGAATTGGGCATAATACCTTACATCTTTTGAAGATAATTGCATCAACCGATATGTACAGTTATACGCACCTTTTCATACACGTGTATGCTTGATATGCATTTTTTTTGGAGGTCTAATGTTTGTTTTTGCATAGTTCTATGAGATAAGTTGTAGCATCCATAAAAATCATGATAATTTTAAACTTTTTAAATACAACCCAAATCCATAAAGTGTTTACAAATTAGTTTTCAAAACATTTCTGACATCAAAGTTTTCCCAAAATCATAGATCAAAACAAAGGGATGTGTACATTTACGCCTTCGCCTTCCCGCGGTCCTCCGAAGTACCTAAAACATCAACCAAAACTGTAAGTCAACGTTTAGTGAGTTCCCCCAAAGTACCAACACATAACCAAACAATGTATACAATAACAACATGCAATTGGTCCACAACTAAAAGACCGAATTACCCATGAGCCCACATCATAATTTTTGCTTGCCCTAGGGGCCCACAACTTATGTCTGGCTTGCTCCCTGACTAGATCAGGCATCAGACTGAAACCCTCAGTACGAGTTTGACATACCGTCCAATCCTCAGCTCGTATCTGGAATGCTCACGATCCCTCATTATGAGTCTGACATGCCCTACCTGGCCCTCAGTTCAACTCTGGGATGCTCCAGAGTTTGTTGGCTACCGCACGGAGCAGTACAACCTCAAACCAACATAATATGTCGACATATACCACATAATAAACATATACAAATAATCATGCAAACAGACTCTCAGGTAGTCTTACAGATCTACCAGATTAGTATATCAATAACTAGTATAATCATGCATATCTATTCCATACTCAACATATCAGTGAATATCAAACCAATGGGTTGGCCTTGGTGCCTTCAACCTGCAAGTACAATGAAGAAAACTCACCTTGCGAACTCGACAAAAGTTGATGAGGTATCGACTCCGAAATTCAGATCCAACCGCCTCCTATTCCAACCAAATGACCAATCTCAATCAAAATCCCAAAATACCCATAAGGTCAAACTTGGTCAAACCAACTAAGTCAATTGAGTCAACCTATCCAAGTCAACTCAGCCGAACCGACTCAGAGTGAGTACGCGGGGCGTATATAACGTCTGGTTCATGGTATGTATTTAACTTATAGTTTATTCTATTTTATAGAGAAACTTGACGGGTTGGGAGCCCCAAACTCGTCGAGTAGAGATCATAAGGGTCGTGTATTTTAAGTAACCTACTCGACAAGTTGGGAGGCCTCAACTCGACGAGTAGGCTGGTAGATATGAAACCCTAATTTCCGGGATTTGCACCCTATTTAAACACCTTAACCCCAAGGTGTTGGCCTCATTTCCAACCTCCAAGTCCCTAACCCTAAAATACGAAACCCTAAAGCTATTATGAGTGATTGTGAGCCATTCTAAGTGTTTTTAGTGTGTACTTGAAGCCATTGGAAGAAGGAAAAGCTTGAGGACACAAGAAGGAGCTTATAGATCTAGAACCCTTGCCTAATCCATGACTTTTTGTTGGTATAAAGCTTGAACCTTGCCTTGTAGTTGTTTAGATATTCTTTTAGGGTTATTTTGCTTGGTTTTGGTCCAAATATCATGGTCCTTGGGAGTTGGACGTCCCAAATGTGTTAGCACTTTGAATCTAAGGTCTTGAGGGGTTTTCATGGCATAAAGGTGCCAACTTTATGGCCATGGAAGTCCCATGCAACCTTTAGACCATCATTTTGGCCTTTTGGAGCTTCTAATGGCCATGCATGTAGAGAAAGCTGGAACTTTACGTGATCATGTAGTCCCTAGAGTCCAGATCTATGACGTCATGGTCTATCTTGTAGTTTTGGTTGTTTTTGGATCAAGACATTGGCCTTTTTGGGTTAGGGTTAGAGCTTATTTCTTCTAGAGTGGGTTTTAATGGGTAAACTTGGAAACTTTACCCTCCTAGATGTATTTTCGGCCCAGATCTGGAATATGGGACTTGGATTTGAAGATTAAGGGTTTAATGCATTAAAAAGGGTTAACAAACTAAAGAACTCAACGAGTTGGGCTGAAGTGTCGTGATTCTGTTAAAAGGAAGAACTCGACGAGTTGATTCGAAAAGGCACGATTCTGTGATTTATGGGAACTCGACGAGTTAAAGGATAAATCGACGAGTTGAGTCAACTCGGAGCGTTGACTTTGACTTTAGCCATAGTTGACCCTAAAGGGTTATGAGTATGAAATGGTATCTAAGGGGTTGTTTTGGTTCAAGGAGTGAGTAGAGCTGATTCCGGGGGTTGTTTTGGTTCAGATAGCATCCGACATTGGAGGTGAGTTTTCCTCCTATTTGAACGGGTTAAAGGCACCAAAGTTGGTATATTTATCCCTTAAATCAAACAATAATTACTTATCAATTTGAATCAAAGATAATTACACTTAAAATCCTCTAGTTCCTTTGGTTTCTAATTAATTCATAGGAAGGATGGTGTTGGACCTAACACCCATCATTGTTGGTGGTATGTTCTCTAAACACATTCAATATGTTCTCTTGTATTATTAATGTTATCCATGTGTGTTAGTGCGTTTTGGATGTCTATGTGCTTGTCATAGTATTATCCGGTTCTTGATCAAGTTGTGCAATTAGATCGCTTGATGTCAGCAAAGCTTTAATGTTACAAAGTAATAAAATAGTGCTTGTAATTCATTTTTTGTCATTTTAATTTTATGTTTACTGTAACACCCGTAGATTCGGGCTAGTCAATTAAAATATTATAAAAATGGTTTTTTTATAGAAGATTATTTAGGATAAATAATTTTAATCAGAGTTATAGTATATGTGACAATGATTCTGTATATATAAAGAACGCCTAAATCTGACTTCGTGAGAGGAAGTTATGATTTTTAGAAGTTTCAGCATAGCAATATACGACTCAGAAACCGAAATCAAAATCGGTCGATTGTTAGGAAAATCAATCAAACAAGAGTTCAAGATCTCATCAATACATATCCGTCGATATAAAGATAGTAGAGAACGAATACCATATGAGAGAGTTATGAATTTGTAACGGACTTAAACATTCCAAGTCTGTTAAAAATATAACTTTTAAAATAAAGTCAAAAATAGCTGACGGAGTCTAAATGGAAGTTGTAGTTTTTGTCGATAGCTATGCATGGATATAAAACGTGTCAAAAACGGATCCCGTATGAAAACGATATGAATTTTTAAAGAAAATATAATTTCTCGCGCGCACCCGCGTGCAACGAAAGCATGTGCAACATATGTCTAACAAGCCACGAGATTGCGACACGTGTCACACAATGGATGGAGCCACGTCACCCGTTCTGACCAAGTGTGCAGCGTGCACCGACCATTTGTGCGACGTGCACTCTAATTTTGGCAATAAATACCCTATAGTGTCTCATTCAAATTACAAACCTTCATTGCTTTAGCTTTAGATTTCCCTTAGTTTTAGTCTTCGACGAAGCCCCGAGATCCCTTGAAGCCCTGCAGTGTTAGGTAGTCGGTGAATAGAAGCTCCTGGATCAGAGTTTTGCTCGTATAATTCCCGGTTTTCATCAGAATACTTTGTAATTAAGCTACACTTATTTTATTCAAGTGTAAATTTTAATTATATTCATAGTCGTTATTATGAACCTATAATTAAGATTTATCAGTGATTCCAAAGTCATTATACTTATTTATCTACTTACGGTGATGATGTCTAGGCTGGATTTAGCGAGGTATTTAAAGTGAGATTTCCAAACAGTATACTTTGTATACCAAATGGAGCCTACCTCCGATATGATCCTACCTGGTTGTTCCTTACATGATAGATCATGATGTAGACATTGGGATTAGTGACGAATCTAGACCATTATCAGTTGTAAGTAATGATAATCTAAGACTTAGTGATAACTAAACCAAGGTCACGTCAGAAGAAAAGATAAAGTACCAAGGCAAAGTTCTGCCCAAATTCCAAGACATCCATTTTTATCAAGTGAATACATAGTTACTTTCATCTTACACATAGATATGAAATATTTACATAATTGAATGCTATATGTGCTTATGTGCAAAAAACGTTATGTGTTAGATGAAATATTATAAGATGATTTTTATACAATTTACTTTATCTGCATTTTCTTACCTATAATGGTTAATAATGGGTAATGAGGGAGGAGTAGAATAAAGAGGGAGATGGATGATGGGAGATGAAAATAATAATAATAAAAGGCCTTAACCTGCTAGTACTACAGTACTAAGCGATGTAGTCATCTAACATAGTATAGATAACAACCACCAGACTATTTAATGACAGTCTTGTGAAACACTGACAGCGATGGACTTCGTGCCCATTTGATATACTCTACTTCCTACTGACATGTATTATAGAGAAATTCCTATAACAATACTGTCAGCAACGATGATTAAAATAATCTTTAGGACGAATACATAGGAATGAAAATAGAAAGAAACCTATTGATATGTATTGCGGAAAAATCCATGTAACAATACTGTCAGCAACGATGACTAAGATGACCTTTAGGATAAATCCTTAGGGAATAATAAAGAAGAACACGGGGATGAGTAATCAGATTAATTGTTTGATAATTAAACATATTAATTATATTATTATGGGTTGAAGATCCTATGTACTTATCAGGTTTTTCAATTTGACTAACTCAACTTCTTTGTATCACATGTAGCGGTACAAAGTTACATGCATAATGAGATATTCAATGAGATGTAGATTGTTAGTCTAAGGTACTGTAAAACATGTTTACACTTATGTTTTGTATCAGTTATGACATCTTAAATTTTTTATAAATCAATAAAAATTATTTTTTTTGAAAATACTTTTACTGGACCAAATTCCGTATCTATAAATAAACTTTGCTTTAAATAATCATAAATACAAAGTTTTAAAATAACCATAAAAATGAGAATATCACACTTACCAAGAAGCACATGCATTGAGTAATGTTAGAAAGTCTGATATGTTCAAGACATAATGTTTTGATTATACTTACAAATAAATCAAGTTTGCTATCTTTTTTGACAAAAAAAAATCTTGATTCGTAAAAGAAAACAAATTTAGAATGTAAAATTGATTGAGTAATTGCATTATTTATAATTTTACATAGACATGTCTAGCAAAAATAACTACTAACTTTTACATTAGTAAAATAACATAAAAACTAAAAGCTATTAAAAACTCACAAAAAATGATTGAAGTAGCTCTTATATTATAAACTTTTTTTTGTTTAAAATAGATGTTTTAAGGTCATCAAGGTTTTTTTTAATTAAGTTTATTTTCTTAAAATATAAAAGCTAAATCTTTCAAAACTTTATTGTCGGACATACTCGATGTCAATTTATACTTTTCAGAAAATTAAAACTATTACACCAATAAAAACTACAAATTGTACAGTTTTGCAAAACATAAGTTATAAGTATAGTAATAATAGTATTAATTTTTATGATGTTGACTAGTACTATTGTATATTTTTTAATTTCTTGTAATCCCTTTTGATTCTAATAATGCAAAAACCATATCATTCATTTGTTTAAGCATCTTAATCAATTAATAATTCCATTCGCAACTTCTTTTTCTCAATTACAAACGGCAACAAAATATGCAATTAAATGTTATTTATAAAAAAAACACATTTGTTATTGAACTATTAAACTTTTCAATTTTGGCTTGACATGTATGTTTTTCATGGTTTATGTATCTCTAAAAATAGAGTAAGTGGAAACAAATAAAGAAAAGGAAAATCAATCATGATAAAAGGATAAAAGTTTGTTTGTTTTTTCTTTTTCAGTGACATATTCCTATTCATTATAAAGACAAAAAATTAAATATAAAAAAAAAACTAATTATGAAATTGAAAATTAAAGAAAAAAGTAAAACAGTAAAACAAGAAAAAGAATAGTCATACTTGTACATACTGCATCTAAGGTAGTACATTACGATTCTCACCGAACGTGAAGCCGAGTCCTAGTGGCAGAAATGAAGAAAGCCAATAAATGCAAGCCAGCTAAATTAGGAGGTGGGCCCCACCTCATATTTATTTAATGAGATATATGAAATCAACAACCCACCGTAAGCATCACACGTGTCACGACAACCTTTCACTTATCACGCCTTTCTATACTCGCGTATAGATTCGAGATCCGATTAATAATTTATGTGATCGTCATATCGGACGTCGCCGACATTATATCGCGATATTATTCCCCCGATATCGTGGCCGGCTACAAGTACTCACGTTAATGGACCGACGGACGCCCGTTAAGATGGCCCCATCATTTGTCGAAAATAACACTTTAGACCATCATTACTAGTCCAAAATAAGATTTTTATTATAGTTTTGGTCCTTTCAAAAATTAAAAGGACTTAAAATAAATGATTTGCTATTTTTATTTGTGTTTTCTTGATTTATTTTCATTAATCCACCATTTTTTTAACTGGAAAAAAATCACATCTACCGTTCCATCTTTTGTCATGTCTGTAACTCAATGTTCATACAAATTAGGACCAATTTTTCCATCTTCTTTTCCACCTCTCTCTCCATCTCTCTTATCATGAACAACCACCATCAAAAATTACAACCACCATCGGAGATTACAACCACCGTTGGAGACCGTATCCACCAAGATAGACCATATTCGTAGCCAAAAATGTTCCTGTGAGAAAGGAGAGAGAAAGAGAAACAAATCTAGGGTTTTCATACTTTGGAAAGTCGAAAATTTAGTGATGAATGAGGCTAAAGGTCCAGTTTATAGGTTTAGGGTTTGAGTATTCTTTGTTATGTATTGCGTGTGTGTATGTGTGTGTGTGTATATATATAGGGCTAGGTTATAATGTGGATGGACAACTATTGTGTGGACGTGTGGATGATGCTATTTTACGAAAATTACTAAGAGAATATGTTGTTTAGTAATGTGAATATGTTCAATCTTACAGAACTATTGTTATTTTAATGGATTCTCACAAATTCTAATTCATTTTTGTTTTCATGCATCGTTTTTTATTTATTTTAATTCTTACAGAATACGACTCAATAAACATTCTGACAGAATGCGAATAATTAAAAAAAAAGTGTATAATAACATTATAGACAATTTAATTAGTGAAAATGCTTAATAATTACAATAATTATATAAGATTGAACGTATTCACATTATCAAACACCATATTTTCTTTGTCATTCTCACAGAATAACATTATCCACACGTCCACACAATAGATGTCAATCCACATTTGAACCTAGCTCTCTCTCTCTCTCTCTCTCTCTCTTTCTATATATATATATATATATATATATATATATATATATATATATATATATATAGAGAGAGAGAGAGAGAAAGAGAGGAGAGAGAAAGAGATATATAGATAGATAGATAGATAGATGCATAAATAGAGAGAGAGGGGGGGGGGGGGGAGAGAGAGAGAGAGAGCGAGAGAGAAATAAATACATATTAACTTATTTGGTTTTGTTTTGAATCTGACTCAAATCTTCATCTTGTTCGTCCTTGTATGCATCTGCATTAGAAGATAGAGAGGGTATGAGTTTTACAAGTAGTTCTTGAGTTCGAGTTGTAGATTTGGAATTATCTTAAGTGTTTTGTTATTCAAATATGGAAAAATTGTGTTTGAGTTCATCAGATTGTGGTTGTGGCATTGACCGATGGTGGTGATGTCTTAAAGATGGTCATTGTAAAAGAGAGGGGGATAGGTAAGGCAGGGGTAGTATTTTTTTGTCTTTTTTTATTGCTACAATAACAAGAAAATATAAAGGGTAAATAAGTCATTTTAATTTTTTTGGATCAAAATCGCAATAAAATTCCTATTTTGGATTAGTGGTACTAGTCTAAATTTATTTGGACCAAAGTGATAATTTCCAACAAACCACAATGACCATTTTTGTAGTTTTGTATATTAAGATATCATCATTTTTTTTCAAAGTTTAAAACTCATACACATTTATCTATGAGAAATTACAAATTTAGCCGTTTTTCTTAATCTCTTTGCAAAAAATAGCCAAATAAACCCAACATTACAAAAATAGTCATCAAAATCGCAAATGCATTAGAGCCATCTGCAATTTTGATTCTTGATATGCGAAGATACAAGTGTTTAAAGCATGTTTGTGCATTATTTGTTGTACGTTCACAGATGGACAAGGTCTATCTGCGGTCACCTGCGATTTGGGCTTTTTAAGAATATAAATTTCTAATTTTTTTGGAACCCTCATTTTTGTTGATTTTTCTTTGGGAAAACTCTCTCAAGCCTTTTAGAGGAAGCTATGCATCACAAATCAAGTTCTAACTATACAAAAAACATATTATGAAAGATACTTATACAACCTGAAGATGCATCAAAAATCATTTTTATAAAATAAATCATATTTATACAATTGTCTAACATATTTATTTTATTCCAAGTCTCCTGGAGATCATTGAAGGTGAACTCCCACAAGTAACTATCCCATGAATTTATCAATCCTATCATTTTCGTAGTAAGAAAAAACATTACCACCACAAAATCCCAGATGAAGTGAGTGAAAATCGCAAATGAACAGACTTCATCTACGAACATGTGTGGAAGGGAGGGGTATATATACTCGGAAAAAACCAAAAAAATTAACTGCGAACGTATAAGTCAACAATGCACGACTATGCTTTATAATGTTGTACCTTCGCAAATCAACACTCAAAATCGTAGATGGCTCTAACACATCTGCGATTTTGATGACAATTTTTGTAATGTTGAGTTTTTTTCGCTATTTTTTTTTTGCAAAAAGATTAAAGAAAATGGTTAAATTTATAATTTTCTCTTTATCTATTACTAACAATTATGAAATGATGAATAATACTTTATTATTATTTAACTCTAGATACTCTTAATATTAAATATGTATGAAATATATTATGTAAATTGTCTGTGGTGTGGCGACATATGTGTTGTTTTACATTAGGATAGACCAGGCTTTGACTCTTCCATCCACCCCTTATTCCTTTTTGGGTGATGAAGAGCATGCCCCTATTCCCTCTTCCTACTTTCTTTATTTACTACTTTGAACCAAATTTTAATTATTTATCTATTCATGAGGAGCGCTTCTCCTATCACAAATTGATGTCCGTTTGAGGCAAAATGTATCGCCATCTCCAACGTAATTAAATCAAATGTCAAGACAACACCCAATTGTTGGGGCCTAAAATAAAGTGGGTTAACCAAACACATGAAATTCACAAGCCCCATTTCAAACCCATCAAACACTTAGAGACAAATCAATTCAATGTTATACCCTTCTAAGATATGGGTGCTACCTTTAGCAAGTCATCAACACCCACCAAAACCATTTTAGATTTATATCATTGTCTACTTCAAGGAATGCCCCTTTCCTTGTTAACGATGTTCTATTATCGACGACGACTACACAAACTAATCAAAACACAAACCCTCCGACCCAGGTGGTGGAATCTAATTTCACATTGGTAAAAGTCTCAAAAATAATTTTGGTTGGAGTTAGAAGTGGTTTTTGAGGTCAAAGATAGAGCATATTAACTTAATATAATGATCACAAGACATGGGGTAATAATCATAGAACAATGAATATCTTCTCTAATAATATTCACGAGATTCGATGTGAAGTAAAAGGTGTTAATTAAAGGACTCTCATATACAACATTGATTCTTTCTTATTGGTTTATAGGAAACTAAATCATTAGAGATTAAAGGGTGTATAGACATTCATACTAAGGGATTTTTAATTTTCAATGTGATGTTGTTTAATGTTTATCCCTATAGATTATCAGGTGATATTTCATCTTTATGGGATCCTACTCTTTATAAAATTACTAAATCAATCAAAGGTATAAATGTTCTTTCCATTAAATGTTTGTGGCTTCATTTAAATAAACTGTGTTGCTTTGTCAATGTATATGCTTCGCAAGACCCTTCAAGAAAAAAAGTTATTTGGAACAACCTTCAAGATCTTCTAAATTCTTACCCTACATGTTATTGATTTGTCTTTGGTGACTTTAATGTTGTTCTTCTATATGAAGAAAGACTTGGATTTTTGTTTTTCCCCATCATTTTCCATCACTTCAACAACTTCATACATTCATCCAGGTTAATGGAAATCAAAATAGGTGGATACCACTTTAATTATTTGAGTTTATAATGTGTTAAACACAACAAGCATGACATACATTCTCAGTCCTTGAATTCAGTCACTACCCATTTCGTATTTAACTCCTAGCTAAAAGAGCCTGCTTTTGATGTGTTTGTGAAAAAAGATGTGATTCTCACATAAACCCTGGAGTCCGCTTGCATATATTCATGGTATCTCTTGTTGCAAGCACATTATTAATTTTAAAGGAGAACATGAAAACTTGGTGAAAGGAAACTATGGATAAAAATAGGAAAGAGATCGGAGATTAATAACAAGATCAATTGTTGGTTGATCTTTAGACTAAGAACTCTCATATATATATATATATATATATATATATATATATATATATATATATATATATATATATATATATATATATATATATATATATATATATCCCAAAAATTTCAATAAAATTTAAACTTTTCAAAACAATCATTTTTTTTTCTATAGAAGTATTTACAAAAACCATTGTTCCCAAAACATTATTTAAAAATCAAAATCTCTTTCAACATAGTTTTCAAAACGTTCACATTATCAAAGTTTCCCAAAAATCATAAGTCCAAAACACGAGTATGTGTACGATCACGCCTTCACCTTGCCACAATCTACTAAAGTACCGGAAACCATAAACCAAAACTGTAAGCACTAAGTTTAGTGAGTTCCCCCAAAGTACCAACACCGAAAAAGATAACATATATAAATAACAACATGTATACAGGGCTTTCAGCATGACTGGAGTGCCCCACCGGCCTACAGTCCATCTGGTATGCCACAATGCCCCACCAACATACAGTCTATCTGGTACACTCACAGAACCTTCAACATGACTGGTACGCCTCACCAGGCCTTCAGCCTATCTGGACCGTTCTTCGGGCCTTCAACCT
This sequence comes from Lactuca sativa, assembly GCF_002870075.4. Classification (NCBI taxonomy): domain Eukaryota; kingdom Viridiplantae; phylum Streptophyta; class Magnoliopsida; order Asterales; family Asteraceae; genus Lactuca; species Lactuca sativa. Next base: position 211,537,361 of record NC_056626.2, on the reverse strand, counting down.
AAATGGTACGCCCCACTGGCCTTTCGTCTATCCAGGACGCCATGGGTCTGTTGGCCTTCAACACAAAGCAGGTTCGCCTCAACCCAATCGCAGATAACATGTCGACATATACCAGTCAACAAAAAACAGGTAGATCTTACAAATCACTAAGCATATCATCATCCTATCTATCATGATACAGATCTGACATATCATAGTAGCATAGCAACATCCTATCTATTATGATATTGATCTAACAGATCATAAGATAAACCAGGCTAACAATCCAAAAGGGAAAACATTGGTGCCTTCAACCCACAAGTAAAGTGATGACGACTCACCTCGAATGCAGAAGCTCCCCGAAAGAAATCCCTAGCTGCTGCCCTGTCGGCTTCTCGAACTATCAATACCAACAACACACTCAATTAGCAATTGGGTTCCATGCCATAAACCATAATCCATACTTGGGGTAAAATGACCATGTAACATCCCAGAATATCAGGAGTAGAGTTGAAAGGCTAAAAGTGTAAGTGTGAAAGGGCAACTCGGCGAGTGCATGAGTGGACTCGACGAGTAGGGTCGCGACTCTGGTCGCGTGTTAAGTGGCCAACTCGGCGAGTCGTCGGCTGGACTCGGCGAGTTGGTGCTGAGTGGATAAAACCCTAATTTCAGAGGATGAACCTTATTTAAAGGACATTAAACCCTATCCTCAGTCTCTTTACCCTCTCTTGAAGTCCAGAAAACCCTAAGACGCGTTTGTGAGTGGATTAAGAGCTTTTAAACCTTGGAGAAGAGATTTTGGAAGAAATCTTGGAGAGTTAAGAGGCTTAGAGCAAGGGGCTTTGCAAGGATTCAGATTCTCTTATGTTGGAGCTTTCTTTTGAGGTATTATTTTGTTTCTTGGGCTGTCATTCTTCTAGATTCATCATCTTTGGAGCATTTGGAAAGAATAGCTTGTGGTTTTGTGAGTTGGAAGTTAGATCTGAGGCTGCTACCTCAGATCTGGAATGGAGGAGGTCTAGAGAGCATTAAAGTCCATGTTCTTGAGTGTTTGGTGAAGCCATCTTGTCCCAAACCCTAGCCCTAGAGTGTAAAATGCTTAGATCTACTTGGATTCACGTAAAGTTTGCCACTTTACGTGATGGATGGCTTGTAGAAGGGTAGATCTATGGTTTAGAGCATCTGCATGGCTTGGAAAACCTCTGTATGGTTTCAGATCTAGAGGCACTCGGCAAGTCACAAAGGTGTACTCGGCGAGTTGCTTAAAGATAGGCTGGAACTCGGCGAGTTGGAAGAACAACTCGGCGAGTTGGATGAATATGGTCAGGAACTCGGCGAGTTGGAAGAACAATTCGGTGAGTTGGTTGCAGATAGCCTTGGACTCGGCGAGTCTGGTCGTGAGGTCCTAACCTTTCTTCTGGTTGAGCTGTGAATCGGTGAGTCAAGGGATGACTCGGTGAGTCGAGTGTGAAAGGACTTAGAGTTGTTGGACTCAGCGAGTCTCGGGGTGACTCGGCGAGTTGAGTCGTGGATTGGGGAAGTTCTGTGCATGGGGACTCGGCGAGTCATCGGGTTGACTCGGCGAGTAGAGTCAGTCAGGGGTTGACTTTGACTTTGTCGTTGACCAAGGGTTGACCAGTTGATTTCCAGGGGCATTTTGGTAATTGTTGGATTTTGTTTTGAGTTTAGAGTTTTGGTGTTGGCCAGTGTTGGAGATCGTATCAGTGGTTGGAGCAGCTTGGGTTTATCTGTTTAGTCGGCAGTTGCGAGGTGAGTTATCCTCACTATATCATCAGGGTCTATGGCACCAAGGCCGGCCCTTCATCGGATTGTGATCCGGGTATCGTTGTTATGTTATTGCTTTGCTATGTTGCATCCTGGTAGTTAGGATGGTATATGTTAGGGACCTGGTTAAGGTCGGTATCCTGGTATGTAGGATGATGCTATGCTAGTGACCGGTTAGGTCGGTATCCTGGTTAGGATGATGTTATGCTATGTGATCTGTTAGATCGGTTTGATCGGATGTGATATGCTATATGATTGAATGTTTATGTGCACATGGTTGTTGGACTGGGGTTGGGTTGAGGCGGGACCTGCTTTGTGCTGTAGGCCAACATACCCAGGGCGGACCGGTTATCCCGAAGGCCCAGCGAGCGGTCCGGATAGGCTGTAGGCCCCAAGAGGGCGGACCAGACGTGCCGAGGCTCGGAGAGTGGACCAGGCCGATTGAAGGCCCAACGCGGGCGGACCAGTCATACTATAGACTCAGAGAGTGGACCAGGTGGATTGAAGGCCCGGTGCGGGCGGACCAATCATACTGTAGACTCAATGTATGTGGTTAGACTCAGAGGGTGGACCAGGTGGACTGAAGGCTGGTGCGGCGGACCAGTCACACAGTAGACCCGAAGTGCATGGCTGTTCTGTGTTTTGTTATGATATGGCATGTTATGCGTGTATGGTATATGTGGTTGGTATTTTGGGGATATCTCACTAAGCTTTCGGGCTTACAGTTGTGGTTTAATGTTTTCAGGTTCTTCAGGAGACCGTGGCAAGGCAAAGGCGTGATCGTACCGCTCCTCACGATTGTGTTTTGTGATATGATTCTGGGAATACTCTGAAATAATTGTATTGAAAACCTTTTGTAATAATTTTATAAAATCGGGTTGTTTTTGAAAAATTTAAATTGGCTTTAATTTTTAGAGTGTTACAAGTTGGTATCAGAGCCTTGGTTTGAGCGAATTGGAGGAACATTCGTGTGAATCTAGTCTCAAATCGAGGAGGGTTTTCAAAAGAGAATTTAAAATGGTTTTCAAAATGAGTAAATGAGGACGCGGAGGTATGATCAGTCGGAGCCAGTAAGTAACCCCAAAATACCATACATGATATTTGTTTTGAGCTTTGATAGAACAACATGCTAGTACTAGGCTAGGGATCTTCAGGATTTCATGATAATGTTGCCTGATTTATGATGCCTGTTAGCCTAGGGTTTCCTTTGTGGGAGATTTCCAGTGTTCCTCTAGGAGTGAGGGTTGAGTGCTTGTTATGCATGTTTTTCGCTAGGGTGTGGTGGTAGTACTTAATACAAATATGGGTAGGTGTGGAAGGTAGTATGGGCCTGTACTACTGAAAGCATACGACCCATACGCGTATCAGGGAAACCATGACCCCTAGTGTTGGATTGGGAGTAGGTTCCCGGGATAGCGGGAAGTATCTGAGATCTTTTGGTGTTTTTCAGTATGGAGATTCCGAGGCATGCTGGGAGTGGATCCGGGTTAGGATCGGGAGCAGGAGAGGGAGTCCAGGGCGGGTAAGTACCGCCCGAGGTTATTGGTTAGATGAGCACGTGCGATTTGGATGTGAGGATTCGTGAGATCCTGCATGATGAGGTTGCTATGTTGTTCCGGGCTGAGTTGCCGGAACTGTTTGGGTCGATCAAGACCGCCATGGTTGAGTATTTTGATGAGCGCTATGCGGCCCTCACGGAGACGGCTGCCGCAGCGGCAGGGGGAGGAGCTGGTCGGGGTTTTCAGTATCGGGACTTCGATAATACGAAGCCTCCTACCTTTGACGGGGTTCAGGACCCGATTGTTGCTATGAGATGGTTGTCGGACGTGGAGGGGTGTTTCTTCACGTGTTCGTGCCCTGCTGATCAGAGGGTGAGGTGTGCTCTGAACCTGTTAAGGCTCGGGGCGAAGGATTGGTGGAGATTCACCATGGGGTCGTATTCGGATGCACAGAGAGCTGAGGTTTCATGGGATTAGTTCCGGGAGATGTTCAGTACTCGTTATGTTCCGCGGGTTGAGAGAGAGAGGTTGGCTCAGGAGTTCCTGGAGCTGAAGCAGGATTCGGAGTTGGTGACGAAGATCACCAAGATGTTCACTGAGAGGGTGATGTTTTGACCTGAGTTCGCTTCGGAGCAGGCTCAGATGTCCCGATATCTGAGTATGCTCAAGAGGGATATCAGGCAGTTTGTGTCTACGCAGAGGTGCGAGACTTTGTTGGAGTTGCAGGAGGCCGCCAGGCGGTGTGAGTTAGAGATTGATTTGTAGTTGCGAGAGCTGAGGCAGGCTCCGGTGCAGTCGCAGCCGGCGCCGAAACGGCCCAAGACCGTTGATTCTAGATTGGGAGATCAGAGCAGCCACACTTGTGGGAAGTCTTGGAAGGGTCACACCGGGGTCTGTAGGTCCGGTGGTGCATGCCGCAAGTGTGGAAAGGAGGGGCACTACGCGAGGGATTGTCGGCAGGCAGCCTCGGGTCGGGATTTGAGGATTTGTTATCATTGACATCAGGTTGGGCACTTGAGGGTCAAATGTCCACAACTTGCTGCAGGACCGGTGCAGGCTCCAACACCGGCCACATTAAGGATCACGGGCGGAGGTCAGGGTGGAGCGGAGCCCCCAAGGGCTCAGGGTCGTGCTTTTCAGCTTACAACAGAGGAGGTCAGGGCAGTGCCGGATGCAGCTGCGGGTATGTTTCTTTCTTGATGTCTTGTTATCTTATGATTATTGTGGAGTATTGTATATCTGCTAGTCTTGTTGTATGATTTCTGGTATTGTATTCGTTGTTCCTTGTGGGTTATGGTATGGTTAAGGGTTTGGTGTTGGGAATTTCATTGGTTATCGTTCATGAGGGTTATTAGTGGGAATTTGGCTTTTAGTCCGAATGCCGGGTATCATCTGCAGTCTGAGGAGTGGTTGCAGAAGGTCGGGCTTCTTTCGAGCCGAGATGATTTGTGTTGATATGTGATTTTGTGAAGGTTGCTCTTTCTAGTAGGAATCAGTTCGCGTGTAAGTGTTTGTGTTGTGTAGGGTTGTTGAGGGAGGTCGGTGATGGCGACCGGTGGTTGTTAGTCAGTGCTCTAAGTGGGGGAGAATTGGAAAATTCTCCGGAAGGTCGATGGGCATGAGAGGTTGCTTAGCTGCTTGGGATTCAGCAGTGGTTCTGTCAGCCAAGAGTATAGGCTGGTATGAGTAAGTGACAGGTATACGGGGCGGGATACAGACCAAGGGTGATTGATTGTGGAAGGCCTGGGATCCGGCCGTGATTGAGTATGTAGGGTGGAGATAGAGTTCGAAACCCCTAGAGGGCTAGAACCATATGCATGGGAGAATTTTCAGGAGGGATGATTCGGGATGTTAGATGCTGGCTGAGCGGTCCGGATAGATTGAAGGCCGGTGGGCGTACCAGTCAGGCCGAAGGCTCGGAGAACGGTCCAGACAGGCTGAAGGCCCTGGAGGGCAGTCCAGACCTGCTGAAGGTTTCGAGAGTGGTCCAGATGAGCTGAAGGCCTGGAAAGGCGGTCCAGTCATGCTGAAGACTCTGCTTGTGTTGAGAGATCGGTATGAGGATATGGATTGAGTATGTCGCGACGTGTTAGTGTCAGAAGGTCTGGCCCCGGGTATTGATCGTGATGAGTGGAAGGTAGAGCATGGACTTCAGAGTCCATGCGAGTGGATCCAGAGCATGTGTGGTGCATGGGTTAGCGGTTATGCTATAAGAGAATGGTGTAGTATTGGGTGAGCGCCGTCGCACTTGTCATAATGACAAGGCGGCCAAGTGGATTTCCTTGGTAAGAAAAGGGAAAGGAATGTAGCTCCAAGAGGGAGTGTAAGTTCCCGGAAGGGAAAGCAGTAGTGCAGAGTTATGATTGGGGTGTTCCAATCATGGTTGATGAGCAGTGTGTCTGCGGCTGTGGTATGGAATCACATCCGGGTTGAATGTCTGCTGAGGCTCGGAAGGAATGCAGGAATGGTGTCTTGGATTTCTAGTTTGATTTCGATCAAGGATTTTTGTGTATGGTGGAAATTCATCCTGGGGGATGTTTGGAGGTGTTGTCAGTGTATCGGGTTTTCCTAACTCGAAGATGCTAGATCCAGTTCAGCATGGGTATGAGATTGCGGTGGAGAAACTCATGGGAGTTGCTCTGAGGCTGAAGGACGTGTCATCCTGTTAGCATGGAATGGATTAAGTTGGGCCCAGACCAGGAATTCCGGTGGTTCATGGTTATTTCTAGCTCGTTGAGTCGAGTGATTGTTGTGAGTTGGAACGGGTGAAGTATCATGGAACGATACTCAATTGATAAGTTGGTAAGTGTGGTTGTCAGAGGGCAAGGCCAGTGGCCGGCTTGAAGCGGTGGTCAAAACACCGCGGGAAGGAAATTTGGGTTTTTGGGTTTCGGTGGTTGTGCTTTGGGGAACCTGGTCTGGTTAATTACAGGTGGTGCAGTGCGAGAGTAGTTCTGGAGTTGTGTTGCTGTAGGCTTCGAGGACGAGCCTAATTTAAGTGGGGGAGAATTGTAACATCCCGGAATATCAGGAGTAGAGTTGAAGGGCTAAAAGTGTAAGTGTGAGAGGGCAACTCGCGAGTCCATGAGTGGACTCGACGAGTAGGGTCACGACTCTGGTCGCGTGTTAAGTGGCCAACTCAGCGAGTCATCGGCTGGACTCGGCGAGTTGGTGTTGAGTGGAGAAAACCCTAATTTCGGAGGATGAGCCCTATTTAAAGGACATTAAACCCTCTCCTCAGCCTCTTTACCCTCTCTTGAAGTCCAGAAAACCCTAAGATGCGTTTGTGAGTGGATTAAGAGCTTTTGAACCTTGGAGAAGAGATTTTGGAAGAAATCTTGGAGAGTTAAGAGGCTTGGAGAAAGGGGCTTCGCAAGGATTCGGATTCTCTTCTGTTGGAGCTTTCTTTTGAGGTATTATTTCATTTCTTGGGCTATCATTCTTCTAGATTCATCATCTTTGGAGCATTTAGAAAGAATAGCTTGTGGTTTTGTGAGTTGGAAGTTAGATATGAGGTTGCTACCTCAGATCTGGAATGGAGGAGGTCTAGAGAGCATTAAAGTCCCTGTTCTAGAGTGTTTGGTGAAGCCATCTTGTCCTAAACCCTAGCCCTAGAGTGTAAAATGCTTAGATCTACTTGGATTCACGTAAAGTTTGCCACTTTACATGATGGATGGCTTGTAGAAGGGTAGATCTATGGTTTAGAGCATCTGCATGGCTTGGAAAGCCTCTGTATGGTTTCAGATCTAAAGGCATTCGGCGAGTCACAAAGGTGTACTCGGCGAGTTGCTTGAAGATAGGCTGGAACTCGGCGATTTGGAAGAACAACTCGGCGAGTTGGATGAATATGGTCAGGAACTCGGCGAGTTGGAAGTGTTGGATTAGTGTCTAAGTCCATAACTATTTTGGTATGTACTTGACTCGATGGTGCATGGTCCTTTTGGGTTGCCTTCACCTTTGCAACTTGATAGGATGAATTATGGAGAGAAAGGATTAAATATGATTTATTAATATATTATGAGAATAATATATTAAAGGAGAAATCATATTGTTTAATTAATATTAGTCAAGAATTAATTGGTAATTAGTTTTGTGACTAAAAGAGATTAATTAAACTTAAGGGACTGGAATTGTAATTATAAGATAATTGCAATTGGGCTATGGATTGCCTTATATTATAAGTTTGGACGAATTCTATGGGAAAACCCATTAGAAATCGTCCAAGGCCTTTAAGGAAAGGAGTCCATGGGTTGCTTAGGGCTTAAGCATCCAAATTAGGGTTTCCTTGTTAGATAACCCTAATAGCCTCACTATATATAGAACCCTTACTTATGCTCCAAAAACGTGGTGAACAAGTTCTCTAGGGTTTCCACACGTTTTGGGCAGCCTCCTTCTCTTCTCCTCTTCATCCTCTTGCTCTTGGTGTTTGTGAACCATTAGAGGAGTGACATTTGTGACTCTAAGCTTTCTAAAGTCTTTACAAGGAGGATTTGAGATTGTTATTGCTACATAACAATCAAGGTATGATCTAAACCCTAATTATATGTTGTATTGATTATCATATGCTAGATCTAGGGTTTATAGTCTTGGATAAAATGCATGTACAATAGAGAAACCTAGATCCAAACATTAGGGTTTGTATGAGAACATAGGATGTTCTTTTAGCTAAAACCCATCAGTGGTATCATAGCTAGGTTGGTTTCTATTGTATTGATGCCTTGTATGTTTGTTCAAGTTGAAAAAATTCGATTTTTGTGAAACTGCCAGATGAACTCGGCGAGTCCCATTGTGGACTCGGCGAGTAGGCCCCTACTCGGCGAGTCCATATGGGTACTCGGCGAGTTCGAGCATCAGAAAGAGGGGATTTCGGGATTTCTTGCTGTTTTTCTCATGCATAATTGCCTTATCTGTTTTAGATCATTAAAATCCGATTTTATTCATATTTTTGAGTATATCCTTGATTAAACAAAAGATAATTACCAATTGATTAGATAATAACTTCCTTATATGATTAAGTTTGATTATTTGTATTAATTGGGTAACTTATTTTGCAAGAAATTGAAATTACGTTACATATAGATAATAATGAAATTAATTGTTTAATTTATATTATTTGTTATTTGATCCTTGTGTTATGAAAAGTTTCAATTTTCCCCTTTAGGTTTTATAGTTTAAATTTGAACTCAAAAGTTTTGTTTTGAAATTTAAATAGTTGAAACCCTAATGTTTTGAAAAAGTTTCAAAACTTGACCTCAAGTTTTGGAATTTAATTTTTGATTAAAAAGTTTGATTTTGAAATATTTAAATTCTAAACCCTAATGTTTTGAAATGTTTCAAAACTTGCCCTCAAGTTTTGGAATATAAAAGTTGATTAAAGGTTTAATTTAGGAATGTTAAATTCTAAAACCCTAGTATTGTTTTGAAAAGTTCATATCACACCCTTATGGTTTTATTAATTAATTAAGGTGTATAATTAAAGGAGGTTTAATAAATCCATAAAAGTTTTGGTTTACAATTTAATTGAATTAAAGGTATAATTGTTAAATTTGACCACATAGTATTTTAAAAGTGTAAAATACACCCTATACTATATATAACATTAAAAGTCTAACATTATATATATGTATGAGTAAAAGTCAGTCTTACCGTTAGTAGGCCTCATTCACGAAGCTGGTCTATAAGGGGTGTTTAAGGAAATTGCCTATAAAATGGCGATTGAATGGGTATCCACTCTTACCCACCGCACTCTTGACTAGTGGAGGTTCGTTAGCCGAACGGGTAGGATAGGACAAAACCTTCCATTATAAGTATAATGAAGTACAAAAGTAACTAAATGTTTTACAAATTCCCAATCTTAGTTACTTAGGCAAAGTGAATTGATGCAATTCCATGAAATTACACTTGGTACTCTTGCGAAGACGTTAGTGGAGCGTGTGTGGTTTACCGGCACACTAAATGGTTCTAAGCAAAGGTAGAAAAGGGTGACTCAATGTTTGTTATAGTTCGGTGGAGCGTGTGTGGTTTACCGACACATCGAACAGGTGACTGTAACATGTGAGGGCACCATGTAAATTTGCATGGTTATTCGCACCCACTTTGTGATCCTCGACATCCCAGTCACAAACTAGAGGGGCACATCTAGATTTAAACATGCCATTGAAATGTTCAATGAATCTCAAAGGATCTAGGAGTTTTCATAGATTTAAAACTTAAATTTCTTTTTCGTTTTTCATGGTGGAAATTAGTGAATCGTCATTCACTTACCTTCAAATATCCTGCAACTAGATTACGACATCCCTTTTCTAGGTTGTAGCGTATTGTGTTGGGTCTTAGCCTTAGTATCTCATTTGGGTGATTTACTAAGGACTCAATCAATCAACTAACTTGAATTCGTTTTCTCCCGTTTCGTAGATGTCAAAGTACGACAACTATGGTCTTCCCAAATCCCGTAGAACAAGCATTCCACATGATGATGATATTCCACGATTCGATCGAGGAACAAGAGATCATGCTTTACTTCCTCCACCTCCTCCAATTGTTCTCCCTAACCCACAAGTTCGAAGGCTTGAAAAATTCAAGCTCACTCAAGCCCTTTTGGCAAGTAAACATAAAGAAGGAAAGTCGGTGTGTGCACACGTCTTAGGGATGAAGTCACACAGTGATAGGTTAAGAATGTTGGGATCCGTTGTCTGTGAGGAGATGTCTATTGATTGGGTTCTTTAGTCACTTCCTAACTCATATAGTGAGTTCGTAAGAGAGTACTATATGATGAACTTCGACGTGACCCTTATAGATCTCACCTATATGCTTATTGCTGCTGAATCAACAATGGTTTGGCGCAATAGAAAAGCAAAGTTGATTGGTGAATCTGCCTTCAAGACCTCTATGGATATAGACAATGGCTACAAAAGACATGCTGTGATCGAAAAGTTTGATCATAAGAGAAAGGCAATGTCTGAACTAGTTCCATGTCTTGTTCCAAAAGAGTCAATTTGCTTTTATTGCCAAGAGAAGGGGCATTGGAGACGAAGCTGCCCTATTTACCTAAGAGATCTAAGAGATGGGAGAGTCAAAATGTATGGCTCTGCTTTAGGTAAAATCCATTGACTAACTCTTTTTAGCTCCTATTCTAGATTCTTAATACATAATGTGATAAGATTACAATTGATGTTTTGTAGGATCGAAGAAAAGAGAGAAAGCTTAAGGGAAGAAGTGAGCAGAATCTAACCGTGAAGAAATGGAATTCGATCGCATTACTTGAAGATTAGATTCTTGAGCTACTACTTAGAGTTAGAATTAGATTGCTAAGAAATATGTATTAGCATAGTTTTTCAAAGAATTGCATTGTAAGGACAATTTTTTCCGCAATAAAATAAAATTTTATATTATTTATTTATCCTTGCGATGGCGTGTATGAAAAATTGATGTTTTGAATGTTTCTAATATTAGCAATAATGGATTTGATTCTTAATTATATTGTTTGTGGAAATGTCGAAAATTTACCAAATAAGGAAAGTTTCTCATCGCCCAAGTTTCAATTGGTTAGAAACTTGGAATCATGCAACTTGGTTGCACGATGAATGAGAAATTTCATATTTGGAAATTAGACTAATTCATTGACAAAGTGTCAAGTGAAGGACTAGGAGATCGAGTACACAAAGTTGCGTGTTGATCAAGTCCACCATAAGAGTAACAAAGATATTCATCATGATTTACTAAATGTTTAGTAAATATGATTATACTTATAAGATTAAGTGTAATTCTGAATTGATTGAAAAAGTTTAAATCAATAGCATAACGAATAAGAAGAATCAAATAGGCAGAAAGATAAAAGTTTCTCCATTCTAAGAAGAAGGGAGAGTACCTTTTATGCTTTATGATAGGTCTTAATGATTAAGAACCATATCTCAATTGATCCTCTAAGTGAGTCTTAGTACAATTGTATGTCTAAGAAGAGGAATCAAGAATTAAAGAAATGGTTAAATCAAGAAGTCAATCATACTTCGTTCCAAAACAAGTCTTAGAGTTAAGATTGTGACATTGAGTGAAAAGTATTCATCAAATGTGGAAAGTTGTGATGTCTTGGATAAGACAAAGACCAACTAGGACCAATTTATGAAGTAAGAACTACACTAACTCTTGAATATTTGTTTGTCAAGAAATGTTTATTGACAAGAGAATCATATATGTCAAGGAGTCAGTGGGAGTCTTAATGGTCTTGAAAGGTTTCAAGAACAAATAAAAATAAACCTTATCGATCATCACTAGCACACGAGTTGAGGTTAACAACATATCATGTTAACACTATATTGCTTCTGTGCCGTTCCAATTGAGTTAATTATGCATGTGAGCCCTATGAGTTCTCATTTGAATGCATAAAAGGCAAGGACCTTGATAAATGAAAGGTACATTGATAGGAAGGGGTGAGCTGCTTAACTACTTGGAAGACATGGTGGGCAGCTGTGCTACCATAAGGCAAGAAGTCAAGATTAAGAAAGTTCGGTCCATATGAGTTTGAATTTGTCGTAAACCTTGGTTTTTGACAAATTCACATGGATAGGAACACATACACCATTAAAATCTAAGTGTCATAAGATTCCCTCCTTCATGAGAATGACTGTGAGGAAATACTTTCACTAAGAGAGATTTTAAGAAGATAGTGATTGTGAAATTGAATTCTCTAATTCGATTATGCTTACGGTATCCCTTTCCATGATTCGAATTGTGAGATTTGGCAATTAGTCCAAATTGTTTAGACACACATATGAGCTATCTAAAGGAAAGGTGTATAAGCTTAGATAAAGGATTATCAAAGCATTAGGTATTAGAAACATGAACTTAAGAAATTCAATAGGTATTGTTTTTCTGAAAGTTAAGTTGTTTCTGAATACATGTCAAAGCTAGTGGGAGCATAAGTGTTATGTTTTATAATAATAATCATGATAGTGGGAGCATAAATGTTATGATTATATGATTATTATGGAAAGTATTGCAAGTTAGCAATATTAATTATAGAAAACAATAGTTATACTTTGCAAAGTTGTTTTGCTATAATTAAGGGAGAGGATATTATGCTTCATTTCAAATCTAAAGGCTTAGGTTGTGGAATGTTAATAAATTTAGTCAGAAATACATAGTGTGTTCTCAAATTTCGATTATGATTACGACATTCCTCTTCATAGTTTGAATTTTGAGAACATATCACATAAAATATTATGGCAGAAGATTGATAAAGTATCAAATCTTTGTGTAAGACATTATGCATCGTGTCTCATACGCTTCAGGTATAGGATCGATTGCAAATGCTATAATATTTGACCATTCTAAAATTTTCCAAATGTCTAGCGCCTTTAGAGGGAAAAAGGACAAGAATCGGTTTTGACTAAGATAATTAAACAACTATCAAAGGACAATCCAAAATTCGCCGAGGATTGGTCGCTTGTGAGTAGTTGAAAGCATGATATTGGATTGACCATATCGACATTATTATGAATAGAAAAGATTCTATTAAGAATGAGTTGTCATATGGAAAAATGTGGAAACGTGTCCATATTGGGAATTGAATATTGAAAATCCATGTCTAGATTAGAAACTTTTATGCAAAAGGATGTTGAAAGGAATGTACTTTGATTAAGAGACATCACATCTAAGGAATTGTCTTGTAACCATCTCCGATAGAGGACTTTGTAATATCATTGGCAATAGTCATTGTAACTTTAGTGCAGTGATATTACAAAATGATTATTGCATAAAATGTTAGAATCTAGCATATTCCATAAGTGGCAAGAATTGATATTCTTTCACTTGTGAAAAGGATTAGGAGTTGTGAAATGAGTATGATTGGAAATGTGTTAGTTTGATCAATTTCACAAAGTAAGAACCATAGGTAAACATTGTGTGCATGATAGGAGCATGGGACAAGTGTAGTATTAATTCAAGTAAGAAGTTGATTACCCGAAACAACAAATAATGAGTAATCGATATGGTGATAAATAAAAGGTGTTTTATTTATACTCAAAGGTTTGAGGCCATATGGGATTAGTATTATCCTTGTGTTTCACTTTGCATGTTTTGACTTCCTGAATAATTTAATTAGTTAAGAACAGTCAAATTATTCGAACAGGCCACAGTCGTTCATATGTTGGAAATAGGTATGAATAAAGACTGTCGTGAATTGGTGTGTGGATTGTCTAAAGAGTATTAGACATAAGCAGATGTTTGCTTTAACGTTCATGAGTGCTTCTGAATATGATTTGAGCATTGGATTAAACCCACGCTCACTTGGATCGCTCCATGAATTGTATCACGAGTGATTGGTGAGACGATAACATCTTATATTCTTGAAACCAAGATGTGTGAGTTGTATCTTGCAAATCGATTGCACATTGATAATATGTAAACGCACCAGTAACTTGGTGTTATAAAACATATTGTTGTGTGTGATTTGGTGAGTAAGTGCAAGCGAGCATTGAATCAAAGTTTATCCGTTCCTTTTATCCAAAGTAGGATAAAAGCGATATCTTTGGGCCCCTCGATGATTTAGTGATGACAAACGTAAATGCTCGGCCGGGCTAGGGCTAATTTGATTTGTTCAATTAGTCAGTCGTCATAAATCGGAAGTCGAGAAATAGTACAAAGAGAATGATTAGAAATCATGTCTTACGATATCTAGAATGGAGGAATATATGATCCCTTATCTAAAGGACACGCGTATTTGATATGATCAGAGTTGACAGCGGCTTTGGAATGCTATGATTGCAGATCAGGATCTGAAGTCGTACGCAAAATAGTTATTAGACTTATCCAAGTGGGAGACTGTTGGATTAGTGTCTAAGTCCATAACTATTTTGGTATGTACTTGACCCGATGGTGCATGGTCCTTTTGGGTTGCGTTCACCAAAGCAACTTGATAGGATGAATTATGGAGAGAAAGGATTAAATATGATTTATTAATATATTATGAGAATAATATATTAAAGGAGAAATCATATTGTTTAATTAATATTTGTCAAGAATTAATTGGTAATTAGTTTTGTGACTAAAAGAGATTAATTAAACTTAAGGGACTGGAATTGTAATTATAAGATAATTGCAATTGGGCTATGGATTGCCTTATATTATAAGGTTGGACGAATTCTATGGGAAAACCCATTAGAAATCGTCCAAGGCCTTTAAGGAAAGGAGTCCATGGGTTGCTTAGGGCTTAAGCATCCAAATTAGGGTTTCCTTCTTAGATAACCCTAATAGCCTCACTATATATAGAACCCTTATGCTCCAAAAACGTGGTGAACAAGTTCTCTAGGGTTTCCACACGTTTTGGGCAGCCTCCTTCTCTTCTCCTCTTCATCCTCTTGCTCTTGGTGTTTGTGAACCATTAGAGGAGTGACATTTGTGACTCTAAGCTTTCTAAAATCTTTACAAAGATGATTTGAGATTGTTATTGCTACATAACAATCAAGGTATGATCTAAACCCTAATTATATGTTGTATTGATTATCATATGCTAGATCTAGGGTTTATAGTCTTGGATAAAATGCATGTACAATAGAGAAACCTAGATCCAAGCATTAGGGTTTGTATGAGCACATAGGATCTTCTTTTAGCTAAAACCCATCAGGAAGAACAACTCGGCGAGTTGGTTGCAGATAGCCTTGGACTCGGCGAGTCTGTTCTTGGACTCGGCGAGTCTGGTCGTGAGGTCCTAACCTTTCTTCTGGTTGAGCTGTGAATCGGTGAGTCAAGGGATGACTCGGTGAGTCGAGTGTGAGACTTAGAGTTGTTGGAGTCGGCGAGTCTCGGGGTGACTCGACGAGTTGAGTCGCGGATTGGGGAAGTTCTGTGCATGGGGACTCGACGAGTCATCGGGTTGACTCGGTGAGTAGAGTCAGTCAGGGGTTGACTTTGACTTTGTCTTTGACCAAGGGTTGACCAGTTGATTTCCAGGGGCATTTTGGTAATTGTTGACTTTTGTTTTGAGTTCAGAGTTTTGGTGTTGGCCAGTATTGGAGATCGTATCAGTGGTTGGAACAGCTTGGGTTTATCTGTTCAGTTGGCAGTTACGAGGTGAGTTATCCTCACTATATCATCAGGGTCTACGGCACCAAGGCCGGCCCTTCATCGGATTATGATCCGGGTATCGTTGTTATGTTATTGCTTTGCTATGTTGCATCCGGGTAGTTAGGATGGTATATGTTAGGGACCTGGTTAAGGTCGGTATCCTGGTATGTAGGATGATGCTATGCTAGTGACCAGTTAGGTCGGTATCCTAGTTAGGATGATGTTATGCTATGTGATCTGTTAGATCGGTTTGATTGGATGTGATATGCTATATGATTGAATGTTTATGTGCACATGGTTGTTGTACTGGGGTTGGGTTGAGGCGGGACCTGCTTTGTGCTGTAGGCCAACATACCCAAGGCTGACCGGTTATCCCGAAGGCCCAGTGAGCGGTCCGGATAGGCTGTAGGCCCCAAGAGGGCAGACCAGACGTGCCAAGGCTCGGAGAGTGGACCAAGCCGATTGAAGGCCCAGTGCGAGCGGACCAGTCATACTGTAGACTCAGAGAGTGGACCAGGTGGATTGAAGGCCCGATGCGGGTGGACCAATCACACTGTAGACTCGATGTATGTGGTTAGACTCGGAGGGTGGACCAGGTGGACTGAAGGCCGGTGCGGCGGACCAGTCACACAGTAGACCCGAAGTGCATGGCTGTTCTGTGTTCTGTTATGATATGGCATGTTATGTGTGTATGGTATATGTGGGTGGTATTTTGGGGATATCTCACTAAGCTTTCGGGCTTACAGTTGTGGTTTAATGTTTTCAGGTTCTTCAGGAGACCGTGGCAAGGCAAAGGCGTGATCGTACCGCTCCTCACGATAGTGTTTTGTGATGTGATTCTGGGAATACTCTGAAATAATTGTATTGAAAACCTTTTGTAATAATTTTATGAAATCAGGTTGTTTTTGTAAAGTTTAAATTGGATTTAATTTTTAGAGTGTTACATACCATTTTACCCTTGGCGCAACATACACCAAAACTGATGACCAAAACCAAAAGATCATCAAAGACCCACTAATGGCCCAATTTTCCAAATTGGGCCCAACCCCATATGGGTCTTATCCTAAGCACATAATTTCCTTAAATACAAATCAAATTACCACAAACACCACTTGAGACAAACTTGGTCAAAGACATAAGTCAAAAGTCAAAGTCAACGGTCCAAGTGGACCCAACTCGCCGAGTTTCTCCATCAATCAGCACAGATCGGGAAAAACCAAGTCAACTCGTCTAGTTTACCCACCAACTCGTCAAGTTCCTCTATTAATCTTAAAATGTCGGGGAAAACCGAGCCAACTCGCCGAGTTTATCCATAAACTCGCTGAGTTTTATCAAAGTTAAACAACTTAATTCATTAAGCACCTAATCCATAAAGTCATGGCCACAAAGCATTGATTTGACTTCCTTGAGTTGGAAAGCCACGAAAAGTTGCTAACTTTACATCCATTCTTGTCTAGATGAAGCTCTTAATCTTCAAATGAACTTAACACTCGACTTAATGCATGCATGACATCGGTATCCTTCTAAAGTTTGCACCTTTAAGCTCAAGGGTTGGGAAACAAACTCAGATCTGAAAGGATGAACCTTTACACCACCTATCTTATCCATAAACTCAAAAAGTAGGGCACAATCACAATAAAACCCAAATGAGAAGATCTAATCATCTACCAATCAAGGTTTGAACTTAATACCTCGAAATGGCTGTATGAAATGGAGTGATTCTGGATCCAAGGCTTCCTTCTCCAAGCTTGAAACTTCAAGATTTTCTACTCCCTTTCACAAGACACAAAATGGACACCAAACTCTTCTCCAAGGTCCAAATGTTTGATAGTGGAGGCTAAAATTCAATTTAGGGTCTTTAGGAACAGTGGAGGCTCATAAGGAGGCCAAAAGAAAGAATTAAAGCCTTTAAATAGGGTGCTGGACCCTAAAATTTAGGGTTTCTCAAACAGCATCCAACTTGTCGGGTTTCCTTCACCAACTCGCCGAGTTGGTCCTTAGGAATGTGCATGCCGAAGACCACCAACACATCGTGTTCCCCTACAAGAACTCGACGAGTTGGCCCTTAGAAAAGAGGATTTATTTCCATAATTGACATTCTAGGTTCCGGGTGTTACAACTCTCCCCCACTTAAATTAGATTTCGTCCTTGAAATCACTCCTCATTAACCCTCATATCATAACAACATCCCAAAATAATCAAACCCAACAGTAACTGCTAACTTGCAGAAAAACAACCCAAAATACCGTGCAGCTACCAACCCTACTTTATCTGAAACCTCAAGACTCGAAATGGGTCTGACTCCCTGACAGACCGCCCGCACTGAAGCAACTCCATGTCAAGCTCTCAATAAACAACATACCAACCATAATGCCTCCAACTCTGATTATACAACGGTCTATCCAAATCCACCGAAACCATCCCTGGAATAGTTCTTCAAGCCCGATGAAGAACGAATCCCCAATCTTTTGAATAAAACCCATCATACCTTCCTTGAGATCTGAAACCTAAAGTCTGAATGGTCTGACTCCCTATCAGACCTCCCCCTACTAGACTTTCACTAAGCCAACCTCATAGGGTCTCGCCCCAAACAAAATGCTTCCAACCCCTGATCACATGCTGTTCAAAGGGAAACAAAGTCACTGACCATATATATAGCGACAAAACACTTATACTCGACAGAAGGCTCATATAATCCTTCAAATAGAAGATTCATTCCTGCAACGGTTAGACTCAGGCGAGAGCTGTGAAACAGGGTCAAACCAATTACTCTAAGATTATTTAATCCTGCTACGAGTGAGTTATCATTTACCAAACATCCCAAACTCTCCACGCATACGTGAAATCCCACAACACTAATAAAGCCCGAAACAGATATACTGCCCAAAACACTGATACTGCCTGAAACAATGATACTGCCTGAAACACTAATACTGTCCGAAACACTAATACTCCCCAAAACACTGATACTCCCCGAGACACTGATACTAGGAGCCTGAAACTTCCTCACTAGCCCAAACTTCACAATGGTAGAACCATCGATTTGAATCTACCCCCAGTCCCTAACTGGGGCATTACCAGAACCATGACGAATAATCCTCGAAACATACTGACCGCTATTCTTATCCCAAAACCAAGCCATATGAAAAACCCAAACTCTTAACACCTTTAACTCTATGCTCTGACATTACCGACCACTGCTTGACTAGCAATGATGGTCAAACCATGAAATTTTGCAATACATCCAACCCTTATCGACTCCGGTACACTCCCACCTGGGCACCCACTTGATACAATCCCCAAGAACTTTACGACTTAACGATTGCATAAGGAATTTCCAACTTGGAAATCACAAATCTAACAACCGCTTGCGAACAACTGGAATTATTACATACAATCTGCCGAGACTTTCTGATACCTGACTGTTACTTTCCTCAATCCTTACTACTTCCCTTATCCAACCAACATATTTACGACTCGCCCGACCCCCATCAACGCGTCAACCCCAAAAACACTAAAAGCAGAAGAAAGGAACCATTATGATCTCTAGGCCCTCAGCCTATGACTGGAATGCTTCCGATAACACACAAACCTTGATGATACTCTCACAACCCCACTGTACACCACATAGTTGCTACCTAATCACTCCTTACGAAAACAAAGTCACACATGATCCTTAGAAAGGATAATGCTCGGACTCTTGATCCAAATTGGAAGCTAAAACCCAAGAGAGCCATGCACATAATTCGAACCAAGAGCCCTAATGCTCTCTTGATCAGATCACAATGAGCACACCCATATACGTACTTCAGAAATCCATAATTTCATCCAAAAATAGAAGAAACACCAGAGATAATTGAGAGGGTCACCTTACTCAAAACATGAAATATCTTCACGATTGGTCAAAACAAGACCCCATACTTATGAGACTGAACGAATTCCAACACTACCCTAAGACTGCCATGAACCAAGCTCCCACTCTAACTTTGAGGGTAACACACCTGAAGACCGAACGGACATAGAATATACTGAACATGAGGGTAGCTCACATATTCCTTGACCTTTAACTGGAACCACTTAAGTCCTCTAGAGTATTCCTGCTGAATAACGAACTCAACGACCAATAACCTCAAATATCTTGACACCCCAACTAGAGAAACCCCAACCCACCTGGAGCTGAACATACCTGCTTCTAAAAAGGTTCCACCAACCAACATCTGCCCAACAGTTCTAAAAGCAGCAAACCCACCAGCGAACTGACAAAACCCTCAATGACTGACGTTCAACCTGGGAATCCCAATTCTCCCCCACTTAGAACTCGAACCACCGCCCACTGGTGATGAACCAAAACATAACCCAAGAAGCCCATACAGGTACAACCATACCTGACCATGAAACGAGTATCACCCGCATAATGGTCCTCCAGGTACGAATCAAAAATACCCCATGAGGAACCTAAAATACAACTGAAGACCTAGGATATTCCCATAATAACCACTTAGAAAGCATAGGCAACTTCCGATTTACGATCCAAACATACACCCCTACATGTAACCCACATGACAATCTGACACCCGACCTTCCCATCTCCTAAGGATACGGCCCTTGCTCATATTGCTAAGATAATCGTGCCACATCAAACCACTTGTGCACACCAGCGTTGATATGCTGTCACCAACCACCACGACCAACAGACCTCAATTTGAAAATCCAACCTAACTTGGGAGATCACAAGCCTGCCCACTCCTTCGAACTCGGAAATCTGAAGGGCAAGATCCTTGCCACAGATAACGACAACCCAAACTGACAATTCGCCACTTAAATCCCAGATGTAATTTCAAACCGATCATGACAACTGCTTCCTCCCCGTGTCTTGAGGCTCGAGGAAAGACCTCTAACAAAATTATTGAGACTTCCAATGAACATACTCGTTCGGATCTGAATAATTCAACCCATATGAATATCGCCACAGAGGCCTGAACAAACACAAAATCCATCCTTGCCTGAGCGGCCCAAGACAAAATATCAACAGATACGGAACCACTGCCTCGAACCATGGTATCCAGCCATGCTATCTACCCTGACCAGTCGTTAGAATCTCTGAAACACTCCTCGATTTTACTATGAATCCTGTGCTTCTAGTAGTATGGGCCCAATACTACCTTCCACACATATCCATACTCTCCTCAAGAATCCTCTCGGGTCCTCCAAGTTCTGATCATAAAACTCTCCTAAAACCTACTCAACAGCAAAACAACTGCACTAGAATACTGATGGGTTTTGAGCAATACATCAATCCTATGGTGTACATGCAAACCCTAATAGCTTTGGATATAGTTTGTCTAATGAACATGCAATTGATAATCCAAAGCCATAAACCCTAGATCTAATAAACTATAACTGAAATTAGGGTTTAGATCTTACCTTTGATTATTATATAGCAATAACAATCAATCCTTAGCTTCAGAAAGCTTAGTGCCTCACGTGTTGCACCTCTAATGGAGTCACAAACACTACTAAGCAACTTGGATGAAGAGGGAGGAGAGAGGAGGCACTAAAAATGGTTGGAAACCCTAAAGGAACACTTAGCCACGTTTTTGGGTCTCAAGGGTTCTTTAAATAGGTAGGCAATTAGGGTTATCTAACTAGGAAACCCTAACTCGACTTCTTAAGCCCTAAGCAGCCCATGGACCTCTTATGGAACATGCCTTGGACGATTTCTAATGGGATTCCCCATAGAATTCATCCAACCTATTATTCCAAGGTGATCCATAGCCCAATTGCAATTATCTTATAATTACAATTCTAGTCCCCTAGTTTAATTAATATCTTATAGCCACAAAATTAATTCTTTATTAATTCTTGACTAATATTAATTAAACAATATGATTTCTCCTTTAATATATTATTATCATAATATATTAATAAATCATAACAAAACCTTTCTCTCCTTAATTCATCCTACATATTGCTATGGTGAAGGCAACCTAAAAGGACCATGCTCATAATCGGGTCAAGTACATACCAAAATAGTTATGGACTTAGACACTAATCCAACAGTCTCCCACTTGGATAAGTCTAATAACTATTTTGCATAACTTCAGAATCTGATCAACAATCGTAGCTTTCAAAAGCCTCTGTCAACTCTGATCTTATCAAATACGCGTGTCCTTTAGATAAGGGATTATATATTCCTCCATTCTCAAGATATCGTATAGACACGAGACATGGATTTAAATCATTCTCTTTGTCTATGTATTGTTTCCCGACATCTGATTTATGATGACTGGCAACAAACTACAATTGAACACATCAACTTAGTCCCGGCTTGGCCAAGCGCTTAGGGTGTCATCACTAAATCATCGAGGGGCCCACAAATATTGCTTTTATCCCACCTTGGGTAAAAGGAATGGATAAACTTTGACTCAAATGCTTTCTTGCACCTACTAATCGAATCGCACACAACAATAAGTTTTATAACACCAAGTTACTGGTGCGTTTACTTATCATCAATGTGCAATGGACCAGCAAATAACAATTCACACGTCTTGGTTTCAAGAATATACAATGTTATCGTCTCACTAATCACCCGTGATAAATCCATGAAGTGATTCAAGTGAGCGTGGGTTTAATCCAATACTTTAATCTTATTAAAGCACTCATGAACTCTGCAGTAAACTTGTGCTATGTCTAAACACTTTAGACAATCTACAGACAGATTCATGACAGTCTTCCTTCACACCTACTTCCAACATATGACCGACCGTGAAGGTTCAAATAACCCAGTTATTCTGGAAGTCAAAACATGCAAAATGAAACACAATGATAATACTTAATCCTATATGGCCCTAAAACTTTTGAGCGTAAATAAAACACTTTTATTTAAACACCATATTGACTACTCATTATTCATTGTTTAATGTTTCTGATAATCAACTTATTACTTGAATTACAATAATAGTTGTCCCATGCTCCGAGCATGCACACTATGTTACCTATGATCCTTACTTTGTGAAATATATCAATTGAAAACCTTTCCAATGAAACTCATTTCATAATTCCCAATCCTCATCATTAGTGTAAGAATACCAAATTCTTTCCACTTTTGGAATATGTCAGACTCTAACATTTTATGCAACGATCCTTTCGTAATGTAATAGTACAGAAGTCACCAAGACTTGGCTAATGAAATTCTAAGGTATTCTATCGGAAATTGTTACAAGACAATTCCATAGACGTGAAGTCTCACATTCAAAGTACATTTCTTTTAACATCCTTCTTGCATAAAAGTTTCTAATCTAGCCATAGACTCTCAATATCCAACTCCCAATATGGAAACATTTCCATATTTGCCATATGACAATGCATTCTAAATAGAGTCTTATTTATTCAAAATAATGTCAACATGGTCCATCCAATACTATACTTCCAACTACTCACAAGCAACAAATCATTGGTGAACCTTAAATCGTCCTTTGATAGTTGTTTAATTATTTTAGCCAAAACCATTCTATTCCTTTTTCCCTCTTAATGCGCTAAGCATTTGGAAAATTTTAGAATGATCAAACATTATAGCATATGCAATCGATCCTATACCCGAAGCGTATGGAACACGATTCATAATGTCTCACATGAAGATGTGATACTTTACCAGTCTTCTGCTATAATACTTCTATTTACCATGTTCTTACAATTTTGATTATGAAAAGGGATGTCGTAATCATAACCAAATTTTGAGAATCAAATTATCCTTTCCATATATAGAATTTCCTCATGTTGAACCATTCCAACACAACATTCATATATATTTGACTAAATATGATTAAATATCCACAAACTAAGCCTTTAGAATTGAAATGAAGTATAATATTCTCTCCCTTAATTATAGCAAAACAACTTTTCAACCCCTACAACTTGGCAAAGTGAATCTTTGTTTTCTATAATTAATATTGCTAACTTGCAATACTTGAAATAATAATCATGCTCCCACTAACACGATGATTATTACCATACAAGCATAACAGTTATGCTCCCACTAGCTTTGACATATATTCAGAAAACTTCTGAACTTCCAGAAAACAATGCTTATTGAATTCCTTAAGTTCATATTTCTAAATACTTGATGCTTTGATAAGCCTTTATCTAAGCTTCTTAAACTCATACACCTTTGCCTTAGAAAGCTCACATGTGTGTCTAAATAAATTAAGAACTTATGTTACTAAGTCCCAAATGTTCGGACTAATTTCCAAATCTCACAATTCGAATTATGAAGAGGGATGCCGTAATCATAATCAAATTTGAGAATAAAATTTTCACAATTGCAATCTTTTTAAAATCTCTCTTAGTGAAAGAATTTCCTTACAATCATTTTCATGAAGGAGGGAAACCTCATGACACTTAGATTTTAAAGTGTATGGGTTCCTATCCATGTGAATTTACCAAAGCCAAAGTTTACGACAAATCCATACTCATATGGACCGAACGTGCTCAATCTCGATTTCTTGCCTCATGGTAACATGAATGCCCACCATGTCTTCCAAGCAACCTGCCCTTTCATATCACTGTACTTTCCATTGATCAAGGTTCTTTGTCTTTATGCATTCAAATGAGAACTCACATGCATAATTAACTCAATTGGAATGGCACAGAAAAAGAGTATGTCATCCATGATAGGCTTTAAACCTCAAGTCGTGTGCTAGTGATGATCAACTAGGTTTAACTCTTGATTTGTTCTTGAAACCTTTCAAGACCATTAAGACTCCCACTGACTCCTTGACATATAATATTCTCTTGTCAAGAAACATTCCTTGACAAAACAAATATTCAAGAGTTAGTGTAGTTTTTATCAAGACTATCACTTCACATAATTGGTTCTAGTTGGTCTTTGTCTTATCCAAGACATCACAACTTACCAATCTCAAATGTGCAGGAATAGGAAGACCTTTTCCAATTCCACATTTGTTGAGTGTTATAAACCTACTAAAGACGTGTCACAATCTTGGAGTATAAATCTAAGACATGATATTGGAATGAAGTATGATTGACTTCTTGATTTAACCATTTCCACAATTCTCGATTGCTCTTCTCAGACATACAAATGCACTAAGACTCACTTAGAGGATCAATTGAGATATGGTTCTTAATCATTAAGACTTATCATAAAACACAATAAAAGGTACTCTCCCTTCTTCTTAGAATGGAGAAACTTTTATCTTTCTGCCTACTTGATTCTTCTTCATTCGTTCTGCTATTCATTGAAACTCTTTCAACCAAATCAGAATTACACTTAATCTTATAAGTATAATCATATTTACTAAACTTTAGTAAATCATGACAAATATCTTTATTACTCTTGTGGTGGACTTGATCAACGTATAACCTAGTGTACTTGATGACGAATATCTTTATTACTCTTGTGGTGGACATGCCAAAGATTTAGTCTAATTTCCAAATATGAAGTTTCTCATTCATCACGCAATGCATGTTGCATGATTCCAAGTTTCTGTCCAATTGAAACTTGGGCGATGAGAAACTCTCCCTATTTGGTAAATTCTCGACATTTCACAAATAACATAATCAAGAATCACATCCAATTCAACATTGCTAAAATTAGAAATACATAAACATCCATTTTCATATATGCCATTGCAAGGATAAATAAATAAGACGAAGTCAAAATTCATTTTATTGCGGAAAAACTTGTCCTTAAAATGCAATTCAAATGAAAAATTATGCTATTTCAAGTTCTAAGCAATCTATTCTAACTCCAAGTAGTAGCTCAAAAATCCAATCTTCAAATAATGCGATCGATATCCATTTTTCTTCAAGATTAGATTCAACTTACTTCTTCCCTTAAGCTTCCTCTCTTTTCCTCGATCCTACAAAACATCAAAATGTAATCTTATCACATCATGTATTAAGAATCTAGAATAGGAACTCAAAAGAGCTAGATATTGGATTTTACCTGAAGTAGAGACATACATCTTGATTCCCCCATCTCTTAGATCTCTCAGGTAAACAGGGCAGCTTGGTCTCCAATGCCTTTTTTCTTGGAAATAAAAGCAAACGGACTCCTTTGGCAAAGCACATGGGGCAATCTCATACTTAGTCCTTTCTGGACTATGTTTCCAGTGTCCATTGAAGTTTGGGAGGTTGATTCACCAGACAAATTTGCTTGACCAACACGCCAAATCATTGCTGATTCAGCAACTATAAGCAAATAGGTGAGATCAATGAGGGTCGCATCGTGGTCACATCGTGTTCCATCATATAGTACTCTCTTACGAACTCACTATATGATTCAGGAAGCGATTGAAGAACCCAATCAACAACCAACATCTCTGAGATATCGACACCCAACATCCTTAACCTATCAATGTGTGACTTCATCTCTAAGATGTGTGCACACACATGTTTCCCATTTTCATGTTTACTTGCCAAAAGGGCTTGAGTGAGCTTGAAGTTTTCAAGCCTTCGAACTTGTGGGTTAGGGAGAATAATTGGAGGAGGTGGAGGAAGTGAAGCATGATCTCTGGTTCCTCGATCATATCGTGAAATATCATCTTCATTTGGAAAACTTGTTCCATGGGATTTGGGAAGACCATTGTTAGATTCAGACATCTACAAAATGGGAGAAATTCAAGTCAAGTTGATTAGAATCCTTGATGTAACACCCAAATGAAACATCAAGGCTAGGATCCAACACGATACTCTACAACCTAGAAGATGGATGCCGTAATCTAGTTGCAGAATATTTGAAGGTAGGTAAATGATGATTTACCAATTTCCACCATGAAAAAAGAAATTTAAGTTTTAAATGAATTGAAACTCCTACATCTTTTGAGATTCATTGAACTTTTCAAAGGCATGTTTAACCTCGATTATGCCCTACTATTTGTGACTGGGATACCGAGGATCACAAACAAGGTGTGAATAACCATGCGGATGTACATGGTGCACTCAATGCTACTATCACCTAATCAATGTGCCGGTTAGCCACACACGCTCCATTGATCTATGATAAACATCGAGTCACCCTTCGCTACCAATGCCAAACCCAAATTAGTGTGCCGGTTAACCACACACGCTCCACTAACATCTTGGAAAGGGTACAAAGTGTCACTCCATGGATTAGCTTACAATTTCACATTTTGCCTAAAGTAACTATGATTTGGGAATTTTAAAAAATATTTAGTTACTTTGTACTTCATTATACTTATAATGGAAAGTTTCTGTCCTATCCTACCCGTTCGGCTAACAACCCTCCACTAGTCAAGAGTGCGGTGGGTAAGAGTGGATACTCATTCAATCACAATTTTATAGGCAATTTCCTTAAACATCCCTTATAGACCAGCTTCGTGAATGAGGCCTACTAACGGTAATAATGACTTTTTACTCATATATATATATATATATATATATATATATATATATATATATATAATATTAGACTTTTAATGTTACATATATATAGTATAGGGTGTATTTTACACTTTTAAAATACTAGGTGGTTTTATTAACTATCTCTTTTAATTAAACTTTTAATTAACTTAACAAAACAATGAGGGTGTAATTTGAACTTTTCAAAATACTAGAGTTTTAGAATTTAAATATTACATAATTAAACTATTAATCAAAATTTTAAATTCCAAAACTTGAGGGCAAGTTTTGAAACATTTCAAAACACTAGGGTTTAGAATTTAAAATTTTCAAAATTAAACTTTTAATCAAAAAATTTTAATTCCAAAACTTGAGGGAAAGTTTTGAAATTTTTCAAAACATTTGGGTTTAACTATTTAAATTTCAAAGAACAAAACTTTTAATTTTAATTTTAAACTATAAAACTTAAAGGAAGTAATGTGAAACTATTCAAATAAGGCAATTATCTAATTTTGACCTAGTCAAATATCTTGTAGGATAATTTATCAAATAACTCAAATACATAAACATTATCTTATAAGGTAACAAATATTTGATTAAATGGTAATTATATACTATTTTGGTAAGGATATTCACCCAAAATCAATAAAAATCGGATTTTATTAATTAAAAACGTTTATGGTAAGTATCCCAAGTAAAAAAAGCAAGAAAATTGCCAAAAAACGCTGGCAGACCCTCGGACTCGCCGAGTCAGAGACTGGACTCGCCGAGTCAGCCTGACTCGCCGAGTTCATCAACTAACTTGTCGAGTCAGTCAAGCAGAAGGGCAAAAAACAATTTTTACAGCCACTAAACTATCAAATAAGCATCAATTCACTAACAAACAGCCTTAGGCTCTGATACCACTGATGGGTTTTGAGCAATACATCAATCCTATGGTGTACATGCAAACCCTAATAGCTTTGGATCTAGTTTGTCTAATGAACATGCAATTGATAATCCAAAGCCATAAACCCTAGATCTAATAAACTATAACTGAAATTAGGGTTTAGATCTTACCTTTGATTGTTATATAGCAAAAACAATCAATTCTTAGCTTCAGAAAGCTTAGTGCCTCAAGTGTTGCACCTCTAATGGAGTCACAAACACCACTAAGCAACTTGGATGAAGAGGGAGGAGAGAGGAGACACCAAAAACGGCTGGAAACCCTAAAAGAACAGTTAGCCACGTTTTTGGGTCTCAAGGGTTCTTTAAATAGGTAGGCAATTAGGGTTATCTAACTAGGAAACCTTAATTTGACTTCTTAAGCCCTAAGCAGCCCATGGACCTCTTTTGGAACATGCCTTGGACGATTTTTAATGGGCTTCCCCATAGAATTCATCCAACCTATTATTCCAAGGTGATCCATAGCCCAATTGCAATTATCTTATAATTACAATTCTAGTTCCCTAGTTTAATTAATCTCTTTTAGCCACAAAATTAATTCTTTATTAATTCTTGACTAATATTAATTAAACAATATGATTTCTCCTTTAATATTTATTATCATAATATATTAATAAATCATAATAAAACCTTTCTCTCCGTAATTCATCCTACATATTGCTATGGTGAAGGCAACCTAAAAGGACCATGCTCATAATCGGGTCAAGTACATACCAAAATTAG
The DNA here is from genome assembly GCF_002870075.4 of Lactuca sativa. Lineage (NCBI taxonomy): Eukaryota > Viridiplantae > Streptophyta > Magnoliopsida > Asterales > Asteraceae > Lactuca > Lactuca sativa. The sequence goes on along the minus strand of NC_056626.2, from coordinate 211,508,994 downwards.
GCTATCCGAGGGTTCCACACTTCTCTTCCATCAACTGCTGAAGAAATCCTCACAATTTCAATTAGCTATTCGATGAATACAATCACATGAAACAAAGATCATATAATCCTTCGAGTAACAGACTCATTCCTACAACGGTTGGACTCAAATGAGAGCTGCATAGTAGAGTCAAATCCGCCACTCTAAGATTATCAAAACTTTTTCACATTTGACTTGACATATTCACCAAATAGCTAACTCACATTACTCATGAGTTCCACAAAGCACAAAGCAAGCAACATTCATGCAGAGGAGCTGATTAGCACTAAAATGCAATAAAATCAGACACATCCCCATGCGAAATCCTCGCTCTCCAACTCCCAACATCACAGCTACACCTTTTCCCTTCCCTCACTCTCTCAAGAGTGGCAAATCATTCCTTGTGTTGACTCGCTATACACTGCACCCGCTCATGAAACTTCTGATGGGATATAAGCACTACATCATTCCTATGGTGTACATGCAAACCCTAAAGCTTTGGATCTAGTTTGCCTAATGAAGATGAAATAATCATCAAAACCCATAAACCCTAGATCTAGCATATGTATATCGAAATTAACATGTAAGAATAGATCTAGATGAATACCTCTTATAGAATGGCTTGAATCTCGCGTCCTTGGAGCTTAGAGTCACAAATGTCACTCCTCTAATGGTTTACAAACACCATAAGCAAGAGGATGATATTGGAAAGAGGGGAGGAGCACCAAAACCGTCCAAGATCTCTACTAGAAAGCTTAGCCACGTTTTTGGGATCCCTAGGGGTCTATTTATACTTGTGTGGGCTGTTAGGGTTTCAGGAGAAACCCTAATTCTCTGCTTAGGCCTTAAGCAACCCATGGAACCTTTCTAGAAGGCCATTGGACGAAAATAATATGGGCTTCCCATAGATTTCGTCCAACTCCCTTCCCTTTAGGAATCCATAGCCCACAATGTAATTATCTTATAATTACAATATTAGTCCCCCAAGTCTAATTAATCTCTTTTAGCCACATAATTAATTTCTTAATTAATTCTTATCCAATATTAATTAAACTATATGATTTCTCAATTAATATATTATTCGTATAATATATTAATAAACCATAATTAACCTCTTTCTTCATAAATCACCATATCTAGTTGCTTTAATGAAGGCAACCCAAAAGGACCATGCACAACTGGGTCAAATACTTACCAAATATAGTTACGGGCTTAGACACTAATCCAACAGTCTCCCACTTGGATAAGTCTAGTAACTATCAATGCAAGTATTATTCGATTAGCAATCATAGCTCTCAAAGACGCTGTCGAACTCTAATCTGATTAGTAACCTGTCCTTTAGATAAGGGATCATATATTCCTCCATTCTAGATATCGTATGAACTGAGACATGGATTTTAATCATACTCTCTGTTCACATGTTGTTTCCCGATTTACAACGACTGACAACAGACTATAGTTGAACACATCAACTTAGTTCCTGCTTGGCCAAGCGCTTAGGGTGTCATCACTAAATCATCGAGGGGCCCACATATATCGCTTTTATCCCACTTTGGGTAAAAGAAATAGATAAAATTTGACTCAATGCCCGCTTGTACTCACTCACCGAATCACACACAACAATACGTTTTATAACACCAAGTTACTGGTGCATTTACATATTATCAATGTGCAACCAACTCGCAAGATACAACTCACACATCTCGGTTTCAAGAATATAAGATATTATCGTCTCACCAATCACTCGTGATAAAATCAATGAAGCGATCCAAGTGAGCGTGAGTTTAATCCAATACTCTAATCTTATAGCATCACTCATGAACTCTGCAGCAAACTTGTGCTATGTCTAAATGCTTTAGTCAATCTACAGACGGATTCATGACAATCTTCTTTCATACCTACTTCCAAAGTATGAGCGACTGTGGAGGGTTTGAATAATCTTATTATTATGGAAGTCAAAACATGCAAAGTGAAACACAAGAATAATACTAATCCTATATGGTCCCAAACCTTTGAGTATAAATAAAACATTTTTATTTAATCACCATATTGATTACTCATTATTTGTTGTTTCAGGTAATCAACCTCTTACTTGAACTATAACAACAGTTGTCCCATGCACCAAACATGCACACTATGTTTACCTACAGTCTTTTCTTTATGAAATAGATCAAATGAACACATTTCCAATGATGCTCATTTCACAATTCCTAATCCTAATCAATTAGTGTAAGAACACAAAATTCTCACCACTACTATAATATGTTAGATTCTAACATTTTATGCAATGGTCCTTTCGTAATGTCATAGAGCCAAAGTCACAAAGACTTTGCCAATGAAATTACAAAGTGCTCTATTGGAGATTGTTACACGACAATTCCATAGTCATGAAGTCTCACATTCAAAGTACATTCCTTTGAACATCCTTCTTGCATAGAAGTTTCTAATCTAGACATAGATTCTTAACTTCCAACTCCCAATAAGAAAACATTTCCATATTTGCCAGATGGCAACTCATTCTAAATAGAATCCTTTCTATTTATAATAATGCCAATGTGGTCCATCCATGACTATACTTCTAATTGTCCGCAAGCGACCAATCATTGGTGAACCTTAAATTGTCCTTGACAGTTGTTTAATTATTTTAGTCAAATCCGGTTCTATTCCCTTTTTCCCTCTAAATGCCCTAGGCATTTGGATAATTTTAGAACGGTCGAATATTACAGCATATGCAATCGATCCTATACCCGAAGCGTATGGGATACGATTCATAATGAAAAACATGATATTTTACCAATTTCTTGCTATATTATTGCCATAATATTTCTAGTTGCCGTGTTCTCAAAATTTGAATTATGATGAGGGATGCCGTAATCATAATCGAACTTTGATAATGCAATTAATAAATATATCCTTGACTAAATTCAATTAAAATTTCTCGATCTAAGCTTTTAGATTGGAAATGAAGTATAACATTCTCTCCCTTAATTATAGCAAAAATAACTTTTCAACCCTTACAACATTGCGAAGTGAAACTTTTGTTTTTCTATAATTAATATTGCCAACTTGCAATACTTAAAATAATAATAATCATGCTCCCACTAACATGATGATTATATCTATTCCAACATAACATTTATACTCCCACTAGCTTTGACATGTATTCAGAAACAGTTGGACTTCTAGAAGACAATACTTATTGACTTCCAAAGTTCATATTTCCAATACGATGTGCTTCGATAAGCCTTTATCTAAGCTTCTCAGACTCACACACCTTTCCTTAGACAGCTCACATGTATGTCAAAACTAATTCAGAACTTATATTACTAAGTCCCAAATGTTCAGACTAATTGCCAAATCTCACAATTCGAACTATGAAGAGGGATGTCATAATCATAATCAAATTTGAGAATGCAATTTACATAATCGCTATCTCCTTAAAATCTCTCTTAGTGAAAGCGTTTCCTCACAATCATTTTCATGAAGGAGAGAAACCTTATGACACTTAGATTTTATGGTGCATGTGTTCCTATCCATGCGAATTTGTCATAACCATAATCATAAGATAATGTTTGTGACAAATCCAAACTCTTATGGACAGAACTTGTTCATACTTGATTTCTTGCCATCAAGGGTCCCACCATTTCTTCCAAGTTATTTAGCAGCTCACCTATGCCAATCAATGTACTTTTATTGAACAAGGTGCTTGCCTTATGTAGTATATTGATAGCTCGTAGAACACATATGCATAATCAACTCAACTGGATTGTCACAGAAACAAGAATATGTCAAGACGATAGGCTACAATCCTCAAGTCGCGTGCTAGTGTTTAATAGGTTTACTCTTGATTAGTTCTTGAAACTTTTCAAGATCATTTAGACTCCCACTAACCTCTTGACATATTAGATTCTCTTATCAAGAAACATTTCTTGACAAAAACAAATATTCAAGAGTTAGTGTGTGTCTATATCAAGACAAAACCTACATGCAATTTGGTACTAGTTGGTCCTTGTCTTATTCAAGACATCACAACTTACCAAAATGTGCAAGTGTAAGAACATTCCTACTTAATATTATGTCACTCAAGTCACAATCTTAGAGTATGACTCTAAGACTTGATTTTGGAACGAAGTACGATACATCTTATTGACTTAACCACTACAACAGTTCTCGATTCCTCTTCTTAGCCAAACTAGTGCACTAAGGTGTCCTTAGAGGATGAATTGTAATATGGTTCCTACGATTACCAAGAAGATCATAAAACACGATACAAAAGTACTCTCCCTTCTTCTTAGATTGGAGAAACTTTTTATCATTCTGCCTTCATTGATTCTACTTATTTTTTCTGCCATTCATTGAAACTTTTCAATGATTCAGAATTACACATAATATTGTAAGTATAACCACATTTACTAGACTTTTAGTAAATCATGACGAATAATGTTATTATTATTTATGGTGGAATTGAGTAGTGCACAACATTGTGTACTAGTTCCTTTAGCTCTTCACTTGACTCACATACTTATGTGAACAAGGAATTAGTCTTAATTACTTAAGTACCAAGATTTCCATACATCACACAATAAAAGTGGTATGATTCCAAGTTTCTGTCCAATTGAAACTTTGGCAATGGGAATCTTTCTTTACTTAGAAAATTATGACACTACCATAAATAACATAACTAAGAATCACATCCATTTCAACATTGCTAATAATAGAAATACACAAACATCAATTTTCATACATTTCATTGCAAGGATAAATAAATAAGACAAAATCAAAATTTAGTTTATTGCGAAATTTTTTTCCTTACAACACAACTCAATTGAAAAACTATGCTATTACATTTCTTAGCAATCTATCCTAACTCTAAAGTAGCAGCTCAAAAAATCCGATCTTCGAATCCATACGATCGAAATCCATTTCTTCACGATAAGATTCAGCCTACTTCTTCCTTTAAGCTTCCTCTCTTTTCTTCGATCCTTCAAAACATCAAAAATGTAATCTTATCACATAATGTATCAAGAATCAAAAATAGGAAATTATAGAGTTAGTTAATGGATTTTACCTGAAGTAGAGCCATATGTCTCGACTCTCCCATCTCTTAGATTTCTCAGGTAGACAGGGCAGCTTCGTCTCCAATGGCCATTCTCTTGGCAATAAAAGCAAACTGACTCTTTTGGAACAACACACGGAACTACCTCGTACTTTTCCTTCTCTTATGATCAAACTTTTCGACCATTTCATGCCTTTTGTTGCCATTGCCTATGTCCATGAAGGTTTGGAAGGTAGATCCACCAATCAACTTTGCTTCTCCAGTGCGCCAAATCATTGCTGATTCAGCAGCAACAAGAAAATATGTGAGATCGATGAGGGTCACGTCGTGCTCTATGATACAATACTCTCTTACGAACTTACTATATTATTCAGGAAGCGATCGAAGAGCCTAACCTACAGTTAGCTTCTCACAGACAACGACTCCCAACATTCTTAACCTATCAATGTGTGACTTCATGTCTAAGGCGTGTGCACACACTAACTTTCCTTCTTCATGTTTACTTGCCAAGAGGGCTTGAGTGAGCTTGAACTTTTCAAGCCTTTGAACTTGTGGGTTAGGGAGAACAATAGGAGGAGGTGGGGGAAGTGAAGCATGATCTCTTGTTCCTCGATCTAATCATGGAATATCATCTTCATGTAGAAAGCTTGTTCCAAGGGATTTGGGAAGACATAGTTTTCATACTTTGACATCTACAAAACGGGAGAAAATTCAAGTTAGTTGATTAATTGAGTCCTTAATAAAATACCCAAATGAGATATTAAGTCTAGGACCCGACACAATATTCTACAACTTGGAAGAGGGATGCCGTAATCCAAATTGCAGAACATTTGAAGGTAAGTGAATGAAGATTCACTAATTTTCCACCATAAAAAAACAAAAAAGAGATGAAGTTTTAAATGCATTGAAAACTCCTAGAGCCTTTGAGATTCATTGAACATTTCAATGACATGTTTAAATCTTGATATGGTCCTCGATTTGTGACTGGGATGCCGAGGATCACAAAACAGGGTGTGAATAACCATGCGAACATACATGGTGCCCCCAATGTTACAGTCACCTATTAGATGTGTCGGTTAACCACACACACTCCGCCGAACTATGACAAACATCGAGTCACACTTCACACTTTTTCTTAGAACCCATTTAGTGTGCCGGTTAACCACGCACGCTCCACTAATGTCTTAGCAAGGGTATAAAGTGTAATTTCATGGAATTACATCAAATTCATTTTTGCCTAAAGTAACTAAGACTGGGAATTTTGTAAAAACATTTAGTTACTTTATAACTCATTATACTTTTAATGGAAAGGGTTTGCCCTATCCTACCCGCTCGGCTAACGACCCTCCACCAATCAAGGAAGCGGTGGGTGTAACATCCCCAAAATTCAAGACCAAAAATTTCTTTTTAATAAAACATTACTTTAAACAAAGACATCATTCCAGAACATCATCTGAGTATAAGTTTTCAAAACACTTGTTATTATCAGAGTAAACATTCCCAGGCTGACTAATCTATGGTGTGTGTCATGCGATCACTCTGAGCTCCTCCCTCCGCTACCGGAAGTACCTGAAAACAAAACTGAAAACCGTAAGCACGAAGCTTAGTGAGTTCCCCACCTTACCACATACCATGCATAACCACATACTGCACATACTGGGCCACGCCCGCTATCCGGGGCCTCGCCCCCTACTTCGGGCCTCGCCCGCTACAACGGCCCCGCCGCTCCAGGCCCCGCCTGGCTTCGAGCCTCGCTCGGATACAGATCTGTTTCACTTAGGCCTCGCCTGTCACAGGGCCTCGCCCACTAACATATAATAGCACATAACGTATCACATAACATTACATAAGCTAAACATATACTAACAACCCTTGCTCTAAGGCCTCGCCTATCTCTGGGCCCCGCCCGAGTTCTGCTACTGATGAGTCATGGAACCTCGTCCATACTCCTGCTGATAGTGAGGTTCGGGCCCAGCCCACCCTCACTCCTTTCCTAACTTGGGCCTCGCCCCTGCTCTGCTGCTACTGAGATGTGGAACACCATCCACACTCTGCTATTGGTGAGATACGGGACCTCGCCCTCTCTCACCTCCCTACCAGGAACGTACAAGAATCACACAGACAACAAGTATAGACTATCGCATAAACCGCTCCTTGGGCACCCGCCCTCTGTCATTGGACCTCGTCCAAATATCATACTAGCATACTGTGCCTAGGGCTAACCCCCGGGTCTTCTACTCATAACTACATGGGCCGGCATTGTGGCCGTAGACCCATTCATACAAGGGGAAACTCACCTGATATTGCCGAACTGCCGCTGCTAACCCCCTTGACCGCTACCTGACCGCTAACTCCGAACTGCTGCTCCGCTAGCTCCCCGAGCTACCAACAACAACCCAGCACTTAGTCTAACTGACCTCCAAAGGTTAACCGAGTCAACTCTGGTCAAAGTCAACCTTCCAGGTCAACCCTACTCGCCGAGTCACCCCACTGACTCGCCGAGTTCATAAATACAGAGTCCTTCCACTCGCGACTCTACTCGCCGAGTCAGCCCCTGACTCGCCGAGTTTACTGATTCCCGAATCCTGTCCTGACCAACTCACTGAGTCCTGGCTCGACTCGCTGACTCGAGTCTTAACTCGAAGGGTTTGGGACCACTCGACCTGACTCGCCGAGTCTAAGAACAGACTCGCCGAGCACACGACAAACTTCATCCAACTCGACGAGCTGTTCATCCAACTCGCCGAGTTCATGCCCATCTTCATCCGACTCGACGAGCTGTTCATCCCACTCGTCGAGTCCCTCCTCATCTTCAAGCTACTCGCCGAGTCCACTCGAAGGACTCGTCGAGTCCACTAAGATCCACTTACATGCAGAGGACTTCCGAGTCATGCATGAGCTCCAAACTATAGATCTACCCTCCCCAAGCCTATTTCCCACGTAAAGTTGCAAACTTTACGTGTAGAGAGTGAGATCTAGGCAAAATACACCCATAGCTAGGGTTTAGGACCAAGAGACTCCAATTTCCACCCAATGGCTGATACTTTATGGGATTACATACCAAAATAAACATGGATCCGAGGTAGTAACCTCAGATCTGGACCTCAAGCTCAAGATTGGTCTTAAACATGGCTTAAAAGCCCCAAAACTCATAACCAAGGAAAAATATGGAGGAGAGAAACGAATTGATACCTTCCAATGCTCTGAAGTGCTTCCCAAACTTCAGATCCAAAGCCACTCCCTGATGCTTCAAGGATTCCCACTCCTTCTTCTTTCTTAAACCCACTCAAAAATGGCTAGAAGCTTGAATGAACACAATGGGGGCTTAAGGTGCGGCGTTCTGGGTGTAAGAGGCTGTAAAGGAGCCCTAGGAAGAAGATTAAGATGCTTAAATAGGCTCCAAGCCCCGGATTTAGGGTTTTCCTCGCACAGACCAGACTCGCCGAGTCCACTTGGCCGACTCGTCGAGTTGGTCACTTCCTTATCGACCCGGATCCCGCTCCGACTCGCCGAGTCCTTCCTTTGACTCGTCGAGTCCCTCTTAAATTTAGGGTTTCCTTTACTTTCTTGGCTTTCAAAATCCTGGGTGTTACAACTCTCCCCCACTTAAACTGAACTTCGTCCTCGAAGTTAACCATGGCCCACCGCCAACGGTCTGCCTCCAATACCCAACACCAGCCGCCTACCTGCGCTGGTCTTCCACCAATACTGCACTGAACCCGCAGAGGTTCTCCACTTCTTTCCTTGCGCAACTCTCTTGCATTCCCAAGGCATAGCCTCATAACCAACTTTTCCTTTGACACTGTGAAGGTCCTATCCTTCACTAACTCCATCATACGCCGCATACTCACACTGCCACCGACTGGCAATTCAATTATTCCTCGACTGACTTCCTGATAAACCGGGACCGCCCTGGTCCCTACCAACCTATCAATGACTGGATTACCGGTTCCCACCGGTAGCTAGTCCCAACACCATCCCTGGTCGCTCTCAGCGACTTCCAAGGATACCTCGACCATCTATAACCGCTCAATCAGTCCTGCCATCCAGGCCCTACAAACCTGGGATCCCCGATCCCTTAACCTGACACTAAAATCCCGACCAGGTCCCACCTACGCTGCTAAAAACTCACGGGCCTTGCCCACAGGTCTCACCCGCCTCTATCCTTCTAGTTGCACTAGTCTAGTCACTCTCGCTCGGCCTCGCCCACGGGTCTCACCCAACCATACTACTGAGCAACCCTGCTCCCAGGTCTCACCTGCACCGCTAATCTCATACGGGCCTCGCCCACGGGTCTCACCCAACTATATCCTGGAGCGGCCTCTCCCAAGGTCTCACCTCTCTAGAGCTATACAGGCAACTCCCTACTACTCCCATCCACTACCCATTCCTGATCCCTACCTGACCACTAGGAGATAAGGGCCTCGCCCCGACTCCGCTAACGAAACTACTAAGGGACGCTACGGCTTACCCGTAGTCTTACATCACCAACCATTACCATCCCACGCGCTAGCTGATATGGAGTTTCTCAAACCCCCAACCCTAAAATCCTCAATCCATCAAACTTTGAACTACTTCTCTTCCCTCTCGGAGGTCACGTACTCGTTCTGGGTCTGCGTGCTCCTCTCCGGGCACACCCGGAGGATTCTCCCCCACTTCGATCCTGCTTATCCCTTGCTGCTCATCACTCAAAGAAATCCCGATCCTTGCTACCATTCCATAACCCATCCACTGAGGAACCCAAGCCCGTCATAGCTAGGGCTTTAGCCAATCCATCACAATCACTGCACCACTCCGAACTAACGAAACGAACCAAATCCCTCCCAAGCATGCTACAGTTAATGCATCCTTCGAAACCTTCTTCAATAGAGCACATCCCCCCTAACTCCCATACAAATATCCAAGGTATGCAAATGGCATATAACTCGATCACAATCAACCAATCAAAATAAAACACTCATACCGATAATGATGCAGAACCATAACAATGAAATCATGCACAAAATAAAAGAACTGAGAATGGAAATTGCATACCTGCAACGTCTGGCGATGCTCGCGCCTCCAAGGTCGTCATCTGAAAATCCCTGCTCCCTACCGCAGGTGCCTCTACCCGGCCCTGACTGCCATCTGCGATCCTCAAGGTTGCAGGGGCGGGTGCCATCACCCGTCCTGCTGAAGACAAACTGGGGCACTGGGCCTTCTTGTGGCCCCGCTGGTTGCAATGAAAACATATCATGTCTGATTCCTGCGCGACGGCAACAGTACAATCCCTGCTAAAATGACCAGTCCGACCGCACTTGAAGCAGCCAGAATCACCACCGCTACCACTCCTGCACACGCCCCCGTGCACCCTGCCACACTTTCCGCACCGACTGCGGTCCTGATGATCCCTCGATCTCGAATCCGATCCCTTGGGCCTTTTGCCCGAACCCGCTGATACCTGAACCTCATCCGGCTTCCTCTTCCGGATCTGCTCCAAATCAATTTCCCTTTCCCTAGCCCGAGAAATCATATCCTCCAGCGTCTTACAGCTGGACCTGCTCACGAACTCCCTGATGTCGTCCCTCAACATCTCATGGTACCGAGCCTTCTTCATCTCCTCATCCGCTACATACTGCGGTACAAGAAGAGCCCTCTCCCTGAACTTGGCGGTGATCTCCGCCACAGTCTCAGTAGTCTGCGTCAAATCCTGAAACTCTCGTGCCAGCTGCTGCACCTCAATAATCGGCGAAAACTCCGCCCTGAACCTGGCCGAGAAATCGCTCCAAGTCATCGCGTCCAACGCGGCATCATCCCCCAATGCATGACCAATCTCCTCCCACCAATCCCTCGCTCTGTCCTTCAGAAGACAGGAGGCGAGTCTAACCTTGTCCCCCTCGGGACACTTGCTTGTACGAAAAGCGTTGGCAACATCAGCCAACCATCTGCTGCTAGCAATGGGGTCCCTAGCCCCATGATAATCTGGTGCCCCGCAAGCTCTGAACTCTCGAAATGTCAAGGTACGCGCTCCCATCAATGCCATCATCTCAGTACGGAAGGCTCCCAGCCTCTCCTCCAAGATCTCAAGTATGCCCTCCTTAACCGTGCCAAAGATCACAGGAGTCTGAGCTAGAATACTGCGCGTAACCTCAGCTGATATCAACTCCCTCATCCGCTCCTCGAGCTGCTCGGTCCCTGAACCCGAGGCTGATCCCTCTCCGGCGCCTGATCCGCCCGCTGGTCTCTCTCGCAATGTCACCATGCTGAAAATATACCACAACCACAATCAGAATACCCATCATTGATACAAGATCAAACATGCCCTACCAGGTTCCCGGTCTTGCCTCTGCCCTTCCTGAATCGAGTACGGATCCTCTGCTTTCAGTAGTACGGGCCCATACTACCTTCCACATCTATCCGTACTTTCCTCAGGAATTGCTTTGACTCCACCAGGTCCCTTAACCACTCATACTGCTCCCAACTCTATCTCATCCTAGGCTTACCCTAGGGGAAACCTCTGACTCAACTCAAACCAGTCCTCAGCTGCTGAAGGTCTCCTCGTGATGCCAATCAGCCATCACCTGGATACCATCACATGCGACGAGGCTCAGATAATCCTTCAAGTAAAAGACTCGTCCCTACAACGGTTGGACTCAAACGAGAGCTGCGCAATAGGGCCAAATCCAGCACTCTGAGATTATTCAACCCTGATCACATGTGACGTGACGTATCCACCTAATGGCTAACTCCCATCACTCAAAATCCCATAATGCACAAAGCAAGCAGCATTCGGACAAGGGGAAAATCTAACCACAACATACTCAAACAATCATATCCACATAGCAAGAATCTGAACTAGCATGCAACACAAACTCATAAACTCAGGCATAACCTAAACAGGCTATCCTACTACTGTCTAATCAGCACTATCATGCAGCTCAAAAGCACAAATAACAGGCACATAAGGCATCATCCCTCGATCCTTAGTCCTATTCTAGCATTCTGTTCCATCAACTGATGATCATAACATAAACTTGTATGGGTATTTTGGGGTACTTACTTGAGCTCGGTTGATTGCATGCACCACACCTCTTTTCTCTTTTCAAAGTTCTTTTCTTTCTAAATTCTTTTTGCTTTTCTAAAACTGTTTTTCGTTCTCAAAATTCTTTTTACAAAACGGCCTTTTCACTTTTAAAAACTTTTTATCCGACCCCTCAGTTTGAGTTCAGGCACACCCGAGAGTATGCCCGAATCCCTCAAACCAAGGCTCTGATACCAACTTGTAACATCCCCAAAATTCAAGACCAAAAATTTCTTTTTAATAAAACATTACTTTAAACAAAGACATCATTCCAGAACATCATCTGAGTATAAGTTTTCAAAACACTTGTTATTATCAGAGTAAACATTCCCAGGCTGACTAATCTATGGTGTGTGTCATGCGATCACTCCGAGCTCCTCCCTCCGCTACCGGAAGTACCTGAAAACAAAACTGAAAACCGTAAGCACGAAGCTTAGTGAGTTCCCCACCTTACCACATACCATGCATAACCACATACTGCACATACTGGGCCACGCCCGCTATCCGGGGCCTCGCCCCCTACTTCGGGCCTCGCCCGCTACAACGGCCCCGCCGCTCCAGGCCCCGCCTGGCTTCGAGCCTCGCTCGGATACAGATCTGTTTCACTTAGGCCTCGCCTGTCACAGGGCCTCGCCCACTAACATATAATAGCACATAACGTATCACATAACATTACATAAGCTAAACATATACTAACAACCCTTGCTCTAAGGCCTCGCCTATCTCTGGGCCCCGCCCGAGTTCTGCTACTGATGAGTCATGGAACCTCGTCCATACTCCTGCTGATAGTGAGGTTCGGGCCCAGCCCACCCTCACTCCTTTCCTAACTTGGGCCTCGCCCCTGCTCTGCTGCTACTGAGATGTGGAACACCATCCACACTCTGCTATTGGTGAGATACGGGACCTCGCCCTCTCTCACCTCCCTACCAGGAACGTACAAGAATCACACAGACAACAAGTATAGACTATCGCATAAACCGCTCCTTGGGCACCCGCCCTCTGTCATTGGACCTCGTCCAAATATCATACTAGCATACTGTGCCTAGGGCTAACCCCCGGGTCTTCTACTCATAACTACATGGGCCGGCATTGTGGCCGTAGACCCATTCATACAAGGGGAAACTCACCTGATATTGCCGAACTGCCGCTGCTAACCCCCTTGACCGCTACCTGACCGCTAACTCCGAACTGCTGCTCCGCTAGCTCCCCGAGCTACCAACAACAACCCAGCACTTAGTCTAACTGACCTCCAAAGGTTAACCGAGTCAACTCTGGTCAAAGTCAACCTTCCAGGTCAACCCTACTCGCCGAGTCACCCCACTGACTCGCCGAGTTCATAAATACAGAGTCCTTCCACTCGCGACTCTACTCGCCGAGTCAGCCCCTGACTCGCCGAGTTTACTGATTCCCGAATCCTGTCCTGACCAACTCACTGAGTCCTGGCTCGACTCGCTGACTCGAGTCTTAACTCGAAGGGTTTGGGACCACTCGACCTGACTCGCCGAGTCTAAGAACAGACTCGCCGAGCACACGACAAACTTCATCCAACTCGACGAGCTGTTCATCCAACTCGCCGAGTTCATGCCCATCTTCATCCGACTCGACGAGCTGTTCATCCCACTCGTCGAGTCCCTCCTCATCTTCAAGCTACTCGCCGAGTCCACTCGAAGGACTCGTCGAGTCCACTAAGATCCACTTACATGCAGAGGACTTCCGAGTCATGCATGAGCTCCAAACTATAGATCTACCCTCCCCAAGCCTATTTCCCACGTAAAGTTGCAAACTTTACGTGTAGAGAGTGAGATCTAGGCAAAATACACCCATAGCTAGGGTTTAGGACCAAGAGACTCCAATTTCCACCCAATGGCTGATACTTTATGGGATTACATACCAAAATAAACATGGATCCGAGGTAGTAACCTCAGATCTGGACCTCAAGCTCAAGATTGGTCTTAAACATGGCTTAAAAGCCCCAAAACTCATAACCAAGGAAAAATATGGAGGAGAGAAACGAATTGATACCTTCCAATGCTCTGAAGTGCTTCCCAAACTTCAGATCCAAAGCCACTCCCTGATGCTTCAAGGATTCCCACTCCTTCTTCTTTCTTAAACCCACTCAAAAATGGCTAGAAGCTTGAATGAACACAATGGGGGCTTAAGGTGCGGCGTTCTGGGTGTAAGAGGCTGTAAAGGAGCCCTAGGAAGAAGATTAAGATGCTTAAATAGGCTCCAAGCCCCGGATTTAGGGTTTTCCTCGCACAGACCAGACTCGCCGAGTCCACTTGGCCGACTCGTCGAGTTGGTCACTTCCTTATCGACCCGGATCCCGCTCCGACTCGCCGAGTCCTTCCTTTGACTCGTCGAGTCCCTCTTAAATTTAGGGTTTCCTTTACTTTCTTGGCTTTCAAAATCCTGGGTGTTACAGTGGGTGAGAGTCGACACCCATTAAACGACCATATTATAGGCCATAACCTTATATCCCATTCATAGATCAGCTTTGTGAATGATTCCTACTAATGGTAAGACTAGCATTTAAGTTATACATATATAATATTAGACCTTTTAATTTTATATATAGTATAAGGGTGTATTTTACACTTTTAAAATAATATGTGGTCTAATTTAATAAATTACACTTTTAATTTAATTAAATGTAAACCATATGACTATGGATTTATTAACTCTCTTTTAATTATATAGTTAATTAATTTATTAAAACCATAAGGGTGCAATTTTAACTTTTCAAAAATTAGGGTTTTAGAATTTAACATTTTAAAAACAAACTTTTAATTAAAATTTAAATTCCAAAACTTGAGGGCAAGTTTTGAAACCATTCAAAAAACAATTAGGTTTAACTATTTAAATTTCAAAACTAAAACTATTAAGTTCAAATTTAAACTATAAAACTTAAGGGTGTAAATTGAAACTTTTCAATATAACTAGGTTAAATATTTGACTTATAATAATCATATATTATCCATATTTAACCAAATCCATCAATTTTGATGAAGATAATCATTCCAAACTTAAAAAATCGGATTTAGGCAAGAAAAACGAGTTTTGGCAATTATCCCCAACAAAATCTGGCAGAAAAATCGAAAATCCCAGTAACAGAATAGGAAACTCGTCGAGTTCATATAGAACTCGTTGAGTTTATGCTCCAAACAACAAAAGTTTTCTATTTCCTGATCTTTTACAGTTCACAATTCCACCAATTCATTATACAAACAACCTAGGCTCTGATACCACTGATGGGATATGAGCACTACATCATTCCTATGGTGTACATGAAAACCCTAAAGCTTTGAATCTAGTTTGTCTAATGAACATGAAATAATCATCCAAAGCCATAAACCCTAGATCTAACATATATATACCGAAATTAACATGTAAGAATAGATCTAGATGAATACCTCTTATAGAATGGCTTGAATCTCGTATCCTTGGAGCTTAGAGTCACAAATGTCACTCCTCTAATGGTTTACAAACACCATAAGCAAGAGGATGATATTGGAAAGAGGGGTGGAGCACCAAAACCGTCTAAGATCTCTACAAGAAAGCTTAGCCACGTTTTTCGGATCACTAGGGGTCTATTTATACTTGTGTGGGCTGCTAGGGTTTCAGGAGAAACCCTAATTCTTTGCTTAGGACTTAAGCAACCCATGGAACCTTTCTAGAAGGCCCTTGGACAAAAATCATATGTGCTTCCCATAGATTTTGTCCAACTCCCTTCCCTTTAGGAATCTATAGCCCACAATGTAATTATCTTATGGTTACAATATTAGTCCCCCAAGTCTAATTAATCTCTTTTAGCCACATAATTAATTTATTAAATAATTCTTGTCCAATATTAATTAAACTCTATGGTTTCTCAATTAATATATTATTCATATAATATATTAATAGACCATAATTAACATCTTTCTTCATAAATCATCCTATCTAGTTGCTTTGATGAAGACAACCCAAAAGGACCATGCACAACCGGGTCAAATACTTACCAAATATAGTTACGAGCTTAGAAACTAATCCAACAACTTCCACCAACCCTGCAACACTCGTGTATGCTAGCCATACATAATAATGGATCCTATAGATAGTCGAATACCTGATCCTTCCCTAAGCCCTTCATCAAACAAGAACAGGAAATAAAGCCAAAGCAAACATTCTTAGGCTATAGAATATTAGTTATGTATAGCTATGATGTATACACTAAACAACTATAGTAATGATGTCAATTTCATATAAAGGATAATCCTCGACTATCAGGCATCATATAATCAGACAATTCTATCATGCAATTCCTGAAGATCCCTAGCCTTTCATTAGCATGTTGTTCTAACATGTCACAATGTCAAATAACAGTATGGTATTTTGGGGTCTACTTACTGGCTCCGCCTAATCGTACACATCACATCCTCCTTAAGTATTTTGAAAACTTTTTGAAAATCATTTTTAAAATCTTTTTCCTTAGTTTGAGACAGGATTCACACGAGCGTTCCTCCAATTCACTCAAACCATGGTTCTGATACCAACTTTTTGGGTTTGCAATCTTGATTTGATCAAACAATCGAATGTCAAGTTCTTTGCTAAATTATTCCGATTAAGGCCTAAATTTATCAACTATAAATTTAAGTAGCTACACGGTGAGTTCCCCTCCAAGAACTCGACGAGTAGACTCTTAGAAAAGAGGATTTATTTCCATAATTGACATTCTAGGTTCAGGGTATTACATATATGTATATATATATATGTATATATATATATATGTATATATATATATATATATATATATATATATATATATATATATATATATATATATATATATATATATATATATATATAGAGTCATTGAATAACTTCCAAAATACACATCAAAGGATCATGACAATAGAAACTACGTACCTAGAAGACCTAAAGCAAAAAGTCCAGATCATGATGGGCCCTAGAAGGTGATGAGAATAATGGATTTTTTTCGAGGTTTGGTAAAAATAAGCACCTTAGAGCTTAAAGGCTTAACAAACTTAAGATAATATGCTTTGGGTTTGCAATCCTGATTTTGGTCAAACAATCGAATATCAAGTACGTTGCTAAATTATTTCGATTAAGGCCTAAATTATTAACTACAAATTTAAGAAGCCACCTCTACACATGGCCTCATCATTAGAATAACATTTTATGTTGGTTGAAATTAAATATTCCATTTAGGCATGTAGATATGACAGGGTAGGTGACCCTCATGGGTTTTCTTTCGCCCTTCTTAAACGAGATTGGGATTTGATTGATAATGATTTCTATTTTGTTGTAAAACACTTCGAAGCCACTAATAATATCGATAAAGGATGCAACTCATCCTTATCATTCTTGTCCCCAAGATTCAAGATCTAATTCAATAAATGATTTCCGTCCTATCAAACTTAGTTGGATGTATGTACAAAATTATCTTTAAGGTCTTGTTATAAGACTACATTAGGCGGTATATTTGGTGGTTAACTTTAAAAGTTAAGTTTGAGAATGCTTTTGATAGCATTAACAAGGAGTACCTTGACTTTGTTATATCTTAAATGGATTTTAGGATTAAATGGTGTTCAAACTCTTGTGAAACTGGGATCAAAGTTGTATCTCAACATTACTGACAAACTCTTGTGAAACTGGGATCAAAGTTGTTAGACAACCTTAATCCACTTGTCGGTACCGTTCATCTTCACGTCTTTGTCTGGTCGATCGTCAGTATTATGGTCCACTTAAACACGAAAAATTGTGATAGATTTAGGACATGCTATTAGTTACAAGACAAAGTGATCGTAAGTTCCTAGATATTATATCTTAAGGACCATTCAGCTGACGACGACCAGGGATATTTTTGTCCACCTAAATTAAGCAGCGAGATCTATAGACAATCTTTGGGTGTTCAATTTTAATTTTGCTGGAACATGTTTTCCGCTTCCTGATATGCCCCAGTAATCAAGGACTTCCAGAGTACTCCTTACATCGGGTGAGCAGCCAATCATTAAGAGAGAAGATAGATTTAGAATGCATATGTTATGCACCCAGGTCGGATCTCTTCCAATCACGCAAAAGGTGGAACATATGACTAACTGGAGTTTTAGAGGGATTGAGAAAAAGAATGGTGCATATACTGTATACCAGGTCAGATTGTGAGTCATGCAAAAGAGATAGTATATGGCTAACAGATAGAAAGCATTACATAGATAGAAGATGCAGAGAAATAGAGTTGCATATGTTACAGTCCAGGTCGGATTTTGAGTCACGCAGAGGAGGTAACATATGACTAATAGACAGATAGAGAAAGAAAACAATTTTCTACAGACCTAATTTATCGGAATTTACCAGTTGCCCCATCAATACCAGAATTAAGGATAGAATCCGCACATCGAGGAAAAGTTAATCCATGGTTCCAAGTACAGGTTCTTTAGTGTGACTAGTAGATTCCCATATATATCTCCCTGCTCAATCTATCCAAGCGTTGTATTGTCAGGCTAAACAGGTCTAACTAGGTCAAGATTTGTCAAGTCTATGAATTCCTTAAGTTTAATTCTGCCTAGTCATGTCCATTTAGAATCTTTCGTGCCTACAGATGCATCAAACCCAGAGCATAAACCCTTCAACTTTGGGTACGTTACACAAACACAGATTGCCTGTTATCACTTGATAATATCACTTCCCTGTCCTTCATTAACAAGCAAAACTTTATGCAACAATCTTTTTGATTTTTCTGAATTTTTTGATGTTTTTGGATTTTTGAATGTTTTTCGAAAAATATAAAACATAAGCAAAATGTTTTTGAATTTTTTTAATTTTTTAATTTTTGTTTGGTTTTGTTTATTTCTCCCCTTAAATTTGTGCATGGGAGAGAATGAAATGACTAAAATGCTCAAATTTAAACTAACCTAATTAATAACAAAAATTAATCCTCAAAATGAATCATTTTCAAAAATCCCTTAAGCACATCGAATCGAGCTTTGTTAAAAGGGTTAGTTAACAGATCCGCCACATTATTGGCAGTGGGAACCTATTCTAGCCGGATGATCGAACGCCCATAACAATCTTCGATAAAGTGAATTTTGATGTCAATGTGCTTGGTTTTGGAATGTTGGACCGGATTTTTAGTGATTTGAATAGCAGCCTCATTATCACAGTGAATTGGGGTTTCTAGATAATTCAAACAATAGTCCAACAGCTGTTGTTGGATCCAGATAACTTGAGAACAACACGCAGATGCAGCAACGTATTCCGCTTCCACTGTTGAGGTAGAGACGGTATGCTGTTTCTTGCACTGCCAAGACACCAGCCTATCACCAAGGAATTGGCACCCTCCTGATGTGGATTTCCTGTCAAGCTCACAGCCTCCATAATTACTGTCTGCAAAAGCATGTAAATCAAATTCAGAATTCTTCAGATACCAAAGACCCAATTTTGGGCTGCCTTTGATATACCGAAAAATCCTTTTGACAGCAATAAGATGTGAAAGTTTAGTATTAGCCTGATAGCGAGCGCATTGACACACTGCAAACATGATGTCAGGACGGCTTGTAGTGAGATACATCAGGGAACCGATCATCGATCTATAGTGAGTCTGATTTACAGATTCACCATCAATATCTGGATTCAGCACGGGTCTTTCAGCCATTGGTGTCGATGCAGGCTTTGCGTCTACAAGCCCGAACTTCTCAAGAATATCCTCCACATACTTAGCTTGATGTAGCAGGATTCCGGTTGAATCTTGCTTGACCTTAAGCCCCAGAAACATGGTCATTTCACCTAGAGAACTCATCTCGAATCGCTTCTTCATCACGCCTTCAAACTCTTTGCAAAGCTATGGACAGGTAGACCCGAAGATAATGTCGTCAAAATAGATCTGAACTAGTATCTGATCATTACCCACATGCTTGATGAATAAAGTTTGATCAATAGTGTCGCGAGAGTATCCATGCTCGAGCAAGTGCTTTGTTAGAGTCGCATACCATGCTCGAGGAGCTTGATGTAACCCATACAATGCCTTGTCCAACTTGTAGACATGATTAGGGAACTTTGAGTTAACAAACCCAGGGGGTTGATCAACATCAATTTCTTCCTTCACCTTGCCATACAATAAGGCAGTCTTGCCATCCATTTGGTAGACCATGAATTTCTTGTAGGAAGCGTATGCGACAAAGATACGAATAGCGAACCACCAACCTTGCTTTATTGCTCACTATTACAGAAGAATCATCCTGCTTATTACGATAGACCCAACGCGTGTCAAGAGACCTTTTTCCCTTTGGTAACTCAACCAATTTCCAAACCCCGAGCTTTTCAAACTGATTTAGCTCTTCATGCATTGCATCTACCCAGCTGGGCTCATTCAAAGCCATTTAAACATTCTTGGGCTCTATTTGAGATATAAAGCACGAGTAGAGACATGCATTAACATCTCCACTCTGACTTCTGGTTTTAACTCCATCACCCAGCTGACCAATGATGTTATCGATCGGATGATCGCGTTGGATTCTTGAAGGTATGTCTTGGCTGATATCAATGAGTGAAACAGGAAGAGTGTGTATGTTGAAACCTCCCTCATCTACTGATTGATTCACATTAGATGAATCTGCTACAAACTCATTAGCAATTTCTTCAGGAAAAAGTAGTTCCAGAAAAGTTGGATTGACAGCGGAAGCATCTCTAGACATGAAATCTCTCTCAACAGGTGTAAGAGGTGTAGCATCAGCATCAGGAGTTTCATTTGGAACCTTAGACTCTGGACTATTTGGTTGATCAGATGACTCCCCCTCAGGTGGAGCAGAGGATGCCTCCTCAGATGGAGCAGAGGACTCCCCCTCAACCGTTGGAGGTCTGTAGACAACTTCTTTGTCTTTGTCTTCAGAAACAATCTTTGAACCAGAAGAGGATCCACTTGAACTATCTGAAGACACATTCAAAGATTTGAAAAGCGATGTGTAATCAAACAACAGGTCGGGACCCACTCGAGCGTCTGTTTCATTCACCTCCAACCAGTGCACGTCATAGGATTCTATTATCTGCTTAGTCTTTTTGTTGTAAACGCTATAGGCGGTGCACACAACATACCCTACAAAGTAACAATCATTGGCTTTGGCATTGAATTTAGGGTTGGATTCCAAGTGAAGAAGGGTGCAAGGGAAGCCAAATACACGGAAATGGCTGACAGAAGGTGTGTGTCCATAGAGAATATCGTACGGTGTCTTCATCTGTGCTTTGTTGATTAGAACACGATTCTGCACATAGCAAGCAGTGTTAATCGCCTCGGCCCAAAAGAAAACAGGTAGTTTGGAATCACAAAGCATTGTCCTTGCGGCGTCTTTCAGAGCTCTATTTCTTCTTTCAGCAACACGATTTTGTTGAGGCGTGTGAGCAGATCTATATTGACGCACTATCCCCTTTTCTGCGCAAAAATGGTCAAGAACTGCATTCTTGAATCCAGTTCCATTGTCAGTACGAAGCACCTTCACTTGGTTGTTGGTTTGCTTCTCAATCATCACAACGAACTTCTTTATCACATCAGCAACCCCCGCTTTGTTGGATAAGAAGAAGACCCAAGTAAACCGAGAGAAATCATCGATCACAACGAGACAGTACGAGCTTCTGTTGATGCTCAGGACGTTGACCGGACCAAATAAGTCCATATGCAATACTTGGAGCACTTGACTGATTTAGTTGACTTGCTTGGGCAGGTGTGGTTTCTGATGATGTTTGCCTTGAGCACAGGAAACACACTTCTCAAATGTAATAAAGTCTCTGATAGGTAGGCCTCGGACCATCTCATTTTTAGCTAGGCGATTCAGGTTTTTCGCGTTAGCATGATCAAGCCTTCGATGCCACAACATTGCGTTTTGTTCGGAGACTTTTGAGAATAGGCAAGTGACTTGTTCAGGTAGTTTACTGTTCATATCAATAATGTAATCATTCCCATCCCGTTTAGATTTGAATAGCATTTACTCTTCCGGGATGACAATGCCTGGCTTGAGAATCATACATTCTTTATCGGTAAAATGGGTAGAATAGCCTTTGTCGCAGATTTAGGAAACACTCAACAAGCTGTGCTTTAACTCGGGAGTGAAGTTGAAATTCTCAAAGCTTAGCACTCCATTTGTAACGGTTCCTCTCTGTGTGATCTTGCCACCATCTCTGCCCGCGAAGGAAACATAACCCCCATTAAAAGATTGAATTTCGCTCAGTTGGGAAATGTCTCCTGTCATATGTCGGGAGCAGCCGCTGTCGACGTACCAAGGACGAACGGCATTCCTCCACAACTGTCCCTGTAAAATGAATGGAATCATTTAGATTTAGGAACCCAGGTCATCACTGTCCTGGGTTTCCTTTTCGCTTTCTCTGATTTATCCTTTAATATTTTCAAACTGGGATCCTCATTTTTAATCACTTCAAAAGATGTTAATGATGGATTAGAAAGTGATTTGGGCTTCCATTGATATTTGGGTTTTACAACATTCTCAGGTGGTTTTGAAATATGTTTCTTAGGAGTTTGCACTAAGCCTCTGGATTTTCTACCAGAAGTGGTTGAAGATCCAAAATTGCTTTTTGATGAAACCGATCTTGGCGGAGCCTTGTTTGGTTTTGGCAAACTATTTTAAGCTTTGTTACTAAAAACCTTTTTATTCTTTTGAAAAATAGCCCTTTTTCTGCTTCGATCATCTTTCCAATCATCATTTTGAGAACGAGTTCTTGAGGATTTTCTAATTAAAGACCTTCCTCGAGATTCGTTCTCTCCTCTTGGTGACAAGTAGTTTACAAAGATCCTGTTTTGACAATTCCTAGCTATATGACCACCAACACCACAATTAAAACAAATCTGTTTATTATTTGAACTTATACTGCATTTTTCAGATTTATTTTCTTGACAGACACTCTTACTCTTCTCAGAAGAACATGCACGAGGGATAGATTGAGAAATAAGTGAGGGTATCTCAGTTGTTGTGACTTGTGGAATTGATGGTGTTTCATGAGTATCACAAGCATTAGAATTAC
The DNA here is from genome assembly GCF_002870075.4 of Lactuca sativa. Taxonomy (NCBI): domain Eukaryota; kingdom Viridiplantae; phylum Streptophyta; class Magnoliopsida; order Asterales; family Asteraceae; genus Lactuca; species Lactuca sativa. The sequence continues at coordinate 211,485,835 of NC_056626.2, read as the reverse complement.
CATACAGTTCATCAAACATATCAAAAAAATTAAATGCAACAGAATCAGATGTGGGAGCATCACACGAAACATTATCAGTCTTAACATCAGAAACATAAACGTTTTCATTTGAAACCGAAAATTCAGAATTAGAAACAAAAACAGAAACAGGTTCTCCGACTCCATGCTTTGCCTGGTCTAAGGGTTGATCTGCAGGGGAAGTAGAAATGTTAGTACTTTCAACGTTAATAAATCCACCTGAAACAAAACCAGATGGCTTGCCATAAAGCATAAATGATTCGTTGGCAATCTCATCCTTGGATAGGGGTTGATACTAATATGAATGATTATAAGGAGGAGGTACACAGTCATATCCTAAACCCTTAGACTGATTTCGTTTAAATTGCATGCAATGGTCAATCATGGTGGCAACTACCTCGCTTGATCCATCAAATTTTTGAAAAGCAAAGTTTGCAGAATCAAACTCTCTTTTTAATGTATCAAGCCCAATAATTAGCTCATCATTTTGTCTTTTAACATAATCATACAATTCACATTTTTCACTGTATTATGTTTGAATCCTTCTGAAATCTTTTATTTTAGTTTCTAACTGGGCCTTAAGGGTTTTTTGTCCTTTCCTAAGTTGGTAACCCTCATATCTATGGTCCTCTACTTCTCTACGTAATAATTGGATTTCATCACGAAGAACTTTAACATATTCTTTACATGTATGAGAACAAGATGGTAGGTTTAGCTCGCTTTTCTTGGGCTCGGAAGAAGTAGACACCATTAGAGCAAGCTGCAGCTCCATCATCTCTGCTTCGAGATCAACATCATCATTCTTCAAGGTAGCATCATCAATTTGAGCTAGGTGAGCATTTTCTGGCCCTGAGATATTCAAAGCTTGAATCTGGCCCTCCCAGTCAAAGGATTGAGTGACCATAGCAGTCTCACCATTAGCTGCAACACCTGCACGGTTCTTGTTTCCCACTGCTACCATTTGCTTGTTGCTGTTGATCCTACGATATGGCTTAGGACATTCACAAGCAAAATGTCCTGACTCGTGGCAGTTGAAACACTCAGCATGCCCTTGTTAAATCCTACGTTCTTATCAGCATTCATGCCCCAGTTGCTCTTCCCTGTCTTCTTAGCAAACTGTTTGGCCCTGAAAACAGCCATAGAAATTTTCCATGTAATGTCCATCTTTGCTACGTCTTCAGGATGAATCTGATCCAAATCAGCAAATGACAGCTAAGGTGGAAGATCTCCAGCTACGAAAGCATTGTAGCAGTTAACTAGCCCAGTAGCTAGAGCCAGATTTTCATCAGAGTCTTTAGAGTTTGAGGAAGGGGCTACAACTGGCACATTTGGAGCAGGGACAACTTGTGGAGTGACAAATGGATGATTTAGATGGTGAAGGATGGATGATGTAGCAGCGAAGGTCTGAATCTGAGGTTGTTGAGCTGCAAAGGCTTGACCTGAGGAAGACATGATTGGTGAGAGAGCATTGTTGGATGAGATTCTAAGATTTGCAGTAGAGTATGAGTTCACATGATTAATATCTCTCTGTTTGTCATCAATGTCACAAGCTTTGATGATCGCCATGATTTCAGCAAGAGTGAGGCGATTTAAATCCTTAGTTTTCTTAATCACAGCAACATTCATATCCCATGATCTAGGAAGAGCATTCATAAGCTTCTTGTTGATTTCTGACATGGTCAAGAAAATCCCCGATATGTTCATGTCAGTTGTGAGAGTTGTGAACCACTGCAGCTGAGCCTCAAGAGTCTCTCCTGGAATGTAGTTGAACATATTGAACTTTTATCTTAACATGTCCTGCCGACTCTCCTTCATATCTTCATTGCCCTCATAAACTTCAATTAGGGCTTCCCATAAATCTTTAGCTGAAGTGTACAAATGAAAACCTTGAGCAATATCGGGTGATAATGCCATGGTTAAAGTGGCTAAAGCCCTTTCCTGCTCTTCAACTTTCTCAAACTCCTCATCAGTGTAGTTTTCAACAGCCTTGTCAATTACCTGTCCTCCAACTGTAACAGTGATCCTGACAGGTCCTCTAAGAATGCTTCTCCAGACCTTAAAGTCCTTCATTTTGATGTATTTTTCAATTCTATACTTCCACTCAGGGAAACCATCCGCAAACATTAATCTTGGAATATGCGTGGTAGTGCCCATGACTGTGTCAAGTTCATGGAAATGATTTTGACTTTGAGATTCCATTTGAAATTGAAGCAAAATAAGCAAATTAAGTTGAAAAATATGTTTACGGTTGATGAGGTTTACGACCGTAAACTGAGTTTATGGAAACTTGGTTTACGGTTTTGCTGTTTACGACCGTAAACTGTGTTTATGGATGAGCAATTTACGGTTTATATGTTTCCGGTTTATGTGTTTATGGTTAATGAAGATTGGTTTACAGTTTTTGAAGAATCAGAGTTTACGGTTCTTCAAGATCTTGATTTAACAACCATAAATAGAGTTTACGGTTGGCAGTAAACTCCCAGAAAGCCTTCAGAAACATGTTTTTGCAGTAGATTCAATTCCCTTGACCACGAAAACACTTAAAACAGACTCGAACAATAAGAATATCGGTTGAAACAGCCCAAAAGTCGATTGAATGAAGCTTTAACACTGGTTTTTGCTCTGATACCAATTGTAAGGTCCAAATAAGGATCTTTACCAGTAATCAAGCAACAAATAATCACAGAACAAGAACAAGATGAAAAGAAACCGAGCTTGCACACGTTTATATTTAATAAATCGTCAGGTACAACTCGATGGACTGCTCTGTAATCTCTATGGCATCAACAACCAACAAAAGACCTACTCCTCCACTATTTATACTCGACTAGACCGCAAAATGAGTTTGCGACCATAAACAGGGTTTACGATCGTAAACGTGTTTACGACCGTAAACTCTGTTTACGGTCGTGAACACACAAAATGACCAAAATCGAATAAAAAACTCATAAACTGTATTACAGACTCATGCCAAACAAAATACAATGAAAGCCTAGACCAAAACATTAACCAGACTCTTCAAAGGGTACGTTGGGCGTACTAGGCTCAGAGTGTAAACCATAATGCTTTGTGCGCCCCTATTTAAGGAACATGATGGCCTTATTTCCAGCCACAATTTCTATCCTTAAACCTCCCTAAAACCCTAATTTCATGTTTCTTGCTTGTGTGAGTGTTTGTGGCTTATCTAAATGTTCTTGTGAAGCTTTTGGTGAAGAAGGAGCCTTGAAGGAGGGATAACTTGTGCATTTAGCCCTTGGATCTGAGTTCTTCTATTGTTGGTGCATATTCCATTGGTATCAAGTTCGAAACTTGCTCATTGTTTTGGCTAGTTCATGTTTTGGGTCCATTTTGGGGTTTTATGTCCCAAAGCTTGGAGCTTTGTGAGTTTGATGAACTCCAGAGTATATTTCTTTTCTTTTCAAGTGTATATGATTATTTAGATTCATAAAAATGGGAGCTTGGTCATCTAAATCTATCCATGCATGAGTTATATGGACTTTTATGTTAAGAATGTTATAGTTGTGAGTTCGGGACTTGTTCAGCCATGATAAGGATTAAAGTCCACGAGTTTATGAAGTAATATACCTTATTCAGCTCAGATCTGTAGTTGTAGCTTTTATCTTAACGGATTAAGACCAAAGGAAGTGGAAAATGGAAGTCTAAGGGATAAACCGTATGTACTCCCTATGCGCGCATCGTAGCGCTGAGACACCCCCGATGCATGCATGGCTAGTTGTACGCCCAATGTAGAGGGCTGTACACCCAACATACTCGCTAGGTGTTGACTTCCTTTGACTTTTGAGTTTTTGGCCAAACTGTGGACTTTTGACCACAGAGGGGAAAAATGGTCTTTTTACCCTTCTGAGATTTTGTAGAGAGACTCGGTCTAGCATTCGGAGGCTATTTGTATGAAATATTAATGAGAGTGTAATGTGATATAATTAGGCGGAGTCTAGATCGACAGTTTGGGTGCGAGATTGATTACTTTCCAGCGAGAGGTGAGTCTTCGTTCTATACGTGTGATAACTTTTGTGTGTGACCAGGGGGTCTTATTCACGTTACGAACCGGGGGGGGGGGTCATATTTGTATTACTGACCAGAGGGTCTTATTTGTTATGTATTATTTTGCATCTGTCTTCATGACCTATTCTGCGTATCTGTTGAGCTGTGACCGGAGGGTCCATACCAAGACATAGGACCGGAGGGTCTTCACTGAGACATGTGACAAAAGGGTCCTTATTGGGTTTAGCCATGAGAGGCTAATTATTTGTGTTTATAGTATTTTGTGGATCTCACTATGCTTTGTGCTTACAATGTTGATTAAATGTGTTTCAGGTACATCTCAGGATCGCGGGAAGGCCCCGACATGATTATCCTCACCAGCCTGATGATTAGGGTTTATGTGGATTCTAGGATACTTGACTTTGTTTCATTACATTTGTGTTTGACAATTTATATTTTTGCATGGGTTGATGTTATGAACTTTGTTTTCGTGATATTTAAAAATGAAGAAAATTGTTTGAAATTTTGAGTTGTTACAAGTTGGTATTAGAGCCTTGGTTTGATGGATTCGGGCACACCCTCGGGTATGTCTGGACTCAAACTAAGGTGTTTATAGATTAAAAAAAAATGGGAAAATGATTTTCTTAAAAAGATTTAAAAAAAAGAGTAAAGGATTTTAAGAGAAAAAAGGTCGGAGCAGTGTGTACAATCTGCCAGAGCCCGAGCGGTGGTTTCCCAAAATCCCCTTAGTTAGTTTTATTATGTGCTAAATTGATAATTAAATTCTTAGAACTGCATGCTAGATGATAGGCTAGGTATCTTTAGGATGTATGAGTTAGAGTTGCTTGATCTGTGATGCCATATCCTAGGGAGTGTTTCCTTAATTGAGTTATTTAGGATGAGTACCTAGATGTTTTGTTCGAGAAGTCTTATGAGTGAGGGACTAGAGTACTTGTGACTTACATTCTTGAGAGGACAACTTGGGAAAAATATGGGTTGGTGTGGAAGGTAGTATTGGGCCCGTACTACTAAAAGCACTGTATCCATACGCGTCTCAAGGACAAATATTAGAATGCTAAGAAGCTTGCAGGAGTGTATAAGTGTAGAGTGTGTGCGCTTTAGTATACTTCTAATAATTTCCATGTTTATGTTTCAGAGAGAGAGAGTATGGTGGTTACCCGATGTTCAGGCACTAGCGATCCCGAGAGGTCAAGGGCTAGTGATGTGGAGATCCGCATGATCATTGCTGAGGAGATGGCCTTAGCTATCAGGGAGACCATCCCAAAGATGTTCGGGTCTATCAAGACCACATTGATCGAGACCTTTGACGAGCTCTATGCAGCCATCACTGAGGCTGCCGCTGCCGCTGCAGCCCTTGCAGCTGCGAGGCCCCAGGGTGTGATTCTTTGATGTTCCGAGAGTTCAGTAACACGAAGCCACAAGAGTTTGACGGGACCCAGGACCCGATTGCTGCGATGAGATGGATCTCTGATGTTGAGGGGTGTTTTATACCTGTTCATGCCCTAAGAGCCTGAAGGTTCGATTTGCGCTGAACCAGCTTCGCTTGGGAGCGAAGGATTGGTTGAAGTTTGTGACAACTGATTATTCTCCTGCAAAGCATGCTGTAGTGACTTAGGAGAGATTCACCCAACTATTTTGAGATGAGTTTATTCCCTAGGTGGAGAGGGAACGGTTAGCCCGATAGTTTTTGTCTCTCAAGCAGACGACATAAACAGTGACAGAGATCACGAGGATGTTTCACAAGAGGGCATTATTATGCCCTGAGCATGTGTCTATGGAGCAGGAATGCGTGAGCCAATACTTGAGCTTACTAAGGAGGGATATTCGAGAGTTCATGGAAAACTTATTGTATCAGACATTTGCTGAGCTGCAGACCAATGCGAGGAGGAGGGAGATAGAGCTGGAGACCCAGACAAGAGAGGAGAGGGAGTCTCAGGAGAGAGAAAATAGGCCAGTGTTGTCGCAGCCTGCGACTAAGCGGCCTAAGCCCACTAATTCTAGAGCAGGAGGTCAGAAGGGTTGCACTTGTGGAAAGTGCGGTAAGAGTCATGAGGGATCTTGCCGATCATGGATTTGTTTCAAATGTGGCAAGGAAGGGCACATGGCGAAGGATTTCCCCAAGGGATTTTCGTTTTGCTTTCAGTGCAACCAGACTGGCCACAGGAAGCCCGAGTGTCCATAGCTTGCTAGGGGGGCGGCCTAGACCCCTGCCCCTGCTCCTTTGCATATTACTGAGGGACGGCCAGTGAAGGCCAAGGCTCCGAGGGCTCGTGGGAGAGCTTTTCAGCTGACTACGGAGGAGGTCCGCGCAACACCTAATGTCGTTGATGGTATGTATCCTTTATTTATATTATTGATTTTGAATTTTTTATGCTTACGTTGTGCTTCTTGTTAGGTACCTTTCTTGTGAATTCGGTGGCTGCTTTAGTGTTATTTGACTCGAGTTCGAGTCAATCATTTGTGTCCTTATCTTTTAGCCGCTGTTTTAGTATCAGGCGTGAGGCTTTGAGTCGGCAATTGAGGGTTTCCATAACTGATGAGCATGCGGTTTTTGCTGCTGATGTCTTCCGTGGATATGTTTTGGAGATTTTTGGTGTCGATTTTCCGATCGATCTGGTGTCGATAGCAATGGGGGATGTATGTGTTATAGTGGGCATGGATTGGCAAGGGTTCGAGACTCTAGTGGGGGAGTGCTTACTATTTATGGCAAGGGTACTAGATCGGGATCAACTTCTGCTCTGCCGCCATGGCGAGACAGAGTCTACATCATGGATGTATGGGCTTTCTGGCTTATGTGGTGGATACCTGGGTTGTGAAAGAGGGGTCAATTTCTGTTTCTGATGTTTTAGTGGTGTGTGATTTCTCGGATGTTTTCCCCAAGGAGTTACCGTGTGTGCCTCCTGTGAGGTAGGTGGAGTTTCGGATCGATCTGATTCCGGGGGAGGCACCTATTTCCAAGGCGTCGTATCGTCTTGCACCGCCCAAGATACAGGAGTTATCCTCGCAACTTCAGGAGCTATTGGGGAAGGGATTTATTCGGCCGAGTAGCTCGCCATGGAGAGCGCCAATTCTTTCTGTCAAGAAGAAGGATGGTTCACACCAGATGTGCATTGATTACTGGGAGTTGAACAAGTTGATGGTTAAGAACCCCTATCCGTTGCCGAGGATCGACGACCTATTTGACCAGTTGCAGGGGGCGTCTTGGTTTTCCAAGATCTATTTGAGATCTGGATATCATCAGATGAGGGTCCGTGAGTAGGATATTCATAAGATGGCCTTTCAGACTAGTTATGGGATTACAAGTTCGTGGTAATGCCTTTCGTGCTCACCACCACACCGTCAATGTTTATGGGCCTCATGAACCGAGTGTGTAGGCCCATGTTAGACTGATTGGTGATCATTTTCATTGATGATATTTTGATATATTCCAAGTATAGGGAACAACATGAGGGGCATCTTCGGGAGATTGTTGGGTGTTGAGGATGGAGAGGCTTTATGCCAAATTCTCCAAATGTGATTTCTGGTTATGGGTGGTCCAGTTCTTGGGGCACCTCATTAACCTGAACAAGATTTTGGTTGACCCGACCAAGATTAAGGAAGTTATGCATTGGGAGGTTCCGGGATCCCCATCTGAGATAAGAAGTTTCCTTGGCTTGGCAGGTTATTATCGAAGATTTTTCAGGGATTTCTCCAAGATTGTTGTTCCTCTCACCAAATTGACCAGGAAGGATGTTGTTTTAATGTGGGGGCCTGAGCAGCAGGTATCGTTCGAGACCCTTCATCCTATAATTATTGGTGGCCCTGTATGAAGAGAGATATGGCATAGGTTGTAGAAAGATGTTTGACCTGTCACAAGGTCAAGGTAGAGCACCAACACCCTCAGCGAAAGTTGCAGCCTTTGGAGGTTCCCCTTTGGAAATGGGAACATATTTCTATGGATTTTATTACCAAATTACCGAGGAATGTGAGGAGTGTAGACACCATCTGGGTAATGGTGGACCGATTGACAAAGAGAGCTCACTTTTTTGGCTATAAATGATAACTCTTTTGCAAGGAAGTTGGCCGAGGTCTATGTTCGAGAGGTGGTGGATCGACACGGAGTTTCGACATCGATAGTGTTTGACCTTGATGTGCGTTTTACTTCCAGATTCTGGAAGAAATTTCATGAGGAGTTGCGTACCCGACTGATAGGTTTTGGCCATATGAACATTCCTATGTGCACATGCAACCCTAATGCTTGGATCTAGGTTTCTCTAATTTAACATACATTGAATCCAAGACTTCTAATGGCTAATATACAATAACAATAATATGAAATCAGAGATTAGTAGTTTACCTTGAATCACTTGCTTGATCTTGTTGTCCTTGAGGCTTTAGAGTCACAATTGTCACTCCTCTAATGGCTTACAAACACCAACTAGCAAGGAGGATGATTTGAGAGAGAGGAGGGAAGAGAAATTCGGCCAGGGTTTCTTCTCTAAGCACAAGTGCCGAAATCCCTTAGCCCTTGGGGTCTATTTATACTTGTAAGGCTCCTAGGGTTTCACCCTAAAACCCTAATTGGATAACTTAAGCCCTAAGCAATCCAAATCCTTTCCATGATAAGCCTTGGACGAATTTATGGCTATCCATAGCCCTAGAAATCGTCCACCCCTTATCCATAAAGGATATATAGCCCAAAGTGCAACTATCAAACAATTGACAGTTTATACCCCTTTATTTAATTAATCTCTTTAAGTCACCAAATTAATTCCTAATTAATTTATGACTTATATTAATCAAATAATAATATTATTATTCCTTATATTATTCTTATAATATATTAATAATATTCCTTCTCTCATTATAAATCATCCTGTCAAGTTGCTATGGTGAAGGCAACCCAAAAGGACCATGCTCAACCGGGTCAAATACTTGCCTAATATAGTTGTAGCCTTAGACACTATTCCAACACCGACTACATTTTAGCACCACATACCATCCGTAGGTAGATGGGCAGAGTGAACGGACGATTCAGACGCTCGAGGATATGCTATGCGCTTTTGTTATGGATTTTGGTGGGAGATGGGATTCCTATATTCCCTTGGCTGAGTTTTCTTACAACAACAACTATCACTCCAGCATTCATGTGCCCCCGTCTGAGCTTTTATATGGGAGGAGATGCCGAAATCCTATTTGTTGGGGGGAAGTTGGACAAAGATTTATGGGGAGCACCGAGATAGTGCTCAAGACGACAGAACATATCCAACAGGTCAGACAGAGATTGCTGATGACTCAAAGTCGTCAGAAAAGTTACACAGATCGAAGGCGTTCCAAGCTAGAGTTCCAGTTCGGTGACTTTTTTCTCCTGAAGGTATCCCCATGAAAAAGGGTGATCCGAATAAGGAAGCGAGGCAAGTTGGGCACTAGATTCATTGGTCATTTCAGGGTGATTTCTTGAGTGGGTAAGGTTGCTTATCGGTTAGAGCTATCTGAGGAGCTGAGTCAGATTAATGACACCTTCCATGTATCCCATTTGAGGAAGTGTGTAGCTGAAGAGACGGTAGTAGTTCCATTAAAGGAAATTCAAGTTGATGATCACCTGAACTATATTGAAAGGCTGGTGGCGATCTTAGATAAGAAAGAAAAGACCTTGAGGAACAAGGAAGTACACTTGGTTAAAGTCCAGTGGCAGCATCGTAGAAGCTCAGAGTGGACTTAGGAGCCAGAGTCTAAGATGCATGACCAGTACCCAAAGTTGTTTCCAGAGGATGACTTTGAGGGTGAAGTCTGATCCTAGTGAGGGATAATTGTAACATCCTGATTTGAGGTATGCTTCGATGACCTTAATCTTTAAATGCTTTGTCAAGTATTGTCCTTATTTGAGAAAAGGTGGAAATTGAGTATGTGGGGCGTACGCATGGGTACGTTTAGCGTACTCATGTTCTTTGCAAGAACGCAGAGGCCACCTAGTACGTTGGGCGTACCAGAGGGTGCATTTGGTGTACTAGGCTCAAAGTGTGAAACCTAATGCTTTGTGTGCCCCTATTTAAGGAACATGATGGCCTCATTTCCAGCCACCATTTCTAGCCTCCAACCTCCCTGAAACCCTAATTTCACGTTCCTTGCTTGTGTGAGTTTTGTGGATTATCTAAGTGTTATTGTGAAGCTTTTCGTGAAGAAGGAGCCTTGAAGGAGGGATAGCTTGTGCTTTTAGCTCTTGGATCTAAGTTCTTCTATTGTTGGTGCATCTTCAAGAGGTATCAAGTTTGAAACTTCCTCATTGTTTTGGCTAGTTCATGTTTTGGGTCCATTTTAGGGTTTTATGTCCTAAAGCTTGGAGCTTTGTGAGTTTAATGAACTCCATAGTATATTTGTTGTCCTTTCAAGTGTATTTGATTGTTTAGATTCATAAAAATGGGAGCTTGGTCGTCTAAATCTATCCATGCATGAGTTATATGGACTTGTATGTTAAGAATGTTAGAGTTTGTGAGTTTGGGACTTGTTCAACCATGCTAAGGCTTAAAGTCCATGACTTTATGAAGTAATAGACCTTATTCAACTCAGATTTGTAGTTGTAGCTTTTATCTTAACGAATTAAGACCAAAGGATGTGGAAAATGGAAGTTTGAGGAGTACGCCGTGCGTACTCCCAGTACGTGCATCGTAGCCAGAGACACCCCCGATGCATGCATGGTTGGTTGTACGCCCATCGTACTCGCTGGGTGTTGACTTCCTTTGACTTTTGAGTTTTTGGCCAAATTGTGGACTTTTGACCAAAGCGGAGCAAAATGGTCTTTTTACCCCTCTGAGATTTTGTAGAGAGACTCAGTCTAGCATTCGGAGGCTATTAGTATGAAATATTAATGAGAGTGTAATGTGATATAATTAGGCGGAGTCTAGACTGGCAGTTCGGGTGCGAGATTGATTACTTTCCAACGAGAGGTGAGTCTTCTCTCTATACTTATCCGTGTGATAGCTTTTGTGTGTGACCAGGGGGTCTTATTCACGTTACAAACCGGAGGGTCGTATTTGTATTACTGACCGGAGGGTCTTATTTGTTATGTATTATTTTGCATCTGTGTTCGTGACCTTTGTTATTATATTATTCTGCGTATCTGTTGAGCTGTGACCGGAGGGTCCATACCGAGACGTGAGACCGGAGGGTCTTCACTGAGACATGTAACCGGAGGGTCCTTATTGTATTTAGCCACGAGAGGCTAATTGTTTGTGTTTATGGTATTTTGAGGACCTCACTAAGCTTTGTTCTTACGGTGTTGACCGATATGATTGTACATACCAGGCTGATGATTAGGGTTTATGTGGATTCTGGGATACTTGACTTTGTTTCATGACATTTGTGTTTGACAAATTATATTTTGGCATGGGTTGATGTTATGAATTTTGTCTTCGTGAGATTTAAAAATGTAAAGAATTGTTTGAAATTTTGAGCTGTTACACAAAAGTTAGCTCCGTAGGTTTGTTACCCAAAACTATGAATTGAAATTGGTTGCTTGCTTGGAGTTTCAATTACTATGTTGCTTCCTTTAATTTGTTAATTTAAGGCTTCCTACGAGGGTTTCTATGGCAATGACGACACACTGTAATCCTATAATTGAATTTTTTTGCGTGAAACTAACAAAACGGAAATCATCTACTTATCTTTTTTAATGGTTGTCTAACCTTATGTAAAGCCATTTTGGGAAGTCGTGACACATACTATTTCTCCCTTTTGTAAGGCCCTTATCAAGGTCACCAAAAAACTTGAAAATATTATAATGTGATTCTTTTGGGGTGGAGATTTGGAGCACAGAAATGACATGGATTGCTTGGGAAAAAAATTCTTGCATCCAAGGATACGATGGTTTTGAAATTGGAAGTTTAAAAGTTCGAAACATAGCTCTAATGGGAAAGTGGCGGTGTAGATTTAAAGTCAATGCAAATAACATTTAGGCTGGTGTAATTAAATCAATTTATGGAGCCAATGACGGTTTTTCTAGACCTATTAGGACACGATTGCTATTATTCCCAAAATACTTGAAAAAGATCATCACATTGTTGGACCACTTTCATTTAACGGTCGGGTTAAAATGGGACAGTTAGATGGGGTTGGTTATTGGAACCACTAAGGATATTCTTAGTTTCTTCTCTTAGAAATTACATTAACATTAGTACAATTCATTAGTACAATTCCACATGGTGTGACAACTCGGAAAATATATCATCAGACCCTCGTTAGTATTTAACGATAAAACATGAAAATGTAATACGGATAATTTTGTAACCATATATTTTAATATATTTAATTTTTTGTCTTTAATTACGTCAACCTTTAGGCTCAAAAATAGGTGCACGAAAAGTTGCATCACTTTTAGACCATGTTAACATTTCTAGATAATCGCGATCTCATATATATAAATTTCGTAAAGACCCGACTCGGTATGGGTGAGATATGACTTTTGTAATAAAGAAATATCTATCATACGTAAGAATTTACAACGACGAAAACTACAAGGAAAATGGTTGACTTTTGGAACAAGTCACCAAAAGGACACTTATAGTACTGCTCAAAGAAAGAATTATGAGATGAACGCTTAAAACGGAAACTGTAGGAGAGAATTATGAATTTTCTAAAATTATAACGGTAATAAAAACTAACCGAAAAACAAAAGTCAAAATTAGCCAAAACAACCAAAAGGAAAGTTGCAGGGAACGTCGAGACCTACACGGATATATAAGAGTCATTGAAAATGAAGTTCGTATGCAAGAGTTAATGAAATTTCAAAGTTTGATTTTTACCGTCGCACGTGCCCGCTCGTAGTGCGCCGCGCGCAATCTGACAAATGATCCGTCTAGATACGGGGTGACATGGCACAAGGAGAGGGTGACACATAATGTGCGGCAAGCATGCCAAAACGTGCTATAAATATCAGGCTTCGGTAATTCCTTTCCCTCAAACCTCACAGACTCTCTCTCACTCTCTCGATCCTCATGCCACTGTCCCTAAACGCCTCTCGAAGTTTGAATTTTTTTTTCTACCCTTCAACAACGGTATCATGACTTACACGTGAGTTCACTGCCCCATTTTATAAACCTTTTTGGAGAGAGGGGGGGGGGATACATGTTAAAATACAACTATTACGTAGTTATTACTAATTCTATAAGATTAGTTAGATAATTATACTCATATCATTATGATGATATTATGCCCGGTAGACACTCTGTCCAACTTTTAAAGATAATATTATACCTAGTTGTTATATTGATCCGCACTGATAGAAAATATAAAATCTAGTTGTTATGCTGGCTAGTTGCTAGGAAACGCCGATAATCTAGCCGTTATTATTGCCACCTGTTGGATAAGCTTAGTACCTAGTGGTTACTCTGCCCAAATACTTGGCCACGCAAAAACACACTAACTATATATATATATATATATATATATATATATATATATATATATATATATATAAGATTAATAATATATATAATAAGTAACTCACATAAATACAACAAGGAATAACAACACGACCGACCAGGGGAGCCCCCGTAACAAGAGTTAGATGAGACATGATTCATCAACACGCTGAAAGATTTTCAGCTAGCCCCTTACCTTTAATTGTTAAATCTTAAGTGAGCGCGAAAAATATGTATAGATCTATACGGGATTGAGACTCCCACCTATGGTTGCTAGCTATAGACTAACGTCAAGTTGAAGAAGACATAACTTTCTAAGCACATTTGCGACGTCCGATGAAGCGTTGTGGGTTTTTGAGGAACTAAAAAATCGTAGCTCAATTATAAGAACTCATCGTAAAAAATAAAACGAACTACCTTAGACTACTACTAGGAAATAACCTAAGAAAGTAGCGGTAGTACACACAAACTTGAGGAAGTGAGTTTAGGATAAACAAGATAGCTAAATAACCACATGATGTTTTATAATAATAAAACCTGTGGACTCACCAACATTATGTTGACCTTTCAAACCACATGTATTCTCGGGAGAATGAGCTCAGTTAAAGAGGGAGGTAACCCCAGTGATGCAGCTTGAAGTATATGTGTTTTACTATTGTACTTGGCTTTTATGACATATTTGTACCTTGAACAAGCTTTGTAATATATTTTGTTTAATGAATAAAAAGTAGCGTTGTTTAATATATATGTGTATTATTCAATGTATTTCTATGACCTGAAATCTAACATTCTAACATCGTACAACCCCACATTTCCGCCACCGGTCCGGGGTGTGATAGATTGGTATTAGAGCTTTAGATTATAGCGAACTAGTAATTCCTTAGGAAATACAACTATAATCGAGGGCTACAATCTAATTACGTTTAACCCTTTAAGCCTAATAAATTAAAAATATTAATATTAATTACACTACTTCTTGACTACTTAGAGGAGAAGTGACTAGTTTGAACTATCGCTTGGTTTGCTGGATTTCAGAACGACTCTTGACTACCTGGCTGATCCTTACTTGATAGTCTTGTAGTACAAAAATTAATAAAATATATACAACCAACAAATATTTAAAGATATAGAGCAATATAAATACGCTCACAAAAATATATATATATATATATATATATATATATATATATATATATATATATATATATATATATATATATATATATATATACTACACACAAACACAAAATCCACGAAATCACAACACATGATTTTAGGTCAAAAACCATGTTTAGAGTTGGTATCGTACAACGGCCATACCTCAAATAGATCTAGAATGCGCAACTAAGTTTTATTATGGTCCGACCGACGCACGACCAAACTCGGATACGGTGGTTGGCAATCTAAATGCTTGAGGACTTCTAGATTGGATGCATAGACAATGATTCTATACTCGGAGATTTCTTTTTAGAGGCTTCTACATCTGAGGATTTCTGGCTTTACGACATCTACACTCGAGGATTTTTTGCATAGGAACCAGTATTCTTGACTTACGACATAGTAAGGAGACTCAGGAGTTACGAGTACTATCTATTACATATTTATAATTGAATATTATATTGTATTTAATTGATCTTCACATCTCTCATAAAAATCCTTCATGTTTGATGTCTTATTCAAGTTTCCTAAATTATCAAAGGCGCATGATCATGGGTGCAGCTTCCCTATCAGCAGAGGATCATGCAGTACATGGTGCTTCTAACCTTATCGACACCCCATCGATGATCATGGCTTCTAAGGAGGAGTCTACGAAGGACCATGATGACATCGAGCCTAACTATACTCTAACTGTGCACCCGTCCATGCCTGACTACACTCTAGATGATCACTCCATTTTATACCCTTCCGAGCCAGTTCATTCACCAGTCTACACACTAGCTGGACTTGAGTTTCTTAGCTCAGATTATGAACTGGATGAGGACGAGGAGGATACTTCCACCTTACTTGTAACATCCTAAAAATCCGTCGTATTCATAAAACATATCATAAGTCACAACATGAATTTAGAGTATAATTTCCAAGACGTATGTTCATTATCAGAGTAAAACATCCCAGACTGACAAATCAATGGTGTGTGCCATGCGATCACCCCGAGCTCTTCCCTCCGCTACCAGAAGTACCTGAAACCAAAACTGAAAACCGTAAGCACGAAGCTTAGTGAGTTTCCCAACCTACCAAATACCTGGCATAAACACATACAACATATACTGGGCCACGCCTGCTACTTCGGCCCCGCCGCTCCAGGCCCCGCCTGGCTTCGAGCCTCGCTTGGATACAGATCTGTTTCACTTAGGCCTCGCCTGTCACTGGGCCTCGCCCACTAACATATAATAGAACATAGGCATATAACAACACATAAGCTAGCATATACTAATACATCCTGTCCTGAGGCCTCGCCTATCTTGGGCCTCGCCCTTGTTCTGCTACTGATGAGTCATGGAACCCCGTCCACGCTCCTACTGGTGGTGAGATACAGGCCCAACCCACACTCACTCTTTCCCTAACTTGGGCCTCGCCCCTGTTTTGCTGCTAATGAGATGTGGAACACAGTCCGCACTCTGTTATTGGTGAGATACGGGACCTCGACCACACTCACCTCCCTACCAGGCACATACAAGTATCACACAGACAACAAGTATAATCTATCATACAAGCTATTACTTGGGCACCCGCCTGGTATCAATGGACCTTGTTCCTAAATATCATACTGGCATACAGTGCCTAGGGCTAACCCCTGGGTCTTCCTACTCATATCTACATGGGCCGACATTGTGGCCTTAGACCCATTCACACAAAGGGAAACTCACTTGCACTTGTTGAACATGCTGATAACCCCTCTAGCGGCGGTCCGACAACTCTCTGAGCTCCTGCTCTACTAGCTCCCCGAGCTACCAATATCAATGCAACACTTACTCTAATTGTCCCCCGAAAGTCAACTAAGTCAACTATGGTCAAAGTCAAAGTCCTGGTCAAAGTCGACCTTCCAGGTCAACCCTACTCGCCGAGTCTGCCTACTAACTCGCCGAGTTCATATGATCAGAGTCCTTCCATTCGCGACTCGACTCGCCGAGTCAGTCCATGACTCGCCGAGTCCATCGATTTCCGAGTCCTGACCTGTCCAACTCACCAAGTCCCCACTCAACTCACTGATCCGAGTCTTAACTCGAAGGGTTTGGGTTTTCGCAACTTGACACGCCGAGTCCAAGAACAGACTCGCCGAGTCCAAGGCAATCTTCAACAGACTCGCCGAGTTGCTGCCCAACTTCATCCAACTCGCCGAGTCCACCCATGTGACTCGTCGAGTCGCTCCAGTTCTTAATCCATTTAGTGGCTTTTCGAGCCATGTAGGGTCTCCAAATCATAGATCCATACTTGCAAAGCCTATCCCTCATGTAAAGGTGCAAACTTTACGTGTAGCTAAGGAGATCTAGGCCCAAAACACTCCAAACTCGGGTTTAAGACAAAGAGGCTTAACAACCAACCCAAAGACTGATGCTTTATGATTTTCTAGGCCAGAATACACTTAGATCTGAAGTAGCAACTTCAGATTTGGGCTCCAACTCGAAATGATTCAAGGATATGGCATAAAAGCCCCAAAACTCATAACCCAGGAAGATCTAGATGCAAAGGAGTCCAAGTACTAGTTTATTACCTCCAAATGCTCTGAAATGTCTTCCCAGTCCCGAATCTATAGCCCCTTCTTGCACCTCCAAGATCCTTCTTCCTTCTCCAAGCTTTAATGTACTCTTCAATGCAATAATTTGCTCAAAAACGGATATGGTGGCTAGGGTTTGGTGTTTTGGGTTAGAGAGGTAGTAAAGGAACCCTAGGGAAGAGAATGAGACATTTAAATAGGCTCCAAGTCCCGAATTTAGGGTTTCCTCGTTCGGACCAGACTCACCGAGTCCCCTTTTCCAACTCGCCGAGTCGGTTACTTAATCGATCCCCCGGATCCCGCTCCGATTCGTAGAGTTCCTCCATGGACTCGACGACTTGACCCTTTGACTTAGGGCTTTCTTTCCTTTCTTGGCCTTTCTGATTTTGGGTGTTACAACTCTCCCCCACTTAAACTAAATTTCGTCCTCGAAGTTTCTCTATGGCCAATCGCCCTGCGATCTGCTTTCAACACTCTGCTTGGTAGACCTACCATCCGCTGACTACCTTCGCTGGCCTTCCGCCCGGTCATTCTGACTAACATTAATCCTTGCGAACAATAATCTCGGGTCAAACCTGACCCTGAACATTTTGGGAGCACAACTTACTCAACTGACAATCCTTATGGTACTTCCTGAGTACTGAAACTGAACCCACAGGGGTTCACCTCCTCTTTCCTTGTGCAATTTTCGGCCTTTCCATGGCAACGTTCCATAACCAACTACTTCCTCTGTCACTGTGAAGGTTCTATCCTTCACCAACTCCATCACCCCCACTACTTCTAGTACGGGTCATTACCGCCAGTATCCACTGGACACTTCTCTCTTCCATAACTTGGTGTCGAGCACCTCTCGATCAGATAACTGAATTCCACCATAGACTGCTTATTAGCACTGCTACTGACTGAAAATTTATGCCGTCCCTTATCTGCCTTCCGAATTAACCAAGACCACCCTGGTCCCTACTGATCTATCAATATTTAGATTACTGGCTCCCACCGGTCGCTAGCCCCCAACACAAACTTCTAGTCGGTCCCAACAACTTCTGAAGAAACTTAGGCTATATAATACTGCCCCCTCTACTCTGCCCCTCTGGTGCTACAAGTTCTGGGATCCTCGATCCCCCAACTTGACCCTAAGGTCCTTACCAGGTCCCACCTGTACTATTAAAACTCACGGGCCTCGCGCACGGGTCTCACCTGACTATACTACTGAGCAACCCTACCCTCAGGTCTCACCTATACTGCTACTCTCACACGGGCCTCGCCCACGGGTCTCACCCAACTACATCATGGAGCGGCCTCTCCCAAGGTCTCACCTCTCTAGGGCTATACAGGCAAGCTCCCTACTGTCCTGAACCACTACCCATTCCCGATCCCTACCTTGATTACTAGGAGATAAGGGCTTCGCCCCAGCTTCGCTAACGAAGCTAATAGGGAATGTTATGGCTTACCCACAATCTTACAACACCTTCCATCTCTGACTGCTAGTGAATGCTACGGCTTACCCGCAGTCTTACAACATTTTCCATCTCTGACTGCTAGTGAATGTGTAGCACCTGGTTCCTGGTACGTACTCCTTGTGATTAATATTTTAATTTAGTGCATTTTTGCCTTGTACTCGGCGAGTTGAAGGACCAAGTCGCCGAGTAGGAGTGGGATAAGGCGCGAGGTTTGGACTTTGGACTCGGCGATTCGGTCCCCAGACTCAGTAAGTAGACCCTGTTTGGACAAAAAACCTAATCCGGGTGTTTGCACCCTATTTAAACGCTCTAACTTGGCCTCCTTTGTCCCTAACACTTCCAGAGAGCTGTAGAAAGAAACCCTAGCCCCCATATTGTTCTTGAGAGTGATTTTGGCTTTGTGGAGAAGGTTTGGAGCTTAGAGGAAGGAAGAGGAGGTTGAAGTGTGCAAGGAGGGGAGGTAGATCCGAAATCTACACTGTGAGAAGCTTCCATTCAGGTAGAAAAGTTCTTACCTTGATCACTAGTTCATTAGATCCCCTTTTTGTCCCAAATTAGTGGTTTTTAAGCCCTAAAACCTCAAACTCCATGTATTTATGCTCTAAGTTCTGAAAGGACTTCAGATTGGGATCTTATGGACATCTTAGAAGTATAAAGTCTCTGTGGTTGGAGTTATTGAGGTCCCTATTGAGTGTATAACCTCTTAAAGAGCTTGGATTTGCCTTCTTGAGCTTATAGGGCCATGCATGCACGTAAAGTTTGCAACTTTACGTGATAAGCATGCCCTAGGAACATATATCTATGGTTTAGAAGCGTTGCATGTCTCAAATTTGGTCTGTATGGGAAGTGGGTCGAAGGGACTCGGCGAGTCCCAAAGTTGAACTCGACGAGTTCTATGAAGATAGTCTTAGACTCTACGAGTTGGATGAAAAACACGGCGAGTCCTATGAAGATTGCCTGGAACTCGACGAGTTGTTCTTCAAACTCGGCGAGTCATATGAACTTTCACTGAGTAAGAGGGGTTTAAGTGTTGAAGGTCCAACCCTTCGTATCTGCATGTGGAATTAGAAATTTAACGTGTAGCAATAGTCCCAGAACCCCAAATCCTCTTAAGGGATGCTCTGGTGAGGATTTGGAAGCAAGTGGGAGATCTGCTCGTGGGACTCGGCGAGTTGTTCTTGGACTCGGTGAGTCGGATCACGAGTCGGTTCTATAGTCCCGAGTAGTGAGTTAAGGGTGACTCAGTGAGCGGGAAGAGGGACTTGGCGAGTAGGACCGGGTTGGTAGGAAAAAGACTCGGCGAGTCTATACCACGACTCGGCGAGTCCAGTCAACTGGAAGTTGACTTTGACCAAGGAGTTGACCTTTGACGAGGAATGGGTCAGTCAATTGACCTAAGGGTATTTATGAGTGGCTAATCTATGTTTATGGATTTGTAGCCGGAGGATTACCGTTGCAGCAGCCAGACATCTAGCAGTCAGACTTTCGGTAGCTACTTTTCGAGGTGAGTTTCCTTCCAGTAGTAACGGGTCTAAGGCACCAAGGCTGGCTCGTATAGATGATATGTTAGTGTCGGAGTGTGGGTAGAGCCCGTATCTCATGGTTGAGTTTGATTATGATATATGCCAGTATTATAGAATTGTTTATACTCGTTGTTTGTGTGATACTTGTATGTTATGGTTTAGCAGTTGAGTGTGGGCGAGGCCCGTATCTCTCTAATATTGAAGTGTGGGCGAGGCCCATATCTCTCAGATAGCAGAGTGTGGGCGAGGCCCATATCTCTCAGATAAGGGAGTGTGGGCGAGGCCCGTATCTCGCAGATAGCGGAGTGTGGGCGAGGCCCGTATCTCCCAGCTAGCGGAGTGTGGGCGAGGCCCGTATCTTCATGAGTGTGGGCGAGACCCGTATCTCCTATCTGTTCATTGTATGTTTGTATGGTATGAGGTATTATGGGGGAACTCACTAAGCTTCGTGCTTACAGTTTGCAGTTTTGTTTTCAGGTACCTCTTCTTCAAGGGGGAAGGAGCTGGCGCGCTAGCGGCACTTCATACACGCATCTCATTTTCTGCACCATGAGTCATTCTGGGATTTTGTACTCTGATAGTTGATTATTTTCATGTTTCGGTTTTCAGATACGATGTATGTTATGAAATGGTTGGATCAAACAGTGTTTTAATTAAAATCGTTTTCTAAGTATTGATTTAAAAAGAAAAATTTTGGACGTAAAATTTGGGTTGTTATAAGTTAGCATCAGAGCCCTGGTTTGAGGGATTCGGACACACCCTCGGGGGTGTCTGAACTCAAATCGAGGGAATAGAAGATTTTGAAAAAGGAAATGTTTTCTAAAAGTTAGCGAAAGAGTTTTTTTTGAAAGAACGAAGTGTGTGATGTGCGCGACCAGCCGAGCTCAAGTAAGTATTCCGCAAAGTACCCATACAAGTTTATGTTTCGTTTATCAGTTTCAGTAGAATAGTATGCTAGAATAGGACTAAGGATCTAGGAGTGAGGCCTTAAGTGCCTGATTTATGTGCTTCAGCTTATGAGAGTTGCATGCTAGTATTGAGTAGACAGTAGTAGGATAGCCTGTTTAGGTTATGCCTAGTAGTATGAGCTTAGCATTGTATGCTAGTTCAACTTCTTATTATTAGGACAGACTTGCTTGAGTAGTTCTCCTGTGTCCGAATGCTGCTTGCTATGTGCTCTGTGGGACTCTGAGTGAGGAGAGTTAGTCATTAGGTGAATACGTCACATTACACGTGATCAAGGTTGGATAAACTTAGAGTGCTGGAATTGGCCCTATTGCGCAGCTCTCGTTTGAGTCTAACCGTTGTAGGGACAAGTATGTTACTCGAAGGATTATCTGAGCCTCATCGCACGTGATGGTATTTAGGTAATGGCTAATTGACATTACAAGGAGGCGTTTAGCAGCTGAGGACCGGGCAGGGTGGAGTCAGAGATTCCCTAGGGCAAACCTTGAAGAAGGTATGGATAGATGTGGAAGGTAGTATGGGTCCGTACTACTGAAAGCAGAGGATCCATACCCGAACTAAGGAAGGGTGAGACAAGACCAGGGAACTTGAAATAGATGTGATCCCTTTAGAGGTATCAGTATCACTAATGGTTGTTTGTGTGTATTGCAGAATGGTGGTACTACGCCAGAGGCCAACTGGTGGCAGTTCTGGAGAGGGATCGCGTTCGGGATCAGGTTCCGAGCCAGTAGATGAGAGGCTACGCGAGTTCATCGCGTCAGAGATCACCCGAGGCATCCTTGAGTCGACCCCCATCATTTTCGGGTCGATCAAGGAAGGGATAGTTGAGCTGATGGAGGACCGCCTCAGGGAATGCAGGAGTGACATGGCATCTGGCCAGTTAGGATCTCGTACACTGTCCTTTAAGGACTTCAGGGGCAGTGTTGCGCCGGATTTCCATGGGGCGAAGGGCCCCATTGCTGCCAGACGATGGATTGCGGACATTGAGTCTGCACAGCTGACCCAGCTTCTGCCCCGAGGGGTCGAAGTTGAGATATGCAGCAGGATGTTTACGAGACCGAGCTAGAGATTGGTGGGAGTCCGTCGGTGACTCATTGGGAGTCTTGGCTGTTGAGGCTATGACCTGATCCGACTTTGTGATTAGGTTCAGGGCAGAGTTTGCGCCGCCTGTCGAGCTTCAACAGCTGGACAGAGAGTTTTTAGACATGAGGCAGACTACGGAGACTGTGGCGGAGATCACCGCCAAGTTCCGGGAGAGGGCATTGCTGGTGTCCCAGTATGCGGGAGATGAGGATATGAGGAGGACCCGCTATCATGACATGCTACAGGCTGACATCCGGGAGCATGTTAGCTTTTCATCTTGCCCTACCCTGGAGTCCATGATTGCCAGGGCAAGGGAAAGGGAGATTGATTTGGAGAACATTCGAAAGAGAAAGGCAGAGACGGAGCAGGTGGTTGGGGCTTCGGGGAAGAAGCCCAAGGGATTAGATGGTAGGCCGAAAGGCCAAGGAGGGCCGGGCCGCTGCGGGAAATGTGGCAGGTCGCATGAGGGAGAATCTAGATTGGGATCATCAGGCTGCTAAAAGTGCGCCAAGGCGGGGCACTTTAGCAGGGATTGTACTGCCCCTCTCTCGGTTGTTCAAACATCTGAGTTGCTGTGTTTCCACTACAACCAGAGGGGCCACAAGAGGGCCAATTGCCCCCAGTTGACAGCAGCATCAGCGCGCTAGTGAAGGTGCCAGCTCCAGCGACTATGAGGATCACAGATGGCCGACAGGGCAAGTCAGAGACTCCAGTGATAAGGAGCCGGGCCTTTCAGCTGACTACAGAGGAGGCACACGCCACGCCCGATGTGGTGACGAGTATGATTTTTATTTATTTATGCTTTATGTTATGCTGCTGTCATTTTGATATGCTATATGTATGTGCTCTATTTAGGATCGTTCCATGTGAACGGTATTCCAGTTCAGGTGTTGTTTGATTTGGGGGCTACCCGATCATTTGTTTCTCTTGCGCTTAGCAAGAAGTTTCCTGAGTCTTCGGGCACGTTGGATTGCCCTTTAGAGGTGGAGATTGCCGCTGATCGATCAGTGCGAGCATCAACAGTGTTCAGGGATTGTGTTCTAAGGTTGTTTGAGGAGCGCTACCTGGTGGATTTGGTTCCCATTCCGTTGCGTGGGAACAAGGTGATTATAGGCATGGATTGGTTGAGCCCTAATGGGGCGGTGATAGATTGCGCACAGCAGCTGGTGCGGATCAGGACCCCAAGTGGGGGAGAGTTGGTGATCCACGGTGAGAGGCCACAACGTGGACCCACAGTGTGTTCGGCAGCGAGAGCTAGGCGCTACCTTCAGCAGGGTTGCGCGGGACATGTCGCATATGTGATGGACACCCGGGAGGTGGGTAAGGCGACGGTGAGCGAGGTTCCGGTGGTACGAGACTACGCTGATGTATTCCCTGAGGAGCTTCCGGGAATACCTCCGGAGCGACAGGTAGAGTTCAGGATCGACCTAGTCCCCGGTGCGGCTCCGATAGCCAAGGCACCGTACCGGTTGGCTCCTCCCGAGATGCAGGAGTTGTCTACATAGCTGCAAGAGCTGTTAGACAAAGGATTCATTAGACCGACCAGTTCACCTTGGGGAACCCCGATTCTGTTTGTGAAGAAGAAGGACTGGTCGCCTCGGATGTGTATAGACTATCGGGAACTGAATATGGTAATGGTGAAGAACCGTTACCCACTCCTGAGGATTGATGACCTCTTTGACCAGTTACAGGGAGCATCTTGGTTCTCCAAGATCGATTTGCGTTCGGGCTATCATTAGATGAGGGTCAGAGAGGAGGATGTGCAGAAGACCGCGTTTCGGACGCGCTATGGCCATTATGAGTTTGTGGTGATGCCGTTTGGGCTCACCAATGCCCCTGCCGCGTTCATGGACCTCATGAACCGCGTGTGCAGACCGATGCTGGACCGGTCTGTAATAGTTTACATTGATGACATCTTGGTTTATTCCAAGACGCAAGAGGAACACGAGGGGCATCTACGAGAGGTGTTGGAGACCCTGAGGAGGGAGAGCTTATATGCTAATTTCTCCAAGTGTGAGTTCTGGTTGCGTGAGGTGCAGTTTCTTGGGCACCTTGTCAACCAGGAAGGGATTTCGGTGGATCCGGCCAAGGTGGAGGCCGTGATGAGGTGGGAGGTTCCGAAGTCTCCATCTGAGATTCAGAGTTTCCTAGGATTAGTGGGCTACTATCGGATATTCATTCAGGGCTTCTCTAAGATAGTCGTACCCATGACACGGCTAACTAAGAAAGCCGTGGTCTTTTGATGGGGGCCTGAGCAGCAGGGAACATTCGTGGTACTGAGACAGAGATTGTGCGAGGCACCAATCTTAGCATTGCCAGAGGGCGTAGAGGATTTTGTGGTATATTTTGACGCGTCCATTTCAGGGTTGGGCGCGGTACTGATGTAGAGAGGTCATCTCATCGCCTACGCTTCGAGGCAGCTGAAGCCTCACGAGGCGAACTACCCGACGCACGATTTAGAGTTGGGGGCGGTGGTCTTCTCCTTCTAGATTTGGCGACATTACCTCTATGGGGTTCGGTGTACCATTTACACGGACCACAAGAGCTTGAGGTACCTCATGGATCAACCGAATCTGAACATGAGGCAGCGTCGGTGGCTCGATGTGGTGAAGGATTATGATTGTGACATCCTTTACCACACGGGGAAGGCCAATGTGGTGGCTGATGCGCTTAGCCGCAAGGCGGCACCGATCAGGGATATTTGCATGCGGATGTCAGTGGTGACTCCACTTTTGGAGCGGATTCGGGAGGCCCATCAGGAGGCCATGAAGGAGGAATATCGGAAGAGTGAGCGCATAGTGGGTCAGGTTTCCTCCTTTGACTATGATAGCAGGGGATTATTGACATTACACCGCAGGGTGTGGGTGCCGTACCTCGGAGGCGTGCGCCATGTCTTGATGGAGGAGGTGCACAAATCTCGATTCTCCATTCATCTCGGGGCGAAGAAGATGTATAGGGATATTTGTCTGGACTATTGGTGGCCCTGCATGAAGCGGGATGTGGCTTGGTACGTCGAGCGGCGCTTGACCTACAGGAAGGTCAAGGCCGAGCATCAGAGACCGCACGGCAAGATACAGCCGTTGGATATCCCGTTGTGGAAATGGGAAGATATTACGATGGATTTTATCACGAAGCTACCCAGCACCGCGCGGGGAGTAGATTCTATATTGTTCATCGTGGACCGATTGACCAAAAGCGCCCATTTTATCCCGATTCAGGAGAGCATCTCGGTCGAGAAGTTGGCCGACATCTATATCAGGGAGATAGTGGCGCGGCACGGTGTGCTAGTATCAGTGATTTCAGACAGAGATGTGCATTTTACTTCCAGGTTTTGGAAGAAGTTCCATGACGAGTTGGGTACTCGTCTGCATTTCAGCATCGCTTTTCACCCGCAGACGGATGGTCAGAGCGAGCGGACCATCCAAACGTTAGAGGATATGTTGCGGACATGTGTTCTAGATTTCGATGGTAGTTGGGATACCTACCTCTCGTTGGCGGAGTTCTCATATAATAATAGCTATCATGCGAGCATCGACCGTCCTCCCTTCGAGATGTTGTATGGAAGGAGGTGCAGGACCCTGATATGTTGGGGAGAGGTTGGCCAGAGGGTCATGGGAAGCACCGAAGTGGTGCTCCAGACGACAGAGAAGATCCAGCAGGTCCGGAGTAGGCTTCAGACTGCCCAGAGTCGGCATAAAAGTTATGCTGACATGCACCGTTCAGACTTGGAATTCCAAGTCGGGGATCTGGTTCTCCTGAAGGTGTCGCCGTGGAAAGGCGTCATCCGATTCAGGAAGCGAGGCAAGTTGGGCCCAAGGTTCATCAGCCCATTCAGGGTTGTAGCCCGGGTGGGCAAGGTGGCGTATAGGTTGGATCTGCCAGCCGAACTCAGCCAGATCCACAACACTTTCCACGTCTCTCAATTGCGGAAGTTTTTGGTAGACGACTCGGAAGTGGTTCCTTTGGAGGATATTCAGGTCGATGACAGCCTGAATTACATCGAGCGGCCTGTGGCAATCCACGACAGGAAGTCGAAGGATCTAAGGAACAAGAGGGTGGAACTCGTGAAGGTGCAATGGCAGCACAGGAAGGGATCGGAGTGGACTTGGGAGCTGGTGGAAGAGATGATGGAGCACTACACCCCGAGCTGTTTCAGGATCGAGCAGCAGACTTTGAGGACGAAGTCTAACATAAGTGGGGGAGATTTGTAGCACCTAGTTCCTGGTATGCACTCCTTGTTATTAATATTTTATTTTAGTGCATTTTTGCCTTGGACTCGGCGAGTTAAAGGACCAACTCGCCGAGTAGGAGCGGGATAAGGCGCGGGGTTTGAACTTTGGACTCGGCGAGTAGACCCTGTTTGGACAAAAACCCTAATCCGGGTGTTTGCACCCTATTTAAACACTCTAACTTGGCCTCCTTTGTCCCTAACACTTCCAGAGAGCTGTAGAAAGAAACCATAGCCCTCATATTGTTCTTGAGAGTGATTTTGGCTTTGTGGAGAAGGTTTGGAGCTTAGAGGAAGGAAGAGGAGGTTGAAGTGTGCAAGGAGGGGAGGTAGATCCGGAATCTACACTGTGAGAAGCTTCCATTCTGGTAAAAAAGTTCTTACCTTGATCACTAGTTTATTAGATCCCCTTTTTGTCCCAAATTAGTGGTTTTCAAGCCCTAAAACCTCAAACTCCATGTATTTATGCTCTAAGTTCTGAAAGGACTTCAGATTGGGATCTTATGGACATCTTAGAAGTATAAAGTCTCTGTGGTTGGAGTTATTGAGGTCCTTATTGAGTGTATGACCTATTAAAGAGCTTGGATTTGCCTTCTTGAGCTTATAGGGCCATCCATGCACGTAAAGTTTGTAACTTTACGTGATAAGCATGCCCTAGGAACATAGATCTATGGTTTAGAAGCGTTGCATGTCTTAGATTTGGTCTGTATGGAAAGTGGGTCGAAGGGACTCGACGAGTCCTAAAGTGGAACTCGGCGAGTTCTATGAAGATGGTCTTAGACTCGGCGAGTCCTATGAAGATTGCCTGGAACTCGACGAGCTGTTCTTCAAACTCGGCGAGTCATATGAACTTTCACTGAGTAAGAGGGGTTTAAGTGTTGAAGGTCCAACCCTTCGTATCT
This sequence comes from Lactuca sativa, assembly GCF_002870075.4. NCBI lineage: Eukaryota > Viridiplantae > Streptophyta > Magnoliopsida > Asterales > Asteraceae > Lactuca > Lactuca sativa. The sequence goes on along the minus strand of NC_056626.2, from coordinate 211,458,522 downwards.
GCACGCGGAATTAGAAATTTAACGTGTAGCAATAGTCCCAGAACCCTAAATCCTCTTAAGGGATGCTCTGGTGAGGATTTGGAAGCGAGTAGGAGATCTGCTCCTGGGACTTGACGAGTTGTTCTTGGACTCGGAGAGTCGGATCACGAGTCGGTTCTATAGTCTTGATTAGTGAGTTAAGGGTGACTCAGTGAGCGGGAAGAGGGACTTGGTGAGTAGGACTGGGTTGGTAGGAGAAGGACTCGGCGAGTCTGTGCCACTACTCGGCGAGTCCAGTCAACTGGAAGTTGACTTTGACCAAGGAGTTAACCTTGGACCAGGGATGGGTCAGTCAATTGACCTAAGGGTATTTATGAGTGGCTAATCTATGTTTATGGATTTGTAGCCGGAGGATTACCGGTGCAGCAGCCAAACGTCTAGCAGTCAGACTTTCGGTAGCTACTTTTCGAGGTGCGTTTCCTTCCAGTTGTAACGAGTCTAAGGCACCTAGGCCGGCCCGTATAGACGAAATGTTAGTGTCGGAGTGTGGGCAGAGCCCGTATCTCATGGTTGAGTTTGATTATGATATATGCCAGTATGATAGAATTGTTTGTACTTGTTGTTTGTGTGATACTTGTATGTTATGGTTTAGCAGCTGAGTGTGGGCGAGGCCCGTATCTCTCAGATAGCAGAGTGTGGGCGAGGCCCGTATCTCTCATATAAGGGAGTGTGGGCGAGGCCCGTATCTTCCAGATAGCGGAGTGTAGGCGAGGCCCGTATCTCCCAGCTAGCGGAGTGTGGGCGAGGCCCGTATATTCATGAGTGTGGGCGAGGCCCATATCTCCTAGTTGTTCATTGTATGTTTGTATGGTATGAGGTATTATGGGGGAACTCACTAAGCTTCGTGCTTACGGTTTGCAGTTTTGTTTTCAGGTACCTCTTCTTTAAGGAGGAAGGAGCTGGCGTGGTAGCGGCATATTATACACGCATCTCATTTTCCGCACCATGAGTCATTCTTGGATTTTGTACTCTGATAGTTGATTGTTTTCATGTTTCGGTTTTCAGACACGATGTATGTTATGAAATGGTTGGATCAGACAGTGTTTTAATTAAAATCTTTTTCTAAGTATCGATTTAAAAAGAAAAATTTTGGGACGTAAAATTTGGGTCGTTACAGAATGCTACGGCTTACCCGCAGTCGTACAACACCTTCCACCACTGACTGCTGCTGGAGAAAGTTGCGACTCTCCTGCTGTTCTACTATGCTCTACAAGTTGCCTTCGCAACTATGTAATAACACGAAATCATCCCATGCTATCACTCCTCAAGATCTTCATTCCGACTCACTCGAGTCCTACAGGCGATCCTCCAACCTGAATTCCCAACCAGGCTTTAACTATCTCCTTTAAACGCACTAACTGCTGGGAAGCTTCCCAATCCGGAATTCTTCAATGCATCAAACGCTGTGCTACTTCTTTTCCTTCTCAGAGATCGTGTATTAATCCTAGGTCTGCGTGCTCTTACCCTTGTACAATCTGAGGGTTCTCCCCCACTTCGATCCTGCTTACATCTTGCTGCTCAATGCTCGAAAAGAAATCCCCAATCCTTGCTACCATTCCATAATCAATCTGCTGAGGAACCCAAGCTTACCATAGCTAGGTATCTAACCAGTCCATCTCTAAAACTATATAGCTCCGAACTAGCGAGACATACCAAGTCCCTATCAGGCATGCTACAGTTACTGCATCCTAAGTAACCTTCTCCAATAGAGCACATCCCTTAACTACCATTCAAATATCCAAGGTATGCAGATGGCATATAACTCAATCACAAGCAAGCCACACAAAATTAAAATAATCATACCGATAATTATGCAGAACCATAACAATATAATCATGCACAAATAAAAACTGAAAATGGAAGTCGCATACCTGCAACGTCCGACGTTGTTCGCGTCTCCAAGGTAGTCATCTCAAAAGCCCTGCCTCCTACCGCAGGCGCCTCTGCACGGCCCTGACGGCCGTCTGTAATCGTCAAAGTTGCAGGGGCAGGTGCCATCACCTGTCCTGCCAGAAGAAAACTGGGGCACTAGGCCTTCTTGTGGCCCCGCTGATTGCAGTGAAAACATATCAAGTCTGATCCCTGTGTGGTGGTAGCAGTACAATCCCTGCTAAAATGACAAGTCCGGCCGCACTTGAAGCAGCCAGACTCACCACCGCTACCACTCCTGCACGCGCCCCCATGCACCCTGCCACACTTCCCGCACCGGCTGCGGTCCTGATAATCCCTCGATCTCGAATCCGACCCCTTGGGCCTTTTGCCCGAACCCATGACTTCCTGAACCTCATCCGTCTTCCTCTTTTGGATCTGCTCCAAATCAATCTCCCTCTCTCTAGCTCGTGCGATCATATCCTCCAACGTTTTGCAGCTGGACCTGCTCACAAACTGCCTGATGTCATCCCTCAATATCTCGTGATATCGGGCCTTCTTCATTTCCTCATCCGCGACATACTCCGGAACAAGAAGGGCCCTCTCCCTGAACTTGGCGGTGATCTTTGCCACAGTCTCAGTAGTTTGCATCAAATCCTGAAATTCCCGTGCTAACTGCTGCACCTCAATAATCGGCGAAAACTCCGCCCTGAAGCTGGCTGAGAAATCGCGCCATGTCATCGCATCCAACACGACATCATCCCCCAAAGCATGACTAATCTCCTCCCACCAATCCCTCGCTCTGTCCTTCAGAAGACAGGAGGTGAGTCTGACCTTGTCCCCCTCGAGACACCGTCTCGTACGAAATGCATTGGCGACATCGACCAACCACCTGCTGCTAGCAATGGGGTCCCTAGCCCCATGATAATCTGGCGCTCTACAAGCTCTAAACTCTCGGAATGTCAAAGTACGAGCTCCCATCAAAGCCATCAACTTTGTACGGTAGGCTCCCAGCCTCTCATCCAAAATCTCCAGTATGCCTTCCTTGACCGTGCCAAAGATTACAGGAGTCTGATCTAGAATACTGTGCATAACCTCCGCTGATATCAAATCCCTCATCCGCTCCTCGAGCTGCTCGGCCCCTGGTCCCTCTCCGGCGCCTGATCCGCCCACTGGCCTCTCTCGCAAAGTCACCATGCTGAAAAACATATCATGATAACTATCTGAATACTCATCACTGCCGAGGGATCATACACACATACTACAAGTTTCCCGGTCTCATCTCGGCCTTTCTTGAATCGAGTACGGATCCTCTGCTTTTAGTAGTACGGGCCCATACTACCTTCCACATCTATCCGTACTTTCCTCAAGAACTGCTTCGACTCCACCAGGCACATACAAGTATCACACAAACAACAAGTATACTCTATCATACAAACTATTCCTTGGGAACTTGCCCACTATCAATGGATCTTTGTCCTAAATATCATACTGGCATACAGTGCCTAGGGCTAACCCCTAGGTCCTCCTACTCATATCTACATGGGTCGGCATTGTGGCCTTAGACCCATTCACATAAAGGGAAACTCACCTGCACTTTCTGAACTTGATGATAACCCCTCTAGCTGCTGCCCGACAACTCTCTGAACTCCTGCTCCACTAGCTCCCCGTGCTACCAATATCAATGCAACACTTAGTCTAACTGTCCCCCAAAAGTCAACTAAGTCAACTCTGGTCAAAGTCAAAGTCCTGGTCAAAGTCGACCTTCCAGGTCAACCCTACTCGCCGAGTTTGCCTATTGACTCGCCAAGTTCATATGCTTAAAGTCCTTCCGTTCGCGAGTCGACTCGCCGAGTCATTCCATGACTCGCCGATTCCACCGAATTCCGAGTCCTGACCTGTCCAACTCATCGAGTCCCCACTCAACTCACTGATCCGAGTCTTAACTCGAAGGGTTTGGGGTTTCGCGACTTGACTCGCCGAGTCCAAGAACAGACTAGCCGAGTCCAAGACAATCTTCAACAGACTCGCCGAGTTGTTCTACTAACTCGCCGAGTTGCTGCCCAACTTCATCCAACTCGCCGAGTCCACCCATGTGACTCACTGAGTCGCTCCAGTTCTTAATCCATTCAGTGGATTTTCGAGCCATACAGGGGATCCAAATCATAGATCCATACTTCCAAAGCGTATCCCTCATGTAAAGGTGCAAACTTTACGTGTAGCTAAGGAGATCTAGGCCCAAAACACTCCAAACTCGGGTTTAAGAAAAAGAGGCTTAACAACCAACCCAAAGACTGATGCTTTATGATTTTCTAGTCTAGAATACACTTAGATCTGAAGTAGCAACTTCAGATTTGGGCTCCAACTCGAAATGATTCAAGGACATGGCATAAAATCGCCAAAACTAATAACCCAGGAAGATCTAGATGCAAAGGAGTCCAAGTACTAGTTTATTTCCTCCAAATGCTCTGAAATGTCTTCCCAATCCCGAATCTATAGCCCCTTCTCGCACCTCCAAGATCCTTCTTCCTTCTCAAAGCTTTAATGCACTCTTCAAGGCTAGAATTTTCTCAAAAACGGATATGGTGGCTAGGGTTTGGTGTTATGGGTTAGAGAGGCAGTAAAGGAACCCTAGGGAAGAGAATGGGACGTTTAAATAGGCTCCAAGTCCCAAATTTAGGGTTTTCCTCGTTCAGACCAGAATCACCGAGTCCCATTTTCTGACTCGCCGAGTCGGTTACTTAATCGATCCCCCGGATCCCGCTCCGACTCGTCGAGTTCCTCCATGGACTCGACGACTTGACCCTTTGACTTAGGGCTTTCTTTCCTTTCTTGGCCTTTCTGATTTTGGGTGTTACATTACTAGAGATCTTACCACCTCATCCCGCTCCTTTGCATCGATCTTCATAGCACTCATTACTGGTACTCGGGTGAAACAAACCATGAGAAAGACTACTTCCATCCCCCCTTGAAAGAGCGCAACATCCTTACCAACATCACCATCGCCAAAGAAGAAACAATGTGTGGTGTAGGATCCCATTTTGACGATCAGCTTGTGCGGAATAATAAGATCTTGAGATTAAACGATAATAAAATATTAAGAACATAAGATATGAGTAATCCAATATTTTAGTAGAAAGAAAGAGTTACAATATGAAAATAAAGAACACTTGGTAGGGAGATCCCACAATACTCTCTTTATAGAGGACTACATTTTTGGTGCACAGAATAAAATGATCACTCCTTTTTATTTATAGAGATAGGTACCTTACAAACAATAAAGGGAATATAATACCCTAACTATCATTCATAATTTTTATAGCATTTCCATGCTCCAACAATTTCTCCCTAAATGCTCACAAATGATGAGGGATACAAATACTATGATAAAATGCTAAAATACGTAGTAACCAACTAGCAAGTGCAGTAATAAAAATGATACATAATGAGAACCAAATGCTAAAATGTTTCTAAAACTCGCCGATGAAATCTCTGTAGTCAAAGTCTTCTAAGCATCGAAGGTTAAGCATCTCCGGTGTTGAAGATTGATATTCCAATCTACATATGTGACCAGTGAACCAAGCTAATAACCTCCAAAAGTGTACCACAATAATTTTAAACTGAAAATCCCGTAATCAATTCACACTTCGGCTTCAAACTTCTGAAACATCTCTAGTTCTCGCATCATAATATACCTAAAATTCGTCAAAAGAATAACCTAATAAAAATATGAAACATCCTGAAGTAGAGTCTAAATAATAAATAATCTGGATCTAGGAAACATCTAGTGAAGTGAAGAAGTTGATCAAAGATGACCAAAAATCAGTGCCACGTCGCATCACCAAATAAATCATCGTCTTCAGAAGTCTCGAAAATCTAATATCAAATAATCATAAAATATGATCTGGATGCTAACATAATATTTTCTCCCTATTTTTGATAACCAATGTCTGGATATCAAAAACAAATAAATAAATATGGATGGAGATTGTTGGATACCCAGAGTTTTGTATGCTCTCCCTAGATGTATGAAGGATATCGATAAAACAATAGAATGAGAGTAAAATAAATACTCTCCGTTCATATGTAGCCGGTTGATTCTGTCACTGAAAAATGTCCGAACAAGTACCAAAGTAACCATAAGAACTGTGCATGAAAAATCATTGCTTTGCTAAAAAATGTTGATGTACCCAAACTGCGGTGCCGGAACTCCTAAAGTGGTCTTCAATAAATAAAGTCCACTTGCTCAAGATACATGGTTCATCAACCTTTGATCAATAGCGACAAGTCATAAAAGGTCTTCGTGGAGAGAAGGTTGCGAAGCAACTTTGTTGATCAGAGACAACTGCGGTGCAAACCTTGCAAAGAGAAATATGATGTCCGACTGTAGTGTGGTCGACAAACCTTGATTAAAGGGCAATCCTCATGAGCAGAATAGTAAAATTCTTACAATATAATCAGCAAGAAATAATCCATCGTGACGATTGAAGCTTGAATAAATCCGTGAATAATTTGTTTTGTAAAGACAATAAATCAAGTCATGTAAAACTCATTCTTCACAAAAGCGCTTCAGATCATGGGTTGTAGTGATGGTAAATATTGGTGTTAATAAAATAATTGGTTAAAAAATAGTTATTAAAATAAAAAATAATTTTTGAGAAAAAATGGTATCTGTTGGGGCTTTGCGAAAGAAAACAGAGCTAAAAGAAAAAAAATTGGTGATAAATAAATTAGGTTAAATGAGTGTCAAAATAAAAAAATAAAAATTGAAATATCCCAAAAATACAGTCTAAAAATTTCGTTTTAATTTAATAATAATACCATAGTCATCAAACATCATATAAAAATCATAAAGAGTGTATCTCAAAATATCATAACAAATGTCAAAAATATCAGAGTATAAACATCCCAGGCTGAACAGATGGTGTGTGCACTGCAATCATCCCGAGCTCCTCTTTATAAAAACCGAAGTACCTGAAACCAAAACTGAAAACCGTAAGCACGAAGCTTAGTGAGTCTCCCCAAACTACCACATACCATACACATAATCATGCTACAAGGAGATACGGGCCCCGTCCACACTCCGCTAACTAGGAGATACGGGCCCCGCCCACACTCCGCTGACTTGGAGATACGAGCCCTACCCACACTCAACTACTAGGAGATACGGGCCCTGCCCACACTCCACTGACTAGGAGATACGGGCCCTGCCCACACTCAACTACTAGGAGATACGGGTCCCGCCCACACTCCGCTGACTAGGAGATACGGTCCCCTCCCACACTCAACCAATAATGAGATATGGGCCCCGCCCACACTCAGCTACTATGAGATACGGGCCCCGCTCAAACTCATCTACTATGAGATACGAGCCTTTCCCACACTCAACTAGTCATAAAAATACATACACGTACCACACAAACAACAAGTATCACTAAGCATATAAATCTATATCATATCGGCTATCTATGAGATACGGGCCCCGCCCATACTCAGCTACTCGGAGATACGGGCCCCGCCCACACTCATAGTCCTAACAACACATACAAGTATCACACGGACAACAAGTATAGCAATCCAATAATTTGACTGATATCTATACTCAGGTAATAATGAGATACGGGCCCTGACCACACTCAACTACTAACGTATCACATATACGGGCCGACCTTGGTGCCTTAGACTCGTTCCTACTGGAAGAGGACTCTCCTCGTACTACTGAAGTCTCATGAATAAATACCGGGCTGCTGGCTAACAGATCATCAAGCTGTCAACATCCAATTAAACCCAATTAATAATTGGATCCCAAATACATATCCATAAGTCCTTGCTTGGGTAAAAACTACTTCACCCCTATCTTATCTTGATTCAAGCCCAAGCCTATCCAATAAGCCTTATCCTATAGCCTAGTCCAATACTCTAGTTCTTATACTTGTTAATAGTTGTCCCATCAAGAGTCCAGACATCTAGGCTCAACAGGAGGCCCAACTCTAAACCCAACACCATTAGGGTTTTCATATGAAATGAGGATTAGGGTTAAATGTTCTCACTTAACCCATAAAGTCCATTCTTCCACTAAGTCATCATACAATGGAAGTCGGCATGAGTCATAATTTCAGTCCACTGGGCCAAACGTGGGTCCCAAAAGGCCCAAACCAACAAACTCACAATTAGGGTTTCTAGCCCATAAACGAACCAGCCCAGTCCAAGATTAAGTGTTTAGGTCCACTAGGGTTCTACTAGTGGGTGGCTGAAATGGGTGGCCGGGCACCACCCACTGCCACATCGGGTGGTGGTGGTCAGCGGTGGCTCACGGCGGCATGGCGGCGGCAGCCACCATTCCCAATGGTGGTGGTGGTTGTTCCTGCCCAAAATACACATATATCATATCTCACATAATATACACACACACACATTAGCACCTCCTACGGTGGCTGGTGGCTGAAATGGGCGGCAGAACACGGTGGCAGCTAGCACCATGAGGTGGTGGCGGTGGGTGTCTAGCCAAAAACACACGCATGACCACGCATTCGACTTATATCACACCCAAACACAAACCAACATACTAAAATCATGGTTCAATACTGAAAAAAATGTATCTACACCCGCCAAACTTGTGACGACATACGACAGTCGGAGGAGAAGAGCGCCACCGTGACTGCTGCCCGGAGTAGAGATGGCGATGGCAGCTCAGTGACAGAATAGGCGGAGGGAGGATGTGACATCCCCAAAATCACGGCCAAAAAAGAATGATTTAATTTATGCTTTTAAAATAATTTTCAAAGTAATCTTTTGATTTAAAAGAGTTGCGAAATTTATTCCCAAAACAAAATATGATAAATAAAATTTATCAAAGCATTCCTTAAAGAAATGTATTTTTATATATAACGAAACTCGGGATGTCATGTTCCGATACAGACCAAAAGCATAAACGACACATTATAAGCCTTACAACAGTTACATACAACTACTGGCTTATAAACAAAATATCTTCACAAGTTGTCCAACTTATGCTCTCGCGCCACTACCTGTAATACAAAGAAACTGAGTGGGTCAGGCTTGGGAGCCTAGTGAGCATATAGGGTTTTCTACCCACAATAAATAATTATATACTTTAACCAACTAACAATAACCCGATTACACATTCCCGTTATCCTCACTTTACGTCCCTAAACAACGACTATCACAAGGGACTTAGTCTAGGATTTATCATCATGATGGACATTACTGCAAAGGGGTTTCCTCAACAATAGATGTCCTAAAGGCAACCATGAGGGGGATAGAGTACACCAGTGAACACATCGTTCACAACACATACAGGTTATGAACCTGCCAGCGTTCCACTGGACTGTCTAGAAAGAGTCCGTAGTCGTCATCCATACTCTGTTAGATGACCAGATCAACAACAACATCGATGCCTCTCATCATTTTTATTTCATCACACATCAACTATCTACCCCATGCTTTACCCAAAACTTTTTTAGATATATATATATATATATATATATACATATATATATACACACACACACACACATTCATACACAACTTAAAACCAGTATAATATATTCATTCAATACTCATTCCAAATAACAGATAATATATAAACACATAACATGTATTTATAGAGAAATAATTCATATCTATGTGTTAGAAAGCAACTACCTACTCACTTGATAAGACGATGCCCGGACAACACTACAGCTCTTAAAATAATAATCTTCGATGAAACCGGGATATCTTCCAAAAATAGGGCTTCTCGCGCGTAGAGTTTCGGCTCGACAACTCTATTTCTTGGGATCCTCGGGGCTTCGGGACTTGCTTCGGGTGTCGGGGTTGATACCGGGGCTTCGGGGGTATTTCTCGCAAAGTAGAAGAAAGAAAAAGGGGGTGAAGAAGTGGAAATTAGCAAAAGATCTGTAGTCCACGAGTTCTATTTATAGGGGCTGAACCCACGATTTACGTTGGGTGTAACTTTAGAGTACGCAGGGCGTATTCCTTTGTCGACATGTACGCTGGGCGTACTGAGTGGATTGGATCGGATGCATCATGGCTTCGGACCCGAGACACTTGAGTGGCGGAGTAGGGCGACGTGGCCCAACCCAGACCATGAATCATGAGTATGTTGGGCGTACTCCGTATTTCCAAGCTTCTAAAATTCGTATCTTTCGCATACAAGCTACGTTTTCGACATTCTTTATATCCACGCGTAGGTGAGATTATTCTCTACAACTCTCGTTTAGACTCTATCTGCTAATTTTGATTTTAACTTTTATTATATTATTTTTAGTAGGTCGGGACAGGAAAACTTCATTAGAAATTCATAACTCCTTCATCTGACGTCCGTTTTCGTCTGTCTTTTTACCGTTGCATTACTATCGATGAGATCTTCGAATCTCGTTTAGATTGTTTCGGCTAGAAATCATTTGATCTGATATTCGAACTTTGGACTGCATACTGCTAATTCGAAACTGCAAAAAATCATGACTTCCTCAAATGAAGTCAGATTTAGACGTTCTTCTTATGCACACTCTCGGTTTAACGTATTCTATGACCTTCGTTTAGATCACTAAGGCTAAATATCGCTCTATCGTAAACTCACTATTTACGTCATGTAGTGTCGTACCGGTTCTTTTGCGAAACTTCGACAAGTCATAACTTCATCGTTATAACTCGGATTTCAGCATTCTTTATATATCTTGGACCCTTGTCACGACCACTACAACTTCCTTCATAGATATTGGGCTTATCTATTATTTTATTATTACACTTATATTTTTTTATTCATAATTCATTTAACCTACAAAATTAATCATAAAACAAATAATACTCAAATAATATATTTCTATTATTTCACAATGGTTTACAAAGGTTAACCTAGACTATCACATCATCATTAATGCCTAGCCTAGGAACACGGGCGTTACAATTCTCTCCCCCTTAGGATGATTCCATCCCCAGAATCACACATCAACAAACAAATGCGGATAGCGACTCATCATGTTACTCTCTGTTTCCTGGGTGAGATTTGGCCCAGTTGCATGTTTCCATCAGACAAGCACTAACGACCATCTTGCGTCGCAACTTCTTAGTCTTACGGTCAACGATTGCCTCTGGTTCTTCAATTAACCTCTTCTTTCCATCAATTTTTAATTCATAAATTGGAATTATATCGGGAACTTCTCCCGTGAACTTCCTCAGATAATACACATGGAAAGTATTATGCATTGCATTCAGTTCTTCGGGTAATTCTAGCTTGTAAGCTTGATTCCCAATCCTCTGAAGAACCTTAACCGGTCCAATAAATCTTGGACTTAACTTTCCCCTTTTACCGAATCTTATAAGTCCTTTCCACGATGAGACTTTAAGCAAAACCGAATCCCCAACTTCAAATGTCATTGGTCTTCGGTTTATGTCAACATAGCTCTTTTGACGATCCTGAGCTGCTAACATTCTCTCCCCAATTATTTTCAACTTTTTAGCAGTTTGATGGACTATCTCAGGTCCCATAAACTGCTTTTCCCCAGCCTCAAGCCAACAAGACGGCGTACGATATTTTTGTCCGTACATAGCTTGATAAGGTGCCATCTTTATGCTCGAGTGGAAACTATTATTGTAGGAGAATTCAACCAAAGGTAAATGTTCATCCCAGTTACCTTGGAATTCCAGGGTACATGCTCTCAACATATCTTCAAGTGTTTGTATTGTTCGCTCGCTCTGACCATCAGTCTGTGGATGGTATGCTGTACTCAAACACAACTTGGTACCTAATTCCTCTTGTAGACTTCTCCAAAACCTTGAGGTAAAACGGCTATCACGATCCGACACAATTGTTAATGGAACACCGTGAAGCCTCACAATTTCCTTCACATAAGAATTCGCAAGCTTATCCATAGACCATTTCTCATTGGCTGCTTTGAAGTGCGCACTCTTAGTGAAGCGATCAACAACCGCGCAAATCATGTCGTGACCATGCTTTGTTCTGGGCAGTTTAGTGACAAAATCCATAGCAATGTCTTCCTATTTACCCATAGGCACAGGTAAAGGTTCTAAACTCTCGTATGGTTTCTAATATTGTGCCTTGACCCGCGCACATGTCACACACTCTGCCACGTACTTTGCAATATCAAGCTTCATCGTCAGCCACCGGTATAGGGTGTTAGGTCCCTATACATTTTAGTGCTGCCAGGATGAATTGAGTACATGGCTTTGTGAGCTTTTCCATCAAAATATCTCTTACTCCTCTTGAATTAGGCACCCAAATTCGATCTTGGAATACATTCAGTCTGTGACTGTTTATACCGAACACTAACATTTTGCCCAAACGTTCTCCCATTCGGTCATTCTTCTCAGAAGCTTCTTCTTGAACTTTCTTTATACTGTCCGCAATTGTCGACACAACTTCTATTCTCAACGCTCTTGGCCTTTTTCTTTCAAGATTGACTTTCTGACTGAGAGCATCAGTGACAACATTTGCTTTACCGGGATGGTAAAGTATCTCACAGTCGTAGTCCTTAAGTAGTTCTAGCCAGCGTCGCTGTCTTATATTCAATTCTTTCCGACTAAAGAGATATTGGAGACTCTTATGATCAGTGAAAATTTTGAACTTCGAGCCATAGAGGTAATGCCTCCATATTTTTAGAGCAAATACTACCGCTGCCAACTCCAAATCATGAGTGGGGTAGTTCTTTTCATGCTCTTTCAGCTGTTGAGACGCATATGCTATCACCTTTTCTCTTTGGGTCAAAACACAACCCAACCCAAAACCAGACGCATCGCTATAAAAAGCAAAGTTTTCAACTCCATCGGGCAGAGAAAGAATCGGTGCCTCACATAGCTTTTTCTTTAGCAACATGAATGCTTCTTTGTGCTTATCACTCCAAGTATAAGTAGCTCCTTTGTGGGTCAAAGCTGTCAATGGAGCAGCGATCGAAGAAAAAGCCTTGCATAAACCTTCGGTAATATTTGGGTAATCCCAAAAAGCTTCGGATCTCCGTTGGACTTCTTGAATCCAAAAATCACATTTGGAGAACTTTGCATTCAACTTCTCCTTCCTCAAGACTTCCAACACTTCTTGCAAGTGTCTGCAATGCTCCTCTTGGCTTTTTGAGTAAATCAGAATGTCATCTATGAACACTATCACAGATTTATCAAGGAACGGTTTACAAACCCTGTTCATTAAATCCATGAATGTTGCTGGAGCATTGGTTAGTCCAAACGACATAACCAAAAACTCGTAGTGTCCATATCGTGTTCTGAATGCAGTCTTCTTGATATCCTGCTCTCTCACCTTCAACTAATGATATCCTGACCTTGGGTCAATCTTAGAAAAATAACTTAAACCTTGTAGTTGATCGAACAGGTCATCAATCCTTGGCAATGCATATTTATTCTTTATCGTTGCCTTATCCAGCTCTCTGTAATCAATGCACATTCTCATAGTCCCGTCCTTTTTATTTACGAATAACACCGAAGCTCCCTAGGGTGATGAACTAGGTCTAATGAAACCTTTGTCCAACAACTCCTGAAGTTGCATCATCAACTCCTTCATCTCCATTGGTGCTAATCGGTAAGGTGCTTTTGCTATTGGCGTCGTCGCTGCTAACAAGTCGATACAGAATTCTACTAGTCGATCAGGTGGTAATCCGGGAAGATTTTGGGAAATACTTCCGGATAATCACACACGTCAGGAATGCGCTGCATCTCGTTTTTCTCCTTCTTTGCATCGACCACGAATGCTAGATACGATGTACATCCCTTGGCCAAACACCTTCTGGCTTTCATTAGGGAAATAATTCCAAAATTTACTTTGCGTTTGTCCCCATACACCATAAATGATTCTTTCCCTGGCATGTTTACTTTTACTATCTTCTTTCTTCACAAAATTTCGACATCATTGGCGCTAAGCCAATCCATTCCCAACACGATGTAGAAACCATTTAACTCAATAGGCAATAATTCCTCGTGGAACTTATTCCTATCCAAATCAACTAAGATGTTTTTCATACGATGGTTAACAGGTATAAACTTGCGACTAGCAACTTCGACTAATAAAGCATTATCTAGTCTATCGACAGGCAAAGCTAGTTTTCTACCAAATTCATGCGAAATAAAGGAGTAGTTGGCTCCAGAACCAAATAAAAATTGGGCATGCAATTCGTTTATGAGAAAGGTACCTAAAGCGACATCAACTTCTTCCTTAGCAACTTCCAGGGTCATCTGGAAGGCTCTCGCCTTCGGCTTTGGTGGAATGTTGGGCCTTGTTGCATCCTTCTTTTTCAGACAATCCCTTGAGATGTGCCCCTCCTCACCACACCCATAGCATACTTTCTTGGTAAGGGTGCATTCGTTCGCTTAGTGCCCTGTCTTTCCACATTTGAAGCATGTGGCTTCCCCGCCACATTTCCCATGATGCTTCTTCTTGCATTTGTCGCACCATTTTGCTTCGCCTACTCCACCTCCTCTTGAACTAGACTTTGAGAATTTACCCTTTTTGCTGGACCCTAAGGGTCCGTTGAACTTCTTCTTCTCACTAACCTCTGACCTCTCCAGAACCTTCTCCTTGGTCTGGGTCTCAACATTGCTAGCAACCCAGATGGCGACTTTCAATGTGGTTGCTTGCTTAACCATTGGACCATAGTCCGCTGGTAGTCCGAGGGCAAAATTTGGAACTAAATATGGGATAAGCTTCATCTTTTGTATGAAATTAGAAGCGTATTCCGTGATGACCAATTTTCCCTTCTTCAAATTCTAAAACTCATTATTGATTTCCAGAAGGTCCTGCTCGGAGCAGTATTGCAATTTGAGTTACACCACAAAGTGTTCACAAGACTTCTTGCTCGCCTCCCCCTTGGGCATCGATTCAGCTAACAGCTTCCACCAACTCAACATTCCAAATTTTAACAGAGGGATCGCAAGAGCGGTCTTCTGTCTGTTGCTGCATTCGCAACTCTTAAGCATTGTCTCCATTTCGGAGATCCAGTTTATAACTTCCACTGGCATTGGACTTTCGGATAGACATGGTGGCTTGGATTCCATGAAATCCTTGTACTTACACCCACACCCATCGTTTACTCCATCTGGGTTGATTTGCCTAACAATCGGTGGGTTGGCTTGACCAACAGTCCCACTGAAGTTTCCTCCATCCGAATGCCATTCATTTAATTGGGGCTGTTCAATCGGCATCGAAGGTTCTTCACGATTCTGCCGAAGCAGACGTCTAGTTTCTTCCATTTGACGATCCAACATCATTTGGATCATCGCTTGTACCCCAGCCATTGTCATTGGCTCAGGTGATGCTGCTACAACAGGTACTTGCTCAATCACAAGTGGTTGATTCTTGTTTTCATCTGCGTTTCCAACGCCACTTTTGGTTCTTACCATTTTGATCTCTACACCGAATAAGGTGAAATTAGATCCTCATCCATGATAGATAATTAAATCGTCCTTATCACTCCGAAATGTTTACATGCTAGTTGTAATACCATTGTCATACGCTTAGAATCCTAAACACAAAAGGTCTCCAGATCCAGTTGGCAACAAACCGTAGATTTGAACAAATACCATCATATATGGCATGCATATAACATTTAGCACATAAAAGCATTTTAGGCATCCTTCATAAAAAAAACTAGTGCTCGTGTCTAAAATATAACAGACACTTATCTCACAATCTTCACTTAGCATTCTAAGTGTAAGTATAGAAATCCTACAAATTTCTAGTTCGCTTAAACTAATGCTCTGATACCCACTGTGACATCCCCAAAATCATGGCCAGAAAAGACCGATTTAATTTATGCTTTTAAAATAATTTTCAGAGTTATCCTTTGATTTAAAAGAGTTGCGGAATTTGTTCCCAAAACAAAATATGATAAATAAAATTTATCAACGCATTCCTTAAAGAAATGTATTTTTATATATAACAAAACTCGGGATGTCATGTTCCCATACAGACCAAAAGCATAAACGACACATTATAAGTCTTACAACAGTTATATACAATTACTGGCCTATACACAAAATATCTTCACAAGTTGTCCAACTTATGCTCTTGTGCCACTACCTGTAATACAAAGAAACTAAGTGGGTCAGGCTTGGGAGCCTGGTGAGCATATAGGGTTTTCAACCCACAATAAATATACTTTCACCAACCAACAATAAACCAATTACCCATTCCCGTTATCCTCACTTTACGTCCCTAAACAACGACTATCACAAGGGACCTAGTCTAGGATTTTTCATCAGGATGGACATTACAAAAAAGGGGTTTCCTCAACAATTGATGTTCTAAAGGCAACCATGAGGGGGATAGAGTACACCGATGAACACACCGTTCACAACACCTACAGGTTATGAACTTGCCAGTGTTCCACTGGACTATCTAGAAAGAGTCCGTGATCGTCATCCATACTCCGTTAGATGACTAGATCAACAACAACATCGAGGACTCTCATCATTTTTATTTAATCACACATCAACTATCTAGCCATGGTTTACCCAACATTTATGTAGATATATATATATATATATATATATATATATATATATATATATATGTATACATACATACATACATTCATACACAACTTAAAACCAGTATAATATATTCATTCAATACTCATTCCAAATAACAGATAATATATAAACACATAACATGTATTTATAGAGAAATAATTCATATCTATGTGTTAGAAAGCAACTACATACTCACTTGATAAGACGATGCCCGGACAGCACTATAGCTCTTAAAATAAAAATCTTCGATGAAACCGGGATATCTTCCAAAAATAGGGCTTCTCACGCGCAGAGTTTCGGCTCGACAACTCTATTTCTTGGGATCCTCGGGGCTTCGGGACTTGCTTCGGGTGTCGGGGTTGATACCGGGGCTTCGGGGGTATTTCTCACAAAGTAGAAGAAAGAAAAAGGGGGATGAAGAAGTGGAAATTAGCAAAAAGATCGTCTGCCCCTTGAGTTCTATTTATACGGGCTGAACCCCCGATTTACATTGGGCGTAACTTAAGAGTACGCAGGGCGTACTCCTTCATCGATATATATGCTAGGCGTACGCCTAGTGCGCCGGGCGTACAGAGTGGATTGAATTGGATGCGTCATGGCTTCGGAACCAAGACACTTGAGTGGTAGAGTAAGGCGACGTGGACCAACCCAGACCATGAACCATGAGTACGCTAGGTGTACTCCGTATTTCCAAACTTCTAAAATTCGTATCTTCTGCATACGAGCTCCGTTTTCGACGTTCTTTATATCCACGAGTAGGTGAGATTATGCTCTACAACTCTAGTTTAGACTCCGTCGGCTAATTTTGAATTTAACTTTTATTATATTATTTTTAGTTGGCCAGGACAGGAAACTTCGTTAGAAATTCATAACTCCTTCATCTAACGTCTGTTTTTGTTTGTCATTTTACCGTTGCATTACTATCGACGAGATCTTCGATTGTCATTTAGATTGTTTAGGCTACAAATCGCTTGATCTCATATTCGAACTTTGGGCTGCATATTGCTAAATCGAAACTTCGAAAAATCATAACTTCCTCATATGAAGTCAGATTTAGACGTTCTTCTTATGCACACTCTCGGTTTAACGTATTCTATGACTTTTGTTTAGATTATTTACGTCATGGAGTGTCGTACCGGTTCTGTCGCGAAACTTCGTCAGGTCATAACTTCTTCGTTATAACTCGGATTTCGGCAATGTTTATATATCTGGGACCCTTGTCACGACCACTACAACTTCCTTCATAGATATTGGGCTTATCTAATATTTTATTATTATGCTTACATATATATATATATATATATATATATATATATATATATATATATATATATATATATATATATATATATTATTCTTAATTCAATTAAGCCAAAAAATTAATCATAAAACACATAATACTCAAATAATACATTTCTATTATTTCACAACGGTTTACAAAGGTTAACCTAGACTATTACATCACCATTAATTCCTAGGCTAGGAACACGGGCGTTATAGAGGAGGACAACCAGATCTGAGAACCAGGGGGGTTGAGTCCTTACCGCCGAATGACAGCCAAAGTCTCGCCCCGGTGACCCATACGACGTCCAACGCTGCTCACGACGTCCAACAGTCGTAACGATGTTATGACTGCGAAATAACGGCTGCAACGGGCTCATCTAGTCGGATAAACGAACACAACAAAGGGGGTGGCAGCTGGAAGGGGCATGCATGGTGGTGACTTCGTATGAATAGGGTTAGGGTTCTTTGGCTGCACCCGCTTACGGGAGGATGAAGGGATCAGATTAATCCCTTGACTCCAAACAAAACTACACTACCAAAAATACACTTTTGGTCCCTCCTCCCCATATTATTTTCAGCATATATCCAAAATTGACCTTTTGAACCCTGATCCCATAAATTCTTTTCATAATAGATCCCTAAATTACCAATAAGCCCTCCTATGCCTTCAAATCTTTTCAATTTAAATCCATTAATTACGAAACGCAACCTGACTTCTGAAATCCTTTTCAAATTAAATCTAGAACTTGCACTTTTTAACCCCCAACTTCTAAAATTGTAACAATTAACCCTCGAGACCAACACCTTGCTATATAATTATTGGTTTTAGAGTTACTATACACTCATCAATTTATTATTTATTTATTTAATAAATGGGGTGTTACAAAAATAAATAAGGATACAAAGAAGGGGGTTGTGGTATGAGACGTGGTAAAGGCTGAGGAGGGATGACGGATGCGAAGACTGAGGAGGGTTGATGAGATCCGAGGATTTGATGGTTAGGTGCGAGGTGTTGGAAATTACCTAAGAGGGAGGTATATAGTGGGAAGCGAAGGTTTGCGGTGAGGGTTGAAGGTTTGGTAGCGAGGAGTAGGTGGTGAAGAATCAGGAGGTTGTGAAGAGTAGGGTCTTCGGTATGCTTTAGTCTACGGTAATCCAAGATAGAACACGGAAGCGTAGTCTGCGGTATACGACGACGGACAAGAAATATAGCCGGCTGCGATAACAGTCTTCAATGTCTTGGAGTGAGAGGGATCGTAGAGGCTGTACACGCAAGGACCTCCAGCATAATTTCGGTATATCCTTAACTCATCGGTATGGACTTAGGCTTCAGTCATATTTTGGTCTTCGGTGTTGGGCACCGAGGATGCGATGGTTGATGACGAAAAAGCCATTTTTCATGAAATTTTGATACCTAAAAGTCTATAACTTCATGATTATCCATGAAATATTTTTTACAGTATCTGATGGATAAGGTAGGTTGTTGGGAAAAGTAAAAGGTGAAATAAAGTAAGTGAGAAAATGTGGTGGGTAGGGGACCAAGCATGAGGTTAAAGGAAAAAGTTGTCTGAATAAAGTAATAAGTCAGTTGTATGTCACATGGGAATGGAGACAGTGTGTGCAGTAGACAAAATGACACAAATTTGTTCCCTTTTCTTTTCTTTGAAGTACACACATGCAAGAATGCATGACCATTTCTTGTACCACCAACCACATACCATGTATAATCTTTATTAAAAAAAATAAATATCAACCATAAAATTGAAGGGTTTTGAGCATTCTAACACTCCTATGGTGTACATGCAACCCTAAAAACCTTGGATCTATGTTTTCTCTATTATACATGCAAATTTGATTTATCCAAGGTTCTCATCCTAACTAGCATATCATGGGTTAATTGTAATATAAAAAACTAGTAGAATGACTTACCTTTTCTTGTGGTTGGTTGTTTGGAGCTTCAAGAGCCTAGCACCAACAATGTGAATGCATCAAGTGGAATCACAAATCACCAAAACAACTTGGAAGACTTTGAGTGAAATGCAGCAATGGCTAGCATAACCCTGATAGACTTAATTTTCACTACTGGTGAGAAGGTTTCATCATAGTCAACTCCATGAGTTTGAGTGAATCCCTTCACAACCAATCGCGCCTTATAAATGTGCACTTTCCCATCCATGTTGGTCTTCTTTTTGAAGATCCATTTGCATCCAACCGTCTTACGACCTGATACATTGTCAACCAAGTTCCAAACTTGATTGTCACACATGGACTGAATCTCACTGTCCATAGCCTCTTTACATTTAGCCGACTCAGGGCCTACCATGGCTTCCCTATGGCTGTTAGGTTCATCCAAATTTACCAGTGTACTATCACTGATAAATGTATCACCTTCTGTAGTAATATTGACATCATAGTAATGCTCATGCGGATTCCTAACTCTAGTGGAACGCCTCAGAGGTACAGACTCGTCAGTTGGTGCAACAGGACTTTCCTCCTCAGGTTGATTGTTAGGGTTTGAGGTTCCTTCACCACTTGACTCCTGAAGCTCTTCAAGGTCAATTTTCCTCCTACTGTTTCCTTGGCTTATGAATCCTCTCTCACGAAAGACTCCTCTCCTTGCCACAAAACCCACATTATCACTGGGTCTGTAGAAAAGGTAACCAAAGGATTTCTGTGGGTAGCCAATGAAAATACATCGCTGACTTCGAGGTTCAAGCTTATCATGAGTTTCGCGCCTCACGAAAGCCTCGCAACCCCAAACCTTGACGTGGTCTAAAGTTAAAACTTTCCCAGTCTACATCTCTTTAGGTGTTTCGGTAACCTTTTTAGTTAGGACTAGGTTAAGGATATGGGCAGCAGTCTCTAAGGCATACCCCCAAAATGAGATTGGT
Source organism: Lactuca sativa (assembly GCF_002870075.4). NCBI lineage: Eukaryota > Viridiplantae > Streptophyta > Magnoliopsida > Asterales > Asteraceae > Lactuca > Lactuca sativa. The sequence goes on along the minus strand of NC_056626.2, from coordinate 211,437,925 downwards.
AACGAAGCTCGACTCATCATGGAACGAAACATGTCGAACAAGGTTTGATTGCGCCTCTCAGCCACACCATTAAGTTGTGGTGTTCTGGGAGGTGTCAATTGTGAAACAATTCCACATTCCTTAAGATATTCAAGGAACTTTGTACTAAGATACTCTCCACCTTGATCGGATCGAAGCATCTTAATGTTCTTGCACAACTAATTCTCCACTTCCTGTTTAAATTCTTTAAACTTTTCGAAGGTTTCTGACTTATGCTTGATTAAGTAGACACAACTATATCTGTTGTAATCATCAGTAAAAGTCACATAGAAGCGGCTAGCATCCCTTGTGGCGGTTCTGAAGGGTCCACACACATCTGTGTGTATAAGGTCCAACAAACCTTCACTCTTAGCACAAGTACTGGTGAAGGGTGATTTAGTCATTTTTCCAAGTCAAAAAGACTCGCAACTATCATCTGACCTTAAGTCAAATGATCCCAAGGCTCCAGCCTTTTGGAGTTGTCCTATGCGCTTCTTGTTAACATGTCCAAGAAGACAATGCCACACTGATGCTTTGTCCAAACTAGTGGAAGAATCAATATGCAACACAATATTTCCTAGGTTGTTTACAACCGAAACAGTTTCATATACACCATCACAAGGTAATGCTTTAAAATATAGAACATTATTATAAAAAGCATTAGTACCACCACATTCATCATCAAATGAAAAAGTAAATCCTTCTTTGTACAAATCGTGAAAAGAAATAATATTTCTCGCCATTTCAGACGATTAACAACATTTATTCAAATCTAACATTAACCCACTACTCAAAAATAAAGAATAAACTCCAATCTTGGTGACAAGTGAAGCTTTCCTATTCCCCATTATTATGTGGTGAATTATTAGACAATATAGTGTAAATATCTGCATGGGTAGGTTTAACCTTCCCATCCTTAACATCTTGCAGGTACTTGAGGCAGTTTTTATTCTAGTGCCCCTTATCATAACAATAGAAGCATTCAACTTCTTTTGGATTGGAAGAGGGAGTGACAGAACCACCTTTGGTTCCACTCGAAGAGGAGCCACCAAGAGACTTTCCCTTGGTACCCTTTGCAGGGGTCTTACTCTTTTTCCCTTTACCTTGCCCGATTGCCAGAATAGGGGCGGTGTTAGGAGTAGGAGTGGTAACAACCGATTTACCTTTGAGACCACTTTCAGTGGTCCTCAAAAGTCCTTGAAGCTTGCTGAGTGTGATGAGTTCAACATCACCAAACGGTCCACAAACCTTTGCAGTTTCTACATGTGGCCTATGGTGAGTTCAACATCCTTCATTCAGGTTGTTATCATGGAGGAGATGATTTCATACCTCTCTTGACGAGCACTCTAATGGTATTTGTCCTTCAGGTCCATGTGCATCTCAAAAGGGTAAAAGTCCTCATAGGACTTCTAGAGTTCAGATGTCATTGTGGCCAACATGATACATGCCACCTTGGTGGCATCTCTCTCATGAGTCCTAAAGTCAGCGATCTCCTGTGGAGTAGTAGAAGAGTCATCAATTTCTTTCAGCTCCTTGTCTAGGACATATTCCTTGTCCTCGTAACGTGTGACCATCCTGATGTTCCTGATCCAATCATTAAATTTTGATCCATCAAAGATGTGACATCCCTAATTTCACGGCCAGAAAAGACCAATTTATTTATGCTTTGTTTTTTAAAATCAGAGTAATCCTTTGATTAAAAGAGTTGCGGAAATTGTTCCCAAAATAAAATTTATCAAAGCATTTATTAAAGAAATGTATTTTCATTAAATAACAAAATCTCGGGATGTCATGTTCCGATATAGACCAAAAGCAAAAACAATATAAAATAGACCTTACAACAATTATTTATAACTACTGATCTATAATCCAAAATCTCTCGTCAAGTCCACCAACTTATACCTTTGTGCCATAACCTATAATGCAAAGAAAACTGAGTGGGTCAGGCTTGGGAGCCTAGTGAGCATATAGGATTTTCAACCCATAATAATACCTTTATTATATTCAATTATCAAACAATCAACCAAAATACCCATCCCCGTATCTCCTTTATTTTCTCCAGGGTTTACCCTAAGAACCCACTATCCTTCGTTCATACATTCCTAAGGATTTACCTAAGGAATTGGCATGAAGTCCATTGCTGCCAAAGTTTATCTTATCAGATACTAAATCCCTAACTATCAGACGCTAACTCCATAGTCACCAAGGTTTACTCAACAAGCGCTAACTTCATAGTCGCCAAGATTTATATAATAGACACGAAGTCACATCGTCACCAATATTTATCAATAGGCACGAAGTCACATCGTCGCCAAGGTTTACTCGATAGGCACTAAGTCACATAGTCGCCAGGGGTTACTCAATAGGCACGAAGTCGCATCGTCACCAATGCTTTACTCAATAGGTATAAAGTCACATCGTCACCAACTATTCCATCTACCCATGTTCTACCCAACATTTTTGTAGATATAAATACAAACACAGTTTAAATCATTTAACACCCATATAAAAACATCAATTCCAAGCCCATCTCAAATAGACAAACAATATATAAGACATAACACATATTTCATAGCTAATACTTTATATTTATGTGTTAGAAGAAAGTAACTATACACTCACTTGATCAGAAGATGATCGGACAACGCTATGGCTTGTAAAAGTAGTATTCTTCGGTGAAACCAGGAGATCTTCACAAAAACCGGGCTTCTGGCGGGGAGAGCTTCAGCTCGGGAATTTCACTTCTCGGGATCTTCGGGGCCTCGGGACTTGCTTCGGGGCTCGGGAATGATATCGGGGCTTCGGGGGTATTTCTTGCACAAAAAACGAGGTAAAAACGCGAGAGAAAGGGAAGAAATGAGAAGTAGAACTCGGCTGCACTCGACATCTATTTATAGGGGCTGAAACCCCGAATTACGCTGGGCGTAATCTTTAGTTACGCTGGGCGTAACCTGGATAAGGTCGCTGACTCCCCCTTTGGATAATATTGAAATTTATAATTAAATTTAATATTTTAATAATTTAATAAACTTCAAAAATTCATAACTTCCTCATACGAACCCCGTTTTCGACGTTCTTTATATCCACGCGTAGGTGAGAATACGCTCTACAACTTTCGTTTTTGACTCCGTCGGCTAATTTTGAATTTATTTTTATTATTTATTTTTAGTAGGCCGGGACAAGAAAACTCCGTTATAAATTCATAACTTCTTCATCCGACGTCCGTTTTTGTCTGTCTTTTTACCGTTGCACTACTATCAACAAGATCTTCGATTGTCGTTTAGATTGTTTCGGCTAAAAACGCTCAATCTCAAATTGAGTATTCGGGCTGCATACTGCTAAGTCGTAACTTAAAAAAAATCATAACTTCCTCATACGAAGTCAAATTTGGAGGTTCTTTTTATGCACGCTCACGATTTAACGAAATCTATGACTTTCGTTTAGATTGCTAAGGCTAAGTATCGCTCTAACGTAAATTCACTTTTTACGTCGCGCTGTGTCGTGTCCGTTCTGTCGCGAAACTTCGACAGGTCATAACTTCTTCGTTATAACTCGGATTTCGGCGTTCTTTATATGTACGGAATCCTTGTAACATATACTACAACTTAGTTAAGATTATTCCTTCAAAATAATCTTCCATCAAAAAGTCATTTTTGACGCTTATTGTCCTTAAATTGACTAGCCCTAATCTACGGGCGTTACAAAAGATGACTCTCCCACAAAGGTTCATGAGAGAGAAGGAGCCGGTAGGGTTTGAGCCAGAAACATTGTTGGAAGACATCTGAAAAGAAGAAATACAAATTTAGATTAGATAGAGAGTCCTTAATAAAACACCTAAATGTAATATTAAGGCTAGGATCCAACACAACAGTTTATAACTTGGAAGAGGGATGTCGTAATCTAAGCTATAAAACATTTGAAGGTAGGAAAATGATGATTCACCAATTTCCACCAAGAAAAACGAAATAGGTATTAGGTTTTAATTGGATTGAAACTCCTAGATCTTTTGAGATTCATTGAACTTTTCAATGGCATGTTTAAATCTCGATTGTGCCCTCTCAAGTTTGTGACTGGGATGCCGAGGATCACAAACAAGGTGTGAATAACCATGCAAATTAACTTGGTGCCCTTTATTTTTATCAGCTAATCGTTGTGCCGGTTAAGCACACACACTCCACCGATCTATGATAAACATTAAGTTACCCTTTTCCACTCTTACTAGTCCAAGTTAACATGCCAGTTAACCACACACCTCCACCAACGACTTGGTAAGGTACAAAGTGTAATTTCATGGGTTAGCACCAAATTCACATTTTCCTAAAGTAACTAAGATTGGGAATTTATAAAAGGTTTAGTTACTTTATATTTATCATTATACTTTTAATGAGAATTATAGTCCTTTTCCTACCCGTTTGGCTAACGACCCTCCACCAGTCAAGGAAGCGGTGGGTGAGAGTGGACACCCATTAAGTTTCCATTTTATAGGCAACAACCTTATACCCCCCTTATAGACCGACTTTGTGAATGAGGCCTACTAATGGTAAGACTGACTTGATATTATACATACATATATATATATATACATACATATATATATATATATATATATATATATATATATATATATATATATATATATATATATATTAACTTATAATACTACAAAATATAAGGGTTGAATTTTAACTTTTAAAAATCTAGGGTTTGGAATTAAAGTGTGTGTGAGACTTTACAAATTCCAAAACTTGAGGGCAAGTTTTGAAACTATTCAAAACTTTTCATTTCTCTAATTTATGAGTCTTAATGGTTTAAAAAAAAGACTTTTGGAATTCCATAACTTGAGGACAAGTTATGGAGTCCATTAATTGGTATTTAGATCAAGAGTTACACTAACAAACAATTTGTAAATAATTCCTATGATCTACCAAAACTCATAAGCATGAACATTCATATCAACAATTTTCAAGAATCATATAAACATAATATAAAACTTGAAACATTGATAATTATCATTGAAAGTGGATCAGCATAATCATTACCACATCATCAACAAATTTTATAAGTCCAAAATACTTTAGGGTAATATTCTAGCCCAATTCCAGCATTAAAACTTGAAATTCTGCACTCCGGGCCTCATACTCGTCAAGTGTATGAACCTACTCAACGAGTAGGATGAACTTTCACTTGGACTCGTTGAGTCCCCCCATGGAATCGGCGAGTTCACTGAACAGTGAGCACAATTTTGACTTTTTCCAACAATTTGCATCGAGTATAATGAAAACAAGCTTAGGATCGGATACCACTGAAGGGTTTTGAGCATTCTAACACTCCTATGGTGTACATGCAACCCTAGAAACCTTGGATCTACGTTTTCTCTATTATACATGCAAATTTGATTTATCCAAGGTTCTCATCCTAAGTAGCATATCATGGGGTAATTGTAATATAAAAAACTAGTAGAATGACTTACCTTTTCTTGTGGTTGATTGCTTAGAGCTTCAAGAGCCTAGCACTAATAATGTGAATCCATCAAGTGGAATCACAAATATCCAAAACAACTTAGAAGACTTTGAAAGAATATAAAGCACTCTAGAAATCGGCCCACCTTGTTCTCACACACACTAGTGTCATTTCATGTGCCAAAGACCCCTTTATATAGTATGGTGGATTAGGGTTACGTCCATGTAAACCCTAATACCCATGACCTTTCATTTCCATAGGATCCATGGGTTTAAAACTCCATGGACTATCCATGCAAGCTTAGCCCATCCTAAATGAACTTTGGCCCATTCTCTCTCTATATATAAGAGTCCATATTTAATTAGTTTCTTTTGATCACTAAATTAATTCCAAATTAATTCTTGATCAATACTAATTAAATAATATGATTTCATATTAATATATTATACCTTATAATATATTAATAAATCATAAATATACTATTCTCAAAAGATTATCCATACAAATTGTTTCTGTGAAATGCAACCGAAATGGACCATGTCGGGTCGGGTCAAGTACATACCAAATATAGTTACGGACTTAAACAACTTATCCAACAAAAATAATGTAGGAGCATCATACCTTCTTGATGTTTTTCAATTTCAATATATGAACTCGAATGATTGTGACTGATATCTTCTTTAAAAAGAAAGTTTTTTCCAAATATTCTGGATATTTTTGTCTCTATTCCATAGCATCATGATGCCTGGAGCAAAATATTCAAATGAGCTACACAACAAATATCTTCTTCTTCTTTTTCAGCAACAAAAAACTTCATAAACCCGAATTTTTGTAGAAACATGAACGAGACAATAGCAACATTTATTCTAGAAAGCTTGAAAAAGTGTGAACAAAACTTCAAAAATCGGAAACTTATCTTAAAATCTATAGTTGCAAACCCAAAAATTTTATGCAAAAATTGAAAAATCTAACTATCACTCATAATTTGTAGAGCATTTCCATGGGGACTGCACCTCGATGCCCCAAATTAGAGCTTGGAGGCAGGCGAAGGATATCGGCTCGTGCTTCGAGGTAGAAGAATCCTCTACTGCACCTATCCCTACTCCAGAGACTCTGGTCGAGCATGCTATCTTCTTCTTTGTACCACAGACCGCCCATCACTCAAATCGAAAAGGAGCGATGGACTCCGAGCTCTTTCTTTTGAGGATGACCCTGAGGCAACTAACGTAGAGGGTAAAGTATCTTGAGGAGGAGAGGGATGTGATGGAGATGAGGACCCTACTTGCTCAGGAGAAGTTACAGGTTGGAACTTCAGGTAGAGTGGGCAGAGTCAAGGATTTCATTCTCCGATGGTTGGATAGATTATGTTTATAGACAACTAGTTCAGTTGATGGCTCTTTTGATTCTGTACTGTGGATATTAGGTTTTTTCCCTAACACGATGGCTAGGATGGACACGTTTATACTTTTGGGTTAGAGTACTAGAAAAGAACATTAAACGTACTTGTTTATTTTATAACCTCAGAACCTTTCTTACTCTAACCACCCCTTTTTGGTGGTCACATTGTATGATATTATGATGTATATTAAAATTATAAGGTTGCATGAAATCTATGTTGTTGTTTTGTTACTATACTACTTGATTTAACACTAAGACTAAAACACCACGACATAGCCATATCCACGAGGACGCCACATTACGAACGCGATCGAATAACTCACGTCTCGATGCTAATTTTAGGAATTAACAAATGGCACCCCAAGACTCAACAGAGTTAACCAAGGTCACCAAGAAGAGCAAGATGCTCAGTATGCTCAAAGTAACCCCCTCTGGACCACACGGCCGTGGAAGCCATGGTTGAGCAATGAAAAGTGAATGCTCTAGCAACACTTAAAAACAATCGCCACACAAAATATGGGATATGAGCAGGAGGCAAAAGCTCCCAAGGAAACAATCAAGCTGTTCAAAGAGCATGCACCTACAAGGACTTTGTAAACTGCAAGAATAAAACATTCTATGGGAATAAAGGAGCCATAGGCCTCATAATATGGATGAAAAATATTGAGTCTGTTTTCGAAATTAGTTCTTGTAATGAGGGATACAAGGTATGGTTTGTCGCTTGCACTTTTGCAGATACGACCATTCTTGGTGGAATAGCCATGTCAAGACCATGGGCCTCACCAATGCTAATGCTTTATCTTGGGAGAAACTTAAGTAAATGCTCATTGAGGAATATTGTCCTCGGGAGGAAATGCAGCGATTGGAGTAAGATTTGTGGAACCTAACTGTGACACCCTGGATCTCAAACATCTAACCTATAAGAAGTATCTATATTTTATTTTTTAATGTGGAAAATATACTCAAAATTTAAAACTTTTATATTTTAGGTTAAATCAAATAAACACAACATAAACTTTATCTATTTATATAAAATGGTGAATACAACAATAACATCCTACAATCTAAATCTTGATTTTGTGCTCCTGTCTTCACTTCTAGTACCACGACTCCTAATACTTTTACCTTCAAAAACAGAGAAATCCCGACTACATCAGACACAAGGTCTGGTGAGTTATTATCATATCTTTTATTAACATTCTTTCTCTTATATTATACTCTTCCTCATAGTTACTTCTCTAATCTTTCTCACTCTTTGCATATATCTTAATTCTTTAACCATAATACATCCCACATTTACTCAATATCATACTTTCCGTTAAGTCTCATGTCTATTCAATCTAATGTACTTAGTTTATATCCTATTACTTTTAAATTTCACTCACAGTATATATATATATATATATATATATATATATATATATATATATATGTCTCATCTGGTATATCTCATCTCAAACTCAATCACGTATGCTACTTATAAATCATCTTATACTCAATCTCCTACACTCTATATAGCTCATCTCATACTCAATCTCACACACTCTACATGTATCATCTTTCCTACACTCTGTTATATATCATTTCTAATTTGTTGTTGAAAGTTTTCATCATAAAAGAAAATGGTATTGCACTTTCTCACGTCGTGACTCATCTGTGTCACGTCGTGAATACTACAATTTTAGCAAATACCTTAATTTTCATGATTTACCCACACTCATCTTATCCCAATCTAACTTTATTAAGTCATTCCCATTAAAAACTTATTTATACTCTAAGATTACATCAATATTTTATCAATATTGTTGGGTTGCAGATTTGTTTAATATTGCGTCATTGGGCTCGGTTAATAGTCCAGTTTTGCACTCCGGTTTGGGCCTGTCCAACCGTGAGCCTGTTAGGTTTACTATTTAATAATGTGCTCGCATGCATATTAGGTTAACGATCTAGAATACAAGATAGAGAATTACGATAGCTTTGATTTTCTTCATCGTTCCTGTAAACCTTTTAATCCTCTACAGTTGTAGTTCTTCATCGAGCTCTTCTGAGGATTGTTTTATAATCATTCGACACGTTTGATTCATTCTTGAGTTGTTTATTGTTTTCGTGTTCTTGCTGTTTAATCTTTATTTTACCTGTTTGAGATCTAATCGATCTTCAAGATTAAGTTTTAATCTCATCAATTGGTATCAGAGCAGGAGGCTGTGTAATCGATACACTTCTTTTCTGTGAAAAAGGTTTCAATTAGGGTTTTCTGCAATTATTGATATTTATTGAGCCGTCATCTCATTATTGACGTATCTTGATATTTATTGTTTTGCCCTAATCTGATTTATTACAAGTCTGATCTTTAAACAGGTTATTCGATCATTATGGACGAGTCGCAATCGAATCCCATCAATATTTCGAACAACATTGGATCTACCACGAAAATTCGCATCCTGTACACCCATGATTATGAAGTCTGGGCGCATCACTTTGAAGATTATGTTATAGGATCTGAGGATAATGGATACCTCATCTGGGAAGCAATCATTAATGGACCGTTTTCTCATTCTGCAACTTCAAGGATTATTAAAACTCAAAAGGAGTATAATGATCTTCTGAAAGATGTTAAAGATATTGCGCAAGATGAAAAGGATAAATTTCAGTGCAATATCAAGGCGTTAAGATTGATCAGATTCGCCCTTCAGTCCGACACTTTCAGGCTGGTAAGTTCATGCATGACGGCAAAAGAAATATGGGACAGGTTACGTGAACTGTACTCTACAGACGAAGATCTAGAACACTCCATTCAAACATTACTCTAGTCTGAGTTTGGTGAATTTAGGCAAGGAACTGAAGAAACCGTGACCCAAACGTTCGATCGCTTCAATCATCTTCTTAGCAAGATGATCAAACATGACATCGAAAGAAAGCTTATTGAGCAGAAGGTTACGTTCTTAAATGGTCTAAGATCAGAGTGGAGGGTAGTCGTGTCCACAGTTAAAGCCCACGAGCAATTTAAATCATATTCCTTGGCGAAACTGGTGGGCATTCTCAAATCTCAGGAGAAGATTGTGTTGCAGGAAAAGAATATGGTTTCAAGCCTAGGTTCGTTAGCCCTCTTGTCGAAAAGTAAAGCTGTAATGGAGGACTAGGACCTCAACTTGGAGGATTATGATCTCACGTCTGAAGATTATGCTATGATGGTATCTAACCCCAAGAGGTTCATCAAGAAGAGATTCCCCAACAACAAAAACCAAAACTGGTAGGGGAGTTATAGCTCAGAAAAGGTTAAAGAAGAATCGAAGGTTGAAGAGTCTAAGAAGGAACCGAAGGCAGAAGGTGATTCTGGTAAGCTGCTACTATTGTGGGGGAAAGAACCACTATGCAAAGGATTGTGTCCTCAAAAAGATGGCTGAAAAGGATGAGGAAAAGGATGAAGAAGCTTTGTTGCAGAAAAATCTTGATGAGATAAGGAAGAAGAAATCTACCGCTAACCCTTCTATGAATGCTCTAATTGTGCAGGGTTCGGTTGTTGATGACGAGTTCGGTGGCGTGGAGGTTTGGTCAACCGATTCTGAAGATGATGAAGTGAGGAAGCCCTCTCATGGAAAGGTTTGTGTGGCAAAAGAGGAAAACAGTGGAGGAAGATGCTTGATGGTGTCTGACGTATCTCAGATGAGGGGATACAATACTGATGGTGGAAGCAATGAACCGAAGGAGCAGCAGGATATGTGCTTTATAGCCAAACCGCTCAGCGTGCAGTTCAACGAGCTCGATGAACTCATCAAGAAGGTACAATCGGTGTTTGTTTCATTTAAAGTCCCACAATGCTCATATGAAAAAGAACTAAAAAGCGTTAATTCAAGAATTTCTCATCTAGATAGTAGTTTAACTCAAACTCGAGTCACCAATTCTAACCTAACTGATCAATTAAGCAGGGTGTCTTTGAAGAGTGAGGAACGGCGCATGTGGATCGAATTGAAGGAGTCAGAATTAGTCAAAATAAAAGATGAAAACATTTATTTGCAAAGAGACAATTTAAAGCTTTTGAAACAGCGAAATGTTTTCTGTTTGATTGCTAAACGTCTTTACACTAATATTACTCAGTTTCACTTGGATTGTGAAATAGGACAAAAGATTCATCGCATGATTTTGCCCTTCCTTGAGTTTAAGGAGGATGAAATTGATGCTGAAGCTTACAATTGTGAGAGTGTGATATCATCTGATGACATCAATCCGACCTATATGTATGGACTGGACAAAATAGAATCTTTCATTAAATCCAAGGACCATAAGGACATGCTTAAAAACCTTTTGGATGAAAATGATAGACTTAAACTGAGAACCAAAACCATACAAAAATTTGACTCTTTAAACTCTAACTTGAGCTCAGAAAACAAAATTGATGTTGAAAATGCATCTGAGCTTAATGAGGATGACAATATGAGTGAAATTTCTGTAGAGGACACGGTTGACTGCTCAGAATTTGTGAAAAGCGAACCTGAAAACCACAAGAATCTAATTTCAGAAAATTCAGTGGAGTTCGCTCGATTGTCCCAACAAAAGTCCCCGATCTTAGCAGAAAAAGCCGTTGTATATCAAAAGGCTAGAACCACTCCAAATCAGGTATACAAGGTCACAGACCTAACCGAACATCAGACTGCTGAACTCACAGCTATTGTAAACGAAGACAATGCTGATGGCTGCGATGAGTTCTTCTGGTCAGCTCCAATCGATAATGCTGATGAAACAGTAGGTTTGTCTGAAAGGACCTCATGGAAAAGCAGAGGGAGATACGTACCAGAACCCTTGAATAAACCTGATAACTTCCATGTGCCATGCACAAGTGGTACGAAAGACATTCCTCAAGAAAAAGGAATTCCAGCAAAAGAAGTCACAACTTCAAGTGAAACTTCCTCAGTTCGGAGTGAACCAGCCATAGAAAAACCGAAACCGAAAGCTAATATCCATCATCAACCGAAGAAGATGAGAAATCACAAACGTCAAAGGAATCAGAGATACAGGAAGAATCTCTCTGAAAGAAAACAATTCTGGCAATCCCAAAATGCTTATTTCTCTCATCAAGACAAGAACCTAAAGTCTGAGAAAAATCCTATCGAATCGCAAGAGAGACACAACAACCGAAAGCAAAGGTTCGGTTCAGAGAACGAAACCAACCGAAAGCAAAGGTTTGGTTCTGAGAATAACTCCAACCGAAAGCAAAGGTTCGGTTCAGAGAAGGAAACCAACCGAAAGCAAAGGTTCGGTTCAGAAATCAAAAGAGATCAAAACTCTAAGGTCAGTCCCACAAATGATCAAAAGCAAAAGGGTCACCTAGAGTCTCCAGCCAAGAAGTCATCTCAATCTAAGCCCTCTCAATCTCACTCATCTACTTCTTCTAATTCTTCCAATTATTCTTCACCTCATTCTAAATCCCATTCTGCTCTTTCTCAAAAATCTCAATCATCAGCAGAACAAAAGGGAAAACAGAAGGTTTCAGCGTCTGAACCAGAGTCAAAACCAAAAGAACCAAATCCTAATAAAATTAAAGTTTTTACCATCAAAAAGAAAGATGAAACAACTCTAATTAAACGAACATATTTTGTTGACATCTCTCTTACTATTCCTGTTCCTGTGAAAGGCTCACGAGGACCCAAGAAACTTTGGGTTCCTAAATCTGCTTAATTTTGCAGGTTATTAGTGACAAGCAGTTTGACGAAGAATGGTACATTGATAGTGGCTGCTCGTGTCACATGACAGGGAGGAAAGAAGAACTAAGGGAATACAGGTCTCTTTTAAATGGTGGAAACGTCAAGTTCGGGAACAACTCCTTCGGCACCATAAAAGGATATGGAATGATTACTAACGGTGATTTCACGATAAGGAAGGTTGCATACGTGGAAGGGCTACAACACAACCTCATCAGTGTATCTCAGCTTGTTGGAGGTACCGGTCTCAAAGTTTCGTTCGATGATGAGGGTTCTGAAATAATTGAGAAGAAGACGAAAAGAGTTATTCTCAAATCTGAACGCAAAGGTGAAATGTTTCCTCTAAACCTCAAACCTATCAAAGGAAACCCAGCTATCTGCTTGTTATCAAAAGCGCAATCTGACGAAAGCTGGCTGTGGCACCGAAGGCTCTCGCATCTTAACTTTAAGGACATCAACAAACTTGTCACTGGAGGTCACGTTCGAGGTCTTCCACTGCTCAAGTTCGATAGAGACCATCTGTGTGCTGCATGTGAAATGGGGAAGCAGAGTCGTCAAAGTCACCCATCTATAATAAACACTAAAGTTGTTGAACCACTTGAATTACTTCATATTGATTTGTGTGGTCCTTCATCTATCGAAAGCATCGGTGGTAGCAAGTATATTCTTGTTATTGTTGATGACTTTTCGCGTTTTACATGGGTGTTCTTTTTGAAGCTTAAATCTGAAGCGACTCCTAAGCTAAAGGTGTTCATCAAGCAGATTGAAGTACAGCTGAAAAAGGTCGTTCGCAACATCAGGAGCGACAATGGTCTGGAATTCAAAAATAGAGAATTCGAAGAATTCCTGGTGGAAAAGGGAATTAGTCACAACTTCTCAGCTCCCTACACTCCTCAACAAAACGGGATTGTCGAAATACGAAACCGATCTTTGTGTGAAGCCGCCCGGACCATGCTAAGTTTCGCTTCCTTACCTCTTTATTTTTGGGCTGATGCTATTTCTGCTACTTGTTTTACACAGAACAGGTCATATCTCAACAAACGATTCACGCTCACACCTTATGAGATTTTCAACAACAGGAAGCCCAATGTAAAATTTTTCCATGTGTTCGGTTCACGGTGTTTCATTTTTAACTCCATGGTACACCGCAACAAGTTCGATGTCAAAGCCGACGAGGGAATCTTTCTGGGCTATTCTCTCACTTCTAAAGCGTATAGGGTTTTAAACAAGCGTTCAAAGAAAATTGAAGAGACTTACTACATAACCTTCGATGATAGCTATGTCAAAAAGCTAAAGGCCAGTGAAAACATTGCAGGGGAAATATTTCCTCTAACTGGCCAGGTTACGGTCTCGATCGCCAATCTATACGAGAAGTTTCTGGAGCTATTCGACGAACCAGAGAAAGCCACTCTCTCAGAAGCAGGCGCAACAGATAATAAAGTAGATCACATGAGGCAAATTGTCGAAGAAGCTGCAAGGAGAAGAAATGAAGGAGAATCAAGTTCTGACGAACCTCCATCACATAATACTTCAGTTGAGGGGGAGGATCAACCATTGTCAACTCAGCCGACCTCACAAGTTGAGGGGGAGCCAAGCACTTTGCCAACCGAAAGCACTTCACCAACCGAAAGTGCCACACCATCCGAAGGTGCATCAACGCCTGAAAGCTCCACACCTCAAGAAAACTCTGAAGCTCAAAACATTCCTGAAAGCTCATCTATCGAGGGGGAGCATGCTGACATGTCTTACGACTATGAAAGCCAGTCCGAGCCAGAAGAAATGAACAATGCTGAACTGGATCCAACCTTTGATCCAAACTACCCTCCTCGCACCAAATGGACCAGAGATCATCCTCTCTCTCAAGTTGTTGGTGATGTTTCTGAAAAGGTTTTAACCCGATCACAACTCAAGGCAAAACAAACATCCTTATTTTCCAAAGTTGAATTTTGCATGTTCAACTCATTCGTATCAAAAGTTGAACCGAAGACAGTTAACACTGCTCTTGATCACTCGGATTGGGTTCAAGCAATGCAAGACGAACTGAACAAATTTGAAAGGAACAAAGTCTGGCGCCTCATTCCAACTCCTCCAGGAGCCTCGGTTGTTGGTCTCAAATGGGTGTTTAGGAACAAAATGCACAAGGAAGGAAACGTCATAAGGAACAAAGCTCGTCTAGTAGTCAAAGGATATTGTCAAGAGGAAGGGATTGATTATGAAGAGACTTTCGCTCCTGTAGCTAGGCTTGAATCCGTCAGAATATTCCTTGCCTATGCTGCCCACAAAAACTTTGAAGTTTTCCAAATGGACGTAAAGTGTGCATTCCTTAATGGAGAACTCGAAGAAACAGTGTATGTGGAGCAACCTCCTGGGTTCATGAATGAAAAATATCCAAATCATTGCTACATTCTGGATAAAGCTGTATACGGATTGAAACAAGCTCCGAGAGCCTGGTAAGAAACGCTAACTAAATTCTTAAAGATGTCTAAATTCAAACAAGGTTCGGTTGACCCAACCTTCTTTCGAAAAAAGGAAGGTAACCACCTTATGATCGTTCAAATTTATGTCGATGATATCATCTTTGGCTCAACGAATCCCAGCCTAACAGTTGAATTCAGAAAGCTGATGGAGACTAAATTTGAAATGAGCTCAATGGGTCCTATTAACTTTTTCCTTGGCTTAAATATTAGACAGGGACCCGAAGGCATCTTTATCAATCAGGAAGCTTACACGAAGACTCTCCTAGCAAAGTTTGGTATGATGGGAGACTCCAAAGTCAAAGTCCCAATGGCTTTCGGCACCAAGCTCACCCCATCCCTGGACAAACCGGCTGTTGATATTACGCTTTATCGACAAATGATAGGCTCACTAATGTATCTCACTGTTAGCAGGCCTGACATAATGTTTTATGTTTGTTACTGTGCTCGATTTCAGGCAAATCCACGCGAACCTCACATGCTTGCAGTGAAGAACATTCTACGCTATCTCAAGCGAACCACCTCTCTAGGTCTATGGTATCCTTCCAACTCAGGCTTCTTTGTTCAAGCCTATTCAGATGTGGACCTTGGAGGTTGTGGACTCAACAGAAAAAGCACAACTGGTGGCTGCCAATTCCTTGACGGGAAGTTGGTTAGCTGGCAGTCAAAGAAACAAACGTGTGTGTCTTTGTCCACTGCAGAAGCTGAATACATTGCAGCTGCATCCTGCACCTCTCAAGTGATTTGGATCCAGAGTCAACTCAGAGACTATGGACTCAATATGAAAAAGATCCCACTATATTGCGACTCTGAAAGTGCAATTAGGATCTGTCATAACCCAGTGCAACACTCCAAAACCAAACACATAGCACTGAGGTATCACTTCATCAAAGATGATGTGGAAGATGGAAATGTTGAAGTACACTTTGTTAGAACCACTGATCAACTGGCTGATGTCTTTACCAAAGCTCTTCCCGAAGCCTCATTCAACAAAATTCTACAAGGGCTAGGTATGATGGAATCAGAATCAGTACCACAAACTACCTCTCGATCTCAAACGTAAGAAGCGAAATTGACCGAACGTTCGGGTTCGGTTGCATCATCTGCACTCGCTCATCATTTCAAAGGTAGTTTTCTTGGTTGTAAATTTCTTGTACAAAGTTGTTTATCTATTCGTCTAAAGTATTACTTACTTGAATGTCAAAATTCCTTGGTTTCTAAAAATTTTTCAAAACCGAAACCTACCAAAGGTTCGGGTTCGGTTTTCCAAAATTTTTCAAAACCGAAACCAACCGAACGCTCGGGTTCGGTTTTCCAAAATTTTTCAAAACCGAAACCAACCGAACGCTCGGGTTCGGTTTTCCAAAATTTTTCAAAACCGAAACCAACTGAACGCTCGGGTTCGGTTTTTCAAAATTTTTCAAAACCGAAACCAACCGAACGCTCGGGTTCGGTTTTTCAGAATTTTTTCTCAACCGACGCCAACCGAACACTCGGGTTCGGTTCCTAATTTTTCCAAAAATTTTTTTAAACTCCTTTTAATTTCTTTCTGAATCTTATTTTTTTACTTTGTTATTTTTTAATTTTTTTTTATATATCTATCCAAAATTCCAAAAATATTTTGTTCTTTATTTACTTTTTAGTCTTTCATCTTATATGAGTGTTCGTTCGATTATGGGAATTTTTTTTAATAAATTACTTAAGTGTCCCTAGAAGCATGCTGCTGTATGCGACCAAAGTCTCATCAGATTTTGAATAACAGCCTTAATGACTTGGCATACACAAACCTTGTCTTCCCAATTAGGCTATCACATTTATTCTAATCAAGAGCTACCTAACTCTCTTCTCACATGAGATAAGAGTTTTCTGCTTGGTCCTTCGTTTATAGCAGAGGTAATTTGATTTTTCACAACATCTCCATTACATTTCTCCATTACATTCGTTTCATCAACGTAACCCTTGAGACTCTCAGAAATTACCACTGAGGTTTATGGTTACACAACAACTGTGTTTATGATCTTAGGTTCGTGCCACTACGAGCTGAGTGAAACCCAAAATTCAACACCAAATCTGAATTGACGGTGAACAATTAATTTGCTCAAGTTTTCACCAAAGAATTGACGGATGTACCTTGATGAAATCTCAAAATTTATTTTGTGTGATTCCTATCAAATTGTTAAACCCCATAACATTTCTTCCCTGGGAATCTAGTTTTTTTTTTTTTTTTTTTTTTTTTTTTTTTTTTTGTGTTGAGATTTCATATTTTCCAAGCCACTTTAAAATTAATTCCTACCTACTTGTTCAACAGACTACACTGGTCTCACAAGTACTGTGATCACTTTCTTTCTTATTTCAAGATTAGAATTGTTGCATCAAAGCGAAAGCCACCCTTAAGTAGCTTAATTAAAAGAAGCCTTTCAACATTTCTTAATAAGTGTTTGATCGTCATTCAACGGGAAACCATATCAACACTTTAAGGTCTCTCTTGACCTTGAAGGAAGAGATTCGTGCCCGGGATCATTTGTTTCGTGTCATTATTGACATCACATTTATTCCTAAAAAGAGTTGCTTTATTTCTTTTCTTTTTACACTCTTAGCACGAAAATCTTTGATTTTCCAAAATTCTGGTACTAATAATTACAGGCTGTTTTACTGAATTGGAGGTTATTTACAAGTTGTGGTCAAAAATAATTCACGTGGGAGATTTATTCAAAAGATGCCATTCAAAAGTGTTGGGTTAAGGATTCGTTTGAAGATTGCGTCATTGGGCTCGTCTGTTAGTCCAATTATTTTGTACTCCGGTTTGGGCTTGTCCAACCGAGAGTCTGTTAGGTTAATTATATAAGTATATGCTTGCATGCATAATGAGGTTAACGATCTAGATTACAAGATAGAGAATTACGATAGCTCTGATTTTCTTTATCGTTCTTGTAAACCTTCCAACCCTCTACAGTTGATGTTCTTGATCGAGCTCTTCTGAGGGTTTAATTTTAATCATTCGACTCGTTTGATTCATTCTTGACTTGTTCTTTATTTTCGTGTTCTTGCTGTTTAATATTTATTTACCTGTTTAAGATCTAATCGATCTTCAAGATTAAGTTTTAATCTCATCAATTGGTATCAGAGCAGGAGGCTGTGTAATCGATACACATCTTTTCTGTGAAAAGGTTTCAATTAGGGTTTTTCTGCAATTACTGATATTTATTGAGCCGTCATCTCATTATTGACGTATCTTGATATTTATTGTTTTGCTCTAATCTGATTTATTACGAGTCTGATCTTTAAACAGGTTATTCGATCATTATGGATGAGTCGCAATCGAATCCCATCAATATTTCCAACAGTATTGGTTCAACCACGAAGATTCCCATCTTATATACCCATGATTATGAAGTTTGGGCGCATCACTTCGAAGACTATGTTATAGGATCTGAGGATAATGGATACCTCATATGGGAAGCAATTATCAATGGACCGTTTTCTCACTCTGCAACATCGAGGATTATCAAAACTCAAAAGGAGTACAATGATCTGCTGAAGGATGTTAAAGATATTGCGCAAGATGAAAATGATAAATTCCAGTGCAATATCAAGGCGTTAAGATTGATCAGATTCGCCCTTCAGTACGACACTTTCAGGTTGGTAAGCTCATGCACGACGGCAAAGGAAGTTTGGGATAGACTTCGTGAACTATACTCTACAGACGAGGATCTTGAACATTCTATCCAAACCTTGCTCTTATCTGAGTTTCGAGAATTCAGGCAAGGAGCCGAAGAAACTGTGACCCAGACGTTCGATCGCTTCAATCATCTTCTTAGCAAGATGATCAAACATGACATCGAAAGGAAGCTTATCGAGCAGAAGGTTACGTTCTTAAATGGTCTAAGGTTAGAATGGAGAGCAGTGGTGTCTACAGTTAAAGCCCATGAGCAGTTTAAATCAAATTCTTTGGCGAAACTTGTGGGTATTCTCAAGTCCCAGGAGAAGATTGTGCTGCAGGAAAAGAACGTTGTTTCAAGCCTAGGTTCACTGGCCCTCCTGTCAAAAAGTAAAGCTGTGATGGAGGATGAAGACCTCAACTTGGAGGAGTATGACCTCACGTCTGAGGATTATGCTATGATGGTGTCAAACCCCAAGAGGTTCATTAAGAAGAGATTCCCCAGCAACAAAAACCGAAACTGGCAGGGGAGTTATAGTACAGAAAAGGTTAACAATGAACCGAAGGTTGAAGAGCCCAAGAAGGAACCGAAGGCAGATGGTGATTCTGGAGTAAGCTGTTACTACTGTGGTGGGAAAAACCACTATGCTAAGGATTGTGTCCTCAAAAAGATGGCTGAAAAGGATGAGGAAAATTTGTTGCAGAAAAGGCTTGATGAGATGAGAAAGAAGAAATCTACCGCTAACCCTTCCATGAATGCTCTAATTGTGCAGGGTTCAGCTGTTGATGACGAGTTCGGTGGCGTGGAAGTTTGGTCAACCGACTCAGAAGACGATGAAGTGAGGAAGCCTTCGCATGGAAAGGCTTGTGTGGCTAAAGAGGAGAGCAGTGGAGGCAGGTGCCTGATGGTGTCTGAAGTGTCTCAGATGAGGGGATACAACACTGATGGTGGAAGCAATGAACCGAAGGAACAGCAAGATATGTGCTTTACGGCCAAACCGCTCAGCGTGCAGTTCAATGAGCTCGATGAACTGATCAAGAAGGTACAATCGGTTTTTGTTTCATTTAAAGTACCACAATCCTCATATAAAAAAGAACTAAAAAATGTTAATTCACGAATTTCTCATCTAGATAGTAGTTTAACTCAAACTCGAGTCACCAATTCTAACCTAACTGATCAATTAAGCAGGGTGTCTTCGAAGAGTGAGGAGCGGCGCATGTGGATCGAGTTGAAGGAGTCTGAATTAGTTAAAATAAAAGATGAAAACATTTATTTACAAAGAGAAAATTTAAAGTTGTTAAAACAGCGTAATGTTTTTTGTTTGATTGCAAAGCGTCTTTATACTAATATTACTCAGCTTCACTTGGACTGTGAAATAGGTCAAAAGATTCATCGCATGATTTTGCCCTTCCTTGAGTTTAAGGAGGATGAAATTGATGCCGAAGCTTATAATTGTGAGAGTGTGATATCATCTGATGACGTCAATCCGACCTATATGTATGGACTGGACAAAATTGAATCCTTCATTAAATCCAAGGACCACAAGGACATGCTTAAAAACCTTTTGGATGAAAATGATAGACTTAAACTGAGAACCGAAACCATACAAAAATTTGATTCTTTAAACGCCAACTTGAGCTCAGAAAACAAAATTGATGTTGAAAATGCATCTGAGCTTAATGAGGATGACAATATGAGTGAAATTTCTATAGAGGACACGGTTGACTGCTCAGAGTTTGTAAAAAACGAACCTAAAAACCACAAGAATCTAATTTCTGAAAATTCAGTGGAATTCGCTGGATTGTCCCGACAAAAGTCCCCGATCTTAGCAGAAAAAGCGGTTGTATATCAAAAGGTCCGAACCACTCCAAATCAAGTGTACAAGGTCACTGGAGTAACCGAACATCAGACTGCTGAACTCACAGCAATTGTAAACGAAGACAATGCTGATGGCTGCGATGAGTTCTTCTGGTCAGCTCCAATCGATAATGCTGATGAAACGGTAGGGTTATCTGAATGGACCTCATGGAAAAGTAAAGGACGATACGTACCAGAACCCTTGAACAAGCCAGATAATTTCGATGTGCCAAGTACTAGTGGTATGAAAGACATTCCTCAAGAGAATGGAAGTTCGGCAAAAGAAGACATTCCCTCTAGTTCCTCAGTTCAAAGTGAAACCCCCACAGTTCAAAGTGAACCAGCCAAGGAGAAACCAAAAGTGAAAGCCAATATTCATCATCAACCGAAGCAGATGAGGAATAAGAAACGTGAAAGGAACCAGAGATACAGGAAGAATCTCTCTGAAAGGAAACAATTCTGGCAATCCCAGAATGCATATTTCTCACATCAAGACAAGAATCTGAAGTTTGAGAACAATCCTGTCAAAAAGCATGAGAGCCACAACAACCGAAAGCAAAGGTTCGGTTCACAGAACGACTCCAACCGAAAGCATAGGTTCGTTTCTGAAATCAAAGGAAATCACAACTCTAAGGTCAGTCCCACCAATGATCAAAAGCAAAAGGGTCACCTAGAGTCTCCAGCTAAGAAGTCATCTCAATCTAAACCCACTACTTCTCATTCCTCTAATTCTTCTACTTCTTCCAATTCATCTCCATCTCACTCAAAAGCTCATTCCGTTCATTCTCAAAAATCTCATTTGTCAGCTGAACAAAAGGGCAAACAGAAGATTAATGCATCCAATCCAGAGTCTAAACCGAACGCACCTAATCCTAATAAAATAAAAGTCTTTACCATCAAAAAGAAAGATGAAATAACACTTATAAAACGAACATATCTTGTTGACATCTCTCTTACTATTCCTATTCCTATGAAAAGCTCACGTGGACCCAAGAAACTTTGGGTTCCTAAATCTGCTTAATTTTTGCAGGTTATAAGTGACGAGCAGTTCGACGAAGAATGGTACAACGATAGTGGCTGCTCGCGTCACATGACAGGAAGGAAAGAAGAGCTCAGGGAATACAGGTCTCTTTCAAACGGTGGCAACGTCAAGTTTGGAAACAACTCTTTCGGCACCATAAAGGGATACGGAATGATAACTAATGGTGATTTTACTATAAGGAAGGTAGCTTATGTGGAAGGACTACAACACAACCTCATCAGTGTATCTCAGCTTGTTGGAGGTACAGGTCTCAAAGTCTCATTCGACGATGAAGGTTCTGAAATTATTGAGAAGAAGACGAAGAAAGTAATTCTCAAATCGGAGCGTAAGGGTGAAATGTTTCCTCTAAACCTTAAACCCATCAAAGGAAACCCAGCTATATGCTTGTTATCAAAAGCTCAATCTGACGAAAGCTGGTTGTGGCACCGAAGACTCTCTCATCTCAACTTTAAAGATATCAACAAACTTGTCACTGGAGGTCATGTTCGAGGCCTTCCATTGCTCAAGTTCGACAGAGATCATTTGTGTGCTGCATGCGAAATGGGGAAGCAGAGTCGTCAAAGTCATCCATCTATAATTAACACAAAAGTTGTTGAACCACTCGAATTACTTCATATTGATTTGTGTGGTCCATCATCTATCGAAAGCATCGGTGGTAGCAAGTATATTCTTGTTATTGTTGATGACTTTTCACGATTTACATGGGTGTTCTTTCTAAAGCTCAAATCTGAAGCGACTCATAAGCTGAAAGTGTTCATCAAGCAGATTGAAGTACAACTCAAAAAGGTCGTTCGCAACATTAGAAGCGACAATGGTCTGGAATTCAAGAACAGGGAATTTGAAGAATTTCTAGCAGAAAAGGGAATAAGTCACAACTTCTCAGCTCCCTACACACCTCAACAGAACGGAATTGTCGAAAGACGAAACCGATCTTTGTGTGATGCTGCCCGAACAATGCTAAGTTTCGCTTCCTTACCTCTTTATTTTTGGGCTGATGCTATTTCTGCTGCTTGTTTTACACAGAACAGGTCTTATCTCAACAAACGATTCACGCTCACACCTTATGAGATTCTCAATAACAGAAAGCCCAATGTGAAATTTTTCCACGTGTTCGGTTCAAGGTGTTTTATTTTTAACTCAAAGGAACACCGCAACAAGTTCGATGTCAAAGCCGACGAGGGAATCTTTCTGGGCTACTCTCTCACTTCCAAAGCATACAAAGTTCTGAACAAGCGTTCGAGAAAAATCGAAGAGACTTATTACGTGACTTTCGACGATAGCTATGTCAAAAGGCTACAGGCCAAAGAAGACACGGCTGGGGACATCTTTCCTCAAACTGGCCAAGTCACAGTCTCGATCGCTAATCTATATGAAAAGTTTCTGGAGCTATTTGACGAACCAGAGAATGCTACTCTCTCAGAAGCAGGCGCAGCAGACAACAAGGTAGACCATATGAAGCAAATTGTCGAAGAAGCTGCCAGGAGAATGAACGAAGGAGGATCGAATTCTCACGAACCTCCATCAAACGATGCTTCAGTCGAGGGGGAGCCAAGCTCACATGTTGAAGGGGAGCCAAGCTCTACAACTGCTACCGAAACTCCAACTGCAACCGAAAGTGCTTCTCAAACCGAAGGTGTATCAACGCCTGAAAGTCCAGCACCACAAGAAACCTCTGAACCTCAAGTTTCTCATAGCTCATCAATCGAGGGGGAGCATGGTGATATGTCACTTGACTACGAAAGCCAATCCGAGCCAGAAGAAATGATCAATGCTGAACTAGACCCAACCTTTGATCCAAACTATCCTCCTCTTACCAAATGGACCAGAGATCATCCTATCTCTCAAGTGGTTGGTGATGTCTCCGAAAAGCTTCTGACCCGATCACAACTGAAGGCAAAACAGACATCCTTATTTTTAAAGGTTGAGTTTTGTATGTTTAACTCATTCGTATCAAAAGTTGAACCGAAGATAGTTAATACTGCTCTCGATCACTCCGATTGGGTTCAAGCGATGCAAGACGAACTGAACGAATTTGAAAGGAACAAAGTCTGGCGCCTCATTCCAACTCCTCCAGATGCCTCGGTTGTTGGTCTCAAATGGGTCTTTAGGAATAAAATGGACAAGGAAGGGAATGTTATAAGGAACAAAGCTCGTCTGGTAGTAAAGGGATATTGTTAGGAGGAAGGGATTGATTATGAAGAAACTTTCGCTCCCGTAGCTAGGCTGAAATCTGTTAGAATATTTCTTGCTTACGCTGCCCACAAAAACTTTGAAGTTTTCCAAATGGACGTCAAGTGTGCATTTCTTAATGGAGAACTCGAAGAAACCGTGTATGTGGAGCAACCTCCTGGGTTCGTGAACGAAAAATATCCAAATCATTGCTACATTCTGGATAAAGCTGTGTATGGCCTCAAACAAGCTCCGAGAGCCTGGTATGAAACGCTAACTAAATTCTTAAATATGTCTAAATTCAAACAAGGTTCGGTTGACCCAACCTTCTTTCGCAAAAAGGAAGGTAACCACCTTATGATAGTACAAATTTATGTCGATGACATCATCTTTGGCTCTACGAATCCCAGCCTAACAGCTGAATTCAGAAAGTTGATGGAGACTAAATTTGAAATGAGCTTAATGGGTCCTATTAACTTTTTCCTTGGTTTAAATATTAGACAGGGACCCGAAGGCATCTTTATCAATCAGGAAGCTTACACGAAGACTCTCCTAGCAAAGTTTGGTATGATGGGAGACTCCAAAGTCAAGGTCCCAATGGCATTCGGCACCAAGCTAACTCCATCTCTAGACAAACCGGCTGTTGATATCACGCTCTATCGTCAAATGATAGGCTCACTAATGTATCTTACTGCTAGCAGGCCTGACATCATGTTTTCTGTGTGTTATTGTGCTCGATTTCAGGCAAACCCACGCGAACCTCACATGCTTGCAGTGAAGAACATTTTACGCTATCTCAAGTGAACCACCTCCTTAGGTCTATGGTATCCTTCCAACTCAGGCTTCTTCGTTCAAGCCTATTCAGATGCTGACCTTGGAGGATGTGGACTCGACAGAAAAAGCACCACTGGTGGCTGTCAATTCCTTGACAGGAAGTTGGTTAGCTGGCAATCCAAGAAACAAACGTGCGTGTCGTTGTCTACTGCCGAAGCAGAATACATAGCCCCTGCATCCTGCACCTCTCAAGTGATTTGGATCCAGAGTCAACTTCGAGACTATGGACTTAATATGAAGAAGATCCCATTATATTGTGACTCTGAAAGTGCAATTAGGATCTGTCATAACCCAGTGCAACACTCTAAATCCAAACACATAGCACTGAGGTATCACTTCATCAAAGATCACGTGGAAGATGGAAACGTCGAAGTACACTTTGTCAGAACCACTGATCAATTGGCTGACGTCTTTACCAAAGCTCTTCCTGAAGCATCATTCAACAGAATACTGCAAGGGCTAGGTATGATGGAATCAGAGTCAGTACCTCACAATACCTCTCAACCTCAAACATAAGAAGCGAAATTGACCGAACGTTCAGGTTCGGTTAAATCATCTGACTCGCTCTTCACCACAAAGGTAGTTTTCTTGGTTGTATACAGTTGTTTGTCTTATTGTTAATAGTATTTTCTGATTCCATGTCTAAATTCCTTGGTTCTCTAAAATTTTCCATAACCGAAACCTTCCGAAGGTTCGGGTTCGGTTTTTCAAAATTTTCTTGAACCGAAACCAACCGAACGCTCGGGTTCGGTTTCTCAAAATTTTCTTGAATCGAAACCAACCGAACGCTCGGGTTCGGTTTTTCAAAATTTTCTTGAACCGAAACCAACCGAACGCTCGGGTTCGGTTTTTCAAATTTTTCCCAACCGAAACCAACCGAACGTTCGGGTTCGGTTTTTCAAAGTTTTCCAAAGTTTTTTTTCTTACTCTTTCCAAGTCTTATTTTTTTTTGCTTATTTTTTTATCTTTTAATTTTCTTTTTATCTTTTTATCTTTTTATTTTTTTTATTATCTATTTCAAAAACTCCAAAAAAAAATATTTTTCTCTTTTAATTTTGTTTGTGTTCGTTCGTTTATAGGGATATAATTGTTGGATTACTTAAGTGTCCCTAGAAGCATGCTGCTGTATGTCTCGCAAGCCTCATAAGATTCTGAATAATCGCCTTAATGACTTGGTATAAACAAACCTTGTCTTCCCAATTAGGCTACCACATCTATTCTAATCGAGAGCTACCTCACTCTCTTCTCACTTGGTATAAACAAACCTTTTGCAGCTGAGGTACTTTATTTTCTTACACCATCTCCATTATATTTCTCCATTAGATTTGTTTCATCAACGTAACCCTTGAGACTCTCAGAAATTACCACTGAGGTCTATGGTTACACAACAGCTGTGTTTATGATCTTAGTTTCGTGCCACTACGAGCTGAGTGAAACCCAAAATTCAATACCAAATCTGAATTGACGGTGAACAATTAATTTGCTCAAGTTTTCACCAAAGAATTGACGGATGTACCTTCATGAAATCTCAAATTTTATTTTGTGTGATTCCTATGAAATTGTTAAACACCATAACATTTCTTCCCTTGGGATCCAGTTTTTAATTTTTTTTTCGAGATTTTATATTTTGCAAGCCAATTTAAAATTAATTCCTACCTACTTGTTCAACAGACTAGACCGGTCTCACAAGTACTTTGATCACTTTCTTTCTTATTTCAAGATTAGAATTGTTGCATCAAAGCGAAAGCCACCCTACAGTAGCCTAATTAAAAGAAGCCTTTCAACATTTCTTAACAAGTGTTTGATCGTAATTCAACGGGAATCCACATTAACACTTTAAGGTCTCTCTTGACCTTGAAGGAAGAGATTCGTGCCCGGGGTCATTTGTTTCGTGTCATTATTGACATCACATTTATTCCTACAAAGAGTTGCTTTATTTCTTTTCTTTTTACACTCTTAGCACGAAAATCCTTGATTTTCCAAAAATCTGGTTCTAATAATTTCAGGCTGAATTATTGCATTGGTGGTTAATTATTAAGACGTGATCAACAATCATCCACGTGGCCAATTTATTCAAAATATGCGATTCAAAAGATAAGACGAAGGGTTGCTGACTCAGCCGGGAAATAAAAGGATTGAATTTCAACCGGTGGTAAAAAGGGGCGCGTGTGAATTTGAAACGCCCACTCTTTTACTGACATAATGGACGCGTGTGCGAATTTCAAGCGATTCCTTTCTGGCACTTAAAGGCGCGTGAGGATTTGAAACGGTTTGTTCTGAAACGGCACTTGTTGGGCGGCGTGTTCCTAGGAATCTGACACTCTCTCTCCTACATGATCATCGCATGCCTTAACTGTCACGCATCTGTCATTCCAGGAAACCTTTTCGTATTTCCATAGAAGATTTGGACAGATTTTTCTCTCTCCTTACAATCACTATAAAAGGCAGTCTCCACTCCCATTTACCTCTTTACTGCATCCGGATTTCCAAAAGAGCAAAAAAATTTCCCTAAAGCTTTCCTGTTCATCTTCTTCTTCCTACCTTCAACAATGGCAGAATCATCATCCGTCCATGCCACCTCACACATCCTTCCCATTCGTCCTCAACAGTGCTTGGTGATTGACCTAACACCTCAGGCGTATGATTCTTACATGTTTCCGATCATCGAGTGCCTGAAGTACTCGCAAATCGCTCCTGCACTATCTCGGGTTGAGTCTGTGCCCATGGTGCTCCTATCGCAGGTGTATGCGACTGCTCATTACGATAAAGCAGTCGACAGGGTGTTCTTCGAGGTGTCTGATCACAAGACCTCGATTTCAAGGCAACGATTTGGTACACTGCTAGGGTTTGCTGCTGACCCTTCACGAATCAATCCGGAGACGATTCCGGTGGGCCATCTTTACAACATGTTTTACAATATGGGGTACACGGAAGTGCTCACCTCCGTCGAAAAAGTTCAAGAAATCCTGCTTGCCGCCGCAGTGGAACGGCATGTTCACAGTCCTCTTCAAGGGCTTATCTGGACGGAGCTCAGGATCCGATGGTTCTAGTCGACTGTTCTTGTCGATTATGTATGGCGTCTACAACGGAGTCAATCTTAACTATGGGTTCGTTCTCTGGCAACAACTCATCTAGAGCCTCTCTTCTTCTTCACGACATTCTGAGGTGTCGTATGCCCAGTTCTGGACTCTAATCACAAAGTGGGCAATGGATAAGTTCGACGTCCCCACTGCTGCTGGTGCATCGATGTCTTCGGTTGGTACTTTTCATACCACGAAGATCATCGTCTCCGATGCATCCAAGTTTTCTTTCATTGGCTCTATTCCGGAGACAATGTACGGCGATGTTCCTTCTGACAGCAGGATCATCAGGACGATTAAGGAGTTCAACCAGTCAGGACCGAGGGAACTCTCACAAGAAATGCTCAAGTCCATCCATGATGCTGACAAACCTGTTCATAGGGGTAAAAAGGCGGATAAAGGGAAGCAAGTGACCAAAGCTGCTAAAGGTCCTTATCCCAGGAAGAGGAAACCAACCAAACCTGCAACATCCCCGCAGCCGAAGAGAAGGAAGACTCAACCGAAGCAAAAGCTTATCATCCCTTCCTCTTCGAGTGACTCAGAAGGCGAGAGTTCGGATTTGGACGGCTCTCAACGAGGCGAAACCCCTCCAAGAGGCAACACACCACCCCGATCTCCTACCCCAGACATGGAAATCCATAATTCACCCATTCCTTCACCCACTCAAACAATCCCTACTTCCATTCCCACCATAACCCCCATTACCACTATTCCTCCAACCTCTTTCCCTATACCACCACCCATTTTCACTGATACAACTACAACAACAACCGCAAAGGTTCTAACCAACGTATCTGATACGGGGGTTCATACCGATGCAACCGAAACACCACCTGTAACCGAAACCCCACCCGTAACTGAACCACCTCAAACCGAAACCCAGCATACAACCGAACCTACCCACACTCAACCACCACCCGAAACCACCCCAACCAACACTCAACCTGAACCTACAAAAACCACCACACCCCCAGCTTCACCACCCCCACCATCTCCAGATCATGCCTCTGATGGAGATAACCCGTTCCTTGGCGGTGAAAACATGACCTTCGATTCGGTCTACTTTAGTCCGTTTCAGGTTCGAAGTGACGATGAGGACGATGCTCCGGTAACGAAGAAGCATCTTAAGGAGCTCAACGAGAAGGTTGACTTACTTCTTGCTTCATCTTCCAACAACCAGTCCTCTCTCTCTGAAGCCGCTCTTCAGAAGATTGTTGATGCCTTCTCCAGGGCTCAGCATGATTCTGTAGCTTCAGCCACAGCCGCCATAGACGCCTCTACAAAAGCCTGTGAGGCAGCAACCGCAAAAGTCGATAAACTATTCTCAGACGCCTCTTCCCTGTTGAAGTCCTTACAGGAGAGCGCTGATGTTACCAAGACAACTTTGGAACCAATCGTTCAGCAATTGGCCAAGTTCGTCTCAACGGAGTTACAGTCATTCGCTACACTTCGCCAATCAATCAGTGATGACAACTCGGCTCTTCGTGCCTCCATTGACGAGCGCCTCGCTAAGCTACAAGAGGATCTCGCAGCTGAAAATTCGTTAATGGACGTCCTGGCAAGCAAAACCACCGCCCTTAAGGTCAAGAGCACTCAGCTTTCAAACTCTCAACAACAGCTTGAAGCTCTTCGATCCGAACGGGAGGTTATAAAAACTTGTGTTTCGGATGTACACGCTGCCCTATCTAACATCCTGGAAGCACACGATCCGATTCTCAACCATTCGGTGAGGCGAACCCTTGCTGAAAAACTTGCTCCTGCCTTGGACCTTCTCAGCAAAATTGAGGGCTTACCTAGTTTCGTGTCCGATCTGAAACAAGGGGGAGAAGGGAAGAAGTCCGGATCGAAACCACCTCCTTCCTCCAAAGCTACTCACACAACCGAACCACCTCCGACTGGTCAAACTTCGGGTTCGGGTGTGAAGGATAAAGGGAAGAACATAGCTGAGGAAGAAGATGAAGATGAAGAAACCATTGCGGACATTTTGAAACGTAAAAACAGTCGCAATGTTGATGATGATATCTATCGTGTGGCGCGAGAGGTTGAAGAAGCCGAACGCAAGAAGAAAGAAGCCCACGATCTCCTTGAGAGCAGGAAGAATCTCTTCCCTGCCTGGACTCGGGAGCGAATGATTAAGGAGGCCATAGATACTCCTAGCATCCTATGGCTCGAGCCGGTGATCTCCTTCGACTGCTATAATTCTGTCGATTCGCAGTTCGACATGCCGTTGACTCGAAAGGCGTTTATCTTCCACGCCTTCTCCAATATTTTTGAAGTCCCTCATCCGAACCCTGAGGTTGATAGGGAGCTGATCGAATTCTATCTGAAGGCTGCTCGTCCTCAGCATCAAACATGGAGCGCCCAGAAGATAGTGAATGTTCGGGTTTTGAAGCCTTATACCGAAGGAAGATTCATCAATGTTCGGTTCAGGGTGATTCGAGGGTCTGCAAGAACTGAACATCTTATATCCCTGGCAGATCTACCGAACCTAAATCCTCATGATTGGATCGTTTTGCATAACATCCTCTTGATGAATGAAGCTGAATATGGTCCGATTATAGACCATCTCAAAAGGATGTTAGTCTGTTACATCATGGAGGTAGCCCTAATGGATCAGGAGGTAGCCACAGTCTTCAAGAAGAAACCGAAGATAGCTCCTGTGGGATCGGCCAGTGATCTTAATCAAATGAAAATGGGCAAGATCGACCCGAGACGCAATTCGGTCATGTTCACTAGAGCAGAAGGACAGAAATGTCTCTTTGCTTTAGCTGACAAACATCTTTACACCACTGCTTGTCTAGAGCACGTGTTGTCGATCATCCGAAGGTGTAAAGAGAATGCAGCGGATGATGTTAAATACTTCAACGACATGATCCAATGGTACATCAGGTTTAGACAGACGATACTGGCTCTTATCTCGCGTCTGTTTAATACCATGAAGAAGAAAGTACCTGCTACTGCTGCCGGCCCAAGTAACAAGTGAAGATCTTGCTCTAATTGACGCAAAGGGGGAGATTGTTGGGTTAAAGATTCGTTTGAAGATTGCGTCATTGGGCTCATCTGTTAGTCCAATTATTTTGTACTCCGGTTTGGGCCTGTCCAACCGAGAGCCTGTTAGGTTAATTATATAAGTATATGCTTGCATGCATAATGAGGTTAACGATCTAGATTACAAGATAGAGAATTACGATAGCTCTGATTTTCTTTATCGTTCTTGTAAACCTTCCAACCCTCTACAGTTGATGTTCTTGATCGAGCTCTTCTGAGGGTTTAATTTTAATCATTCGACTCGTTTGATTCATTCTTGACTTGTTCTTTATTTTCGTGTTCTTGCTATTTAATATTTATTTACCTGTTTAAGATCTAATCGATCTTCAAGACTAAGTTTTAATCTCATCAAAAAGATAAGATGAAGGGTTGCTGACTCAGGCGGGAGATAAACCGATTGAATTTCAAACGGCGAAAAAAAAGGGATGCATGCAAATTTGAAACGCCCATTCTTTAACTGACACTGTGGACGCGTGTGCGAATTTGAAGCGATTCCAATCTGGCACATAAAGGCGCGTGTGGATTTGAAACAGTTTCTTCAGAAACGACGCTTGTTGGGCGGCGTGTTACAAGGAATCTGACATTCTCTCTCATGGTGATCATCGCATACCTTAACTGTCACACATCTGTCATTCCGGAAAAACCTTTCGTATTTCGATAGAAGATTTGAACAGATTTTTCTCTCTCCTTACACCCACTATAAAAGGCAGTTTCCTCTCCCATTTACCTCTTTACTGCATCCGAATTCCCAAGAGAAAAAAAAAATTTCCCTTAAACCCTTACTGTTCATCTTCTTCTTTCCAACTTCAACAATGGCACAATCATCTTCAGTTCACGCTACTTCCCACATCCTTCCCATTCGCCCTCAACAGTGTTTGGTGATCGATTTAACCCCTCAGGCGTACGATTCCTACATGTTCCCGATTATTGAGTGCCTGAAGTACTCGCCGATCGCTCCTACACTTTCTAAGGTTGAATCTGTGCCTATGGAGCTCCTCTCGCAAGTGTATGCGACTGCACATTACGATAAAGCAACCGATAGGGTTTTCTTCGAGGTTTCTGATCACAAGACCTCGATTTCAAAGCAACGATTTGGCGCATTGCTAGGGTTTGCTGCTGACCCTTCCAGGGTTAATCCGGAGACGATTCCGATTGGCCATATCTACAGTATGTTTTACAACATGGGGTACACGGAGGTGCTCACCTCCGTCGCGAAATTTAAAAAATCTTGCTTGCCGCCACAGTGGAACGGTCTGTTCACTGTTCTTTTTAAAGGTTTATCTGAACGGAGCTCAGGATCCGATGGCTCTAGTCGACTCTTCCTGTCGATCATGTACGGTGTCTACAACGGGATCAACGTCGATTATGGGTTGGTTCTCTGGCAACAACTCATCCAAAGCCTCTCTTCTTCTTCACGACATTCTGAGGTGTCGTATGCAAGGTTTTGGGCTCTCATCACAAAATGGGCGATGGATAAATTTGATGTCCCCACTGCTACCGGTGCATCGATGTCTTCGATCGGTACTTTTCATACCACGAAGATTATCGTCTCAGATGCATCAAAGTTCTCTTTCATTGGCTCCATCCCGGAGACCATGTACGGTGATGTTCCAGGTGACAGCAGGATCATCCGGACTATCAAGGAGTTCAAGCAGTCTGGACCGAGGGAGCTCACACAGGAGATGCTCAAGTCTATACATGATGCCGATAAGCCTGTTTCAAGAGGCAAAAAGGCAGAAAAAGGAAAGCAAGTGGCGAAAGGGGCTAAAGGCCCTTCTACCAAAAAGAGGAAGGCTACTAAACCTGCTCATTCCCCGCAGTAGAAGAGGCGAAAGACAAAACCAAAGCGAAAGCTCATTATCGCTTCCTCTTC
Organism: Lactuca sativa; assembly: GCF_002870075.4. Classification (NCBI taxonomy): domain Eukaryota; kingdom Viridiplantae; phylum Streptophyta; class Magnoliopsida; order Asterales; family Asteraceae; genus Lactuca; species Lactuca sativa. The sequence continues at coordinate 211,405,317 of NC_056626.2, read as the reverse complement.
CGACGAGTCGGAGGGTGAGAGTTCGGATTCGGACGGCTCTCAAAGAGGCAACACCCCTCCAAGAGGCACCACCCCACCCAGATCACCTACTCCTGACATGGAAATCCATACCTCACCAATCCCTCTCCTACTCAAACAATTCCCACTTCCATTCCCACCATAATCCCCACTACCAACATTCCTAAAACCTCTTTCCCTATACCACCACCCATTTTCACCGATGCTACAACTGCTACTGAAAAGGTTACAACCAACATATCTGATACGGGGGTTCATACCGATGCAACCGAACCACCACCAGTAACCGAACCCATACACACAACCGAAACTCAACAACCACCCGAACCTACTCCCACTCAAACATCACCCAAACCTACCCCTTCTCAAACTCAACCTGAACCCACTCACACCACTACACCACCAGCTTCACCATTACCCCCATCTCCTGGTCATGCCTCTGACGGAGATAACCCTTTCCTTGGCGGGGAGAACATGCAATGTGATTCGGTCTATTTCAGTCCGTTTCAGGTCCAAAGCGACGATGATGAGGAAGCTCCAGTAACGAAGAAACATCTTAAGGAGCTGCATGAGAAGGTTGACCTGCTTATTGCTTCATCCTCCAATTCTCAATCCTCTCTCTCTGAAGCTGCTCTTCAGAAGATCGTTGATGCCTTTTCCCGGGCTCAGCAAGCTTCATTTGCTTCAGCCACTGCCGCCATTGACGCCTCGACGAAAGCATGTGAGGCTGCGACCGAAAAAGTCGATAAACTATTCTCCGACGCCTCTTCCCTGTTAAAGTCCTTACAGGAGAGCGCCGATGCCACAAAGACAACGCTGGAACCGATTGTTCGACAATTGGCCACGTTCGTCTCCACGGAGTTGAAGTCGTTCGCTACCCTTCGCCAATCACTTAGTGACGACAACTCGGCCCTTCGTGCCTCCATTGACGAGCGCCTCTCTAAACTCCTAGAGGATCTCGCTGCAGAAAACTCGTTGATGGATGCCCTTGCAAGCAAAACCACCGCCCTCAAGGTCAAGAGCGCTCAGCTTTCCAACTCTCAGCAACAACTTGACGCTCTTCGATCCGAACGGGAGGTCATCAAGACATGTGTTTCGGATGTACACTCTGCCATATCCAACATCCTGGAAGCACACGATCCGATTGTCAACCACTCTGTGAGGCGAACCCTTGCAGAAAAACTTGCTCCTGCCCTGGACCTGCTTAGTAAATTAGAAGGGCTACCTAGTTTCGTGTCCACTCCGAAACAAGGGGGAGAAGTGAAGTCCGGATCGAAACCACCTCCTTCCTCAAAAGCTGCTCACACAACCGAACCTCCTCCTACTGGTCAAACTTCGGGTTCGGGTGTGAAGGATAAAGGAAAGAAGATAGCTGAGGAAGAAGATGAAGATGATAAAGAAACCATTGCTGACTTGCTGAAATGCAAAAATAGTCGCAATGTTGATAATGACAACATTCGTGTGGCGCGAGAAGCTAAAGAAGCCGAACACAAGAAGAAAGAAGCCCACGATCTCCTCGAGATCAGGAAGACTCTTTTCCCTGATTGGACTCAAGAGAGAATGATTAAGGAGGCTATCGATACTCCGAGCATCCTATGGCTCGAACCGGTGATCTCCTTCGACTGCTACAACTCTGTCGACTCGCAGTTCGACATGCCCTTAACTCGAAAGGCGTTTATCTTCCACGCCTTCTCCAACATTTTTGAAGTCCCTCATCCTAATCCTAAGGTTGATCGGCAGTTAATCGATTTCTATCTGAAGGCTGCTCAACCACAGTACCAAACATGGAGCGCTCAGAAGATCGTTAATGTTCGGGTTTTGAAGCCTTATTCTGAGGGGAGATTCATCAACGTTCGGTTCAGGGTGATCCGAGGGTCTGCAAGAACCGAACATCTCATATCTTTAGCAGATCTACCGAACCTCAACCCCCATGACTGGATTGTTTTGCACAACATCCTCTTGACGAATGAAGCCGAATATGGTCCGATCATAGACCATCTCAAAAGGATGTTAGTATGCTATATCATGGAGGTCGCCTTGATGGATCAGGAGGTAGCCACTGTCTTCAAGAAGAAACCGAAGATATCTCCTGTTAGCTCAGCGAGTGATCTGAACCAGATGAAGATGGAAAAGATTGACCCGAGGCGTAATTCGGTCATGTTCACTAGAGCAGAAGGACAGAAATGTCTCTTTGCCTTAGTGGATAAACATCTTTATACCACTGCTTGTCTTGAGCATGTGCTGGGGATCATCCATCGGTGTAAAGAGAATGCAGCGGATGATATCAAATACTTCAACGATATGATTCAGTGGTACATCAGATTCAGACAGACGATCCTTGCTCTTATCTCTCGTCTGTTTCAGACTGTAAAGAAGAAGGTTCCTGCTGCTGCTGGCCCAAGTAAGAAGTGAAGATCTCGCTCCAATTGACGCAAAGGGGGAGATTTTTGGGTTGCAGATTTGTTTAATATTGCATCATTGGGCTCGGTTAATAGTCCAGTTTTGCACTCCGGTTTGGGCCTGTCCAACCGTGAGCCTGTTAGGTTTACTATTTAATAATGTGCTTGCATGCATATTAGGTTAACGATCTAGAATACAAGATAGAGAATTACGATAGCTTTGATTTTCTTCATCGTTCCTGTAAACCTTTTAATCCTCTACAGTTGTAGTTCTTCATCGAGCTCTTCTGAGGATTGTTTTATAATCATTCGACACGTTTGATTCATTCTTGAGTTGTTTATTGTTTTCGTGTTCTTGATGTTTAATCTTTATTTTACCTGTTTGAGATCTAATCGATCTTCAAGATTAAGTTTTAATCTCATCAAATATCAAAAACTCTCATCGATTTGACCATTTCCCAAATTGACCAAAATACCCTCATTGGTCTAATAATTTATTTTGACATTTTTATCTATCTTTAATACATATACTTACATAAAAGCCATATTTATTTATATAATCAAAGAGTTCACTACTAACTTTGATATTATACTCATTTCTCAAATTTATCCCCGAAGGGAGTATATTCATATTTCAATATTCTTCCTGAAGGAAGCATACTCACATCTCATCATCTATCTCGAAGGAAAGATACTCATATTTCATCATCAATCCCGAAGGAAAGATACTCATATATCATCATCAATCCCGAAGGAAAACTACTCATATATCATCATTAATCCCGAAGGAAGTATGCTCATCAGATGCTCTGCTACATGTTTATATGTATATCTCATACATATATACCAATCATATACATACATGTTCAAATACATGATATCTATATATATATATATATATATATATATATATTAATACTTCATTATTAACTCGTCATTTGATTGCATTAACTTAGTGCCTCAAATTTACATATATAAATATACACATGGATAAATATAAAATTTAAATAAATAATAATCATAAGGAAAAGTGAGAGAAATAACTCACCTTGTTGTTTAAGGCTTGTTTGGATGATATTCCAACCTGGGATTTCCTTGATCTACCCCTTTCTCTCAATTACCTAATCATAATTGTCTCATCAACATCATTTACAAGATCAATTATATATTTCCACTTACAAACATCGATTCTGACATCTGAAACCATATCATAATTTCAATGTGAATGAAATCTATAAGTATATCAACCAATAAATACTCATAACCAATTAAAGTTATTTGTTATATCATCGTATACATCATGTTTCTACATTCAAGGACTTAATTGATTAAGTCATATTTCTTCACTCATGAACCCTAATCCACATATATTAAATTTAACATACATTGTTAAATAACATTATACTAAACTGAAATCAAGCAATAATATATCATATAACATCCCAATTTCATTAATTAAAATCAAACCCCTCACTAGGATTTCAAATAAAACCTTCAATTCTTGGACAAAATTCAAAATAACAGTGTTATAAGTGATTAATCTTACCTTGATTCAACAATTTAAGCTTAAATCATGTTATCCTTTCAAAAGTCGATCCCTAGGGATTAAGTATGTGTTTTTCGCACCTGGGGGTGTGTTTGGGTCTTTGGGTTCGAAATAGAACTTTCACAGATCTTATTTTTTTATGTTCTGATCATGCTCACGTTGTGACCCTATCTTGTTCACGTCGTGAGTTCTGGCAATCAGTAAAATACCTTGTTGATATCATTCCGAGTTTAGGCATTTTAATCCCATCTTCAAACGCCCATATCTCCTTCGTCTCTTAACCGTTTTTTATGATCCTTATTTCCAAGAGAAGGTGGAAACATGATCTACTTGTTTAGTAAGTCATATCTTATTGAATTAGTTCATTTAGTAATCTACTATGTCAAGAAGTTAGCCTAAAAGCATAAAAATACCAATTTTACCCTTATGGCCAAAGTTGCATTTTTCATGCATTCTTTCTCTAGAACTCACTCATATAACCACTTATAGTGACTTAATCTTGTATTATAAATTTTCATGAAGTTAAAACTTCATATTCTCATCTTTTTCTCAAAAATGGCCAAGTTGCCCTTTTGGTCAATATTGACTAATAGTCAAATCTTTCTAAATTTTGGGTTGTTACTAGTCTTCCCCCCTTTAAGGGATTTCGTCCTCGAAATCCTTTCTTCCTCTCTCGGTTAAATTATCAATGAAATATCTCAAATCTCATATTATTTTATTATTTAACCTCATAACCCATAATAATAATATACTTTCAAATTCTTTGCATTATCAATGCAATGACCAAACTTTCTCAATTTCTTTACTCTAAATGGCTACAATGGGACATCAATTTCCTTATCTACTCTTATGCAATCTTGTGGCATGGTCAATATCATTTTTTTATACTTTATCATACTTGTACTTTATCTCGTCTTGTGTTCTTATATATATATATATATATATATATATATATATATATATATATATATATATATATATATATATATATATCCTCTAATTCTCATCTTATATCCTCTCATCACTTCTCAATCTCAACTCATTTCTCTGCTCTTTTCAACTATTTGCTTATTTCATTTTCATGTAATTCTTTGGTAGTAATCAATTTTAATTGCCAGGGAAAATGGTTCTGACAATTACAAACCATTACTTCTCTTAATCATTAACATCTTTTTAGATATTAGAATTAATCAATATTCTTCCTAATTTTTAGAATATTTCTCTATTACTCTTATCATATCTTATATATATATATATATATATATATATATATATATATATATATATATATATATATATATATCTGAAATCATTATCATAACTCAAGTTAGCCATTTCTTTTAGCATCTTAAATAATTATTTGGCACTAGACTTACGAATCATCCTCAAGTCACTTGTGTAATTACTCATAACAATTCTCATCATTAAATATCAACTCGACACTCTACAAGTCGATCTTATTATAAATTATATTTCAAATATTATCACTCATTCATGAATTATTCAAATCAATTTTTAATCTCCTTATTCTCTGCGACACATGCAATATGATTAATTTACTCAAATATTCAAAACCACTTAGATCAATCACTCAAATTACTCAAATCAACTTCTCACTTAAATCTCTCGAATGACTCATTTATTGATTAGTCAATTTACTCAGACCAGTCAAGTCAATCACTTAGATAAATATTAATCATTCAAATCAATTACTAAAATTGCTCGGATCAATGTTATTTAATTATGTCAATTACTCTACTCAATGTCAATCACTCTGATCAAAATCAATTACTCAGATCATTCACTCTGATCTTTATCAATTACCAAAGTTAATCTCTATCGTTCAGATCAATCACTCGGATCAGTTACTTTGATCAATTGATGTAATTGCTAATCATAATCATACATAACGTTGGGTTTCATAGACAGTCGAATAATTGATTCCACCCTAAGCCCACAACCAATCAAGGAACAAGAAATAAGGCTAAATCATATATTCTCAGCCTATAAGATCCTATCATTGTTAATCTACTCAAATGCTCAAAAATTACTTAGATCAATATCAATCACTCGAATAAATATCTCAAATCAATGACTTCATTTTTTCCCGTATCAATAAATCATTCAAATCGATTACTCAAATCAGTTACTTAGATCAATCAAATCAATCACTCAAATTAATCAGATCAATCACTCATATCAATATTATTCTGATCAATATCATTTACTCATATCAATAGGTCAATCAATCCTTTACTTATACTAATTTGATCAGTTATCAACACAATCGATTGCTTTGATTAATCAAATCATTTAATTACAGCAATCAGATCAATTAAATCAATCACTTATTTTAACATCAATTTCTCATATCAATCATTTATATTGCACTAATCAATTACTCTGATCGATCACTATAATTAAATCAATCACTTGAATCAATGTCAATTGTGTAGGTCAATCTCCCTGATCAATATCAATCGCTCAATTTAATCACTCATATTGCTCAAATCAATTGGAACGACTCCCCACATCAATGAACCTTACTACAGTCGACTCAGGATATTCTCCTAGCAAAATTTATGGTTTTTTTTTAATCCTTCTAGCCTTGTAACTCAATCATATGAACTTAGATTTGGACAAGATTTATATTTTTGGAAATCCTGTTAGAAGTACTAAAAATTTCATATAATCCGCTCCATCTGAATATGTCTAAAACTGGAGTTATTCAGCTGTGAACATGAAGGTCTTGAACATTTAAGCAATTCCACGTATTTGAAGAACCATCTTTAAGCAACCATGTCTCATTCACTACATATCCATTTTATCTGGTTCTTTTTCCTATGTATTCTTTCTTATATAGACCATAACTTTACTTTTATAAAGCTATTTCTGATCAGCAATAAATATCGACTTATTAAGCTGCAAAATTGACACCTTGAAGCTGCCAAATTTCCAAATCAGCTTCCAATAAATTTTATCTAACTTTACAAGCATGTAATTTCTTCACTAAAACTCCTTTTGACATGATTCTTTTTGATATTGTTTAATTTTCAGGTCTATTACAAGTTATGTTTTTACCCTTTTTCTTTACATCACCTCTAAGGTTATCATTTAGGGCCTCAAAGTCAACACTTTATTGCTTTAACTAATATCACTCATTTGATAAATTTTATCAGATTAATAGGATCAATCAGATTAATCACTCAAATTAGTTATTCGAATCAATAATAATAAATCTCATATTGGTATTTGGTCTCGTCATATCTCAGAGAATCAAATCATAATCATCATCTACACTAGTATACTGAATCATCTCTCATGCATCTATCGTAATAGTCTCATGATCTTAATGAAAATCATCATCATCAAGTTTTAATTTATATAAGTTTATATCTTATATTTTTTTATACTCAAACCCTTAAGGTTAGTCAAACTATCATATTCATGCTCTTCAGGATATTTATCTTCACACATCTTTAGTCGTGTACTGTGATCTCTTAGTATGGTTTATCACAAACCTGCTCATAATCTCTGCATCTCATCTATCTTCCACAGTTTAAGACTAGGAAGGGATACACCAAACCTAATTCACTTAAAGTATGGCTCTGATACCAACTTGGGACACCCTCGATCTAAAACATCTAATCTATAAGAATTATCGAGATTTTATTTTTTAATGCGGAAAATATACTCAAAATTTAAAACTTTTATATTCCAGGTTAAATCAAATAAACACAATATAAACTTTTTCTATTTATATAAAATGATGAATACAACAATAACATCCTACAATCTAAATCTTGATTTTGTGCTACTGTCTTCTTTTCCAGTACCACGACTGCTAATACTTTTACCTCCAAAAACACAGAAAATCCCTACTATATTAGACAAAAGATCTGGTGAGTTATTCTCCTATATTTTATTAACATTATTTCTCTTAGATTATACTCTTCCTCATAGTTACTTCTCTCATATTTCTCACTCTATGCATATATCTTAATTCTTTCACCATAATACATCTCACCTTTATTCGATATCATATTTTCTGTTAAGTCTCATGTCTATTCTATCTAATGTACTATGTTATATTCTATTACTTTTAAATTTCACTAACTAGATATATATCATATGTATATGTCTCATATGGTATATCTCATCTCGAACTCAATCACGTATGCTACTAATAAATCATCTTATACTCAATCTCCTACACTCTATATAGCTCATCTCATACGCAATCTCATACACTCTACATGTATCATCTTTCCTACACTCTGTTATATGTCATTTCTGATTTGTTGTTGAAAGTTTTCATCATAAAAGAAAATGGTATTGCACTTTCTCACGTCGTGACTCATCTGTGTCACGTCGTGAATACTGCAATTTCAGCAAATACCTTAATTTTCATGATTTACCCACACTCATCTTATCCCACTCTCACTTTATTAAGTCATTCCCATTAAAAACTTATTTAAACTCTAAGATTACATCAATATTTTATCAATATGAAAAACTCTCATCGATTTGACCATTTCCCAAATTGACCAAAATACCCTAATTGGTCTAATAATTTATTTTGACATTTTTATCCATCTTTAATACATATACTTACATAAAAGCCATATTTATTTATATAATCAAAGAGTTCACTACTAACTTTGATATTATACTCATTTCTCAAATTTATCCCCGAAGGGAGTATATTCATATTTCAATATTCTTCCTGAAGGAAGCATACTCACATCTCATCATCTATCTCGAAGGAAAGATACTCATATTTCATCATCAATCCCGAAGGAAAGATACTCATATATCATCATCAATCCCGAAGGAAAACTACTCATATATCATCATTAATCCCGAAGGAAGTATGCTCATCAGATGCTCTGCTACATGTTTATATGTATATCTCATACATATATACCAATCATATACATACATGTTCAATTACATGATATCTATGTGTATTACTACTCCATTATTAACTCATCATTTGATGGCATTCTCTTAGTGCCTAAATTTACATATATATAAATATACACATGCATAAATATAAAATTAAAGCATATAATAATCATAAGGAAAAGTGAGAGAAATAACTCACCTTTTTCTTTAAGGCTTGTTTGGATGATATTCCAACCTGGGATTTCCTTGATCGACCCCTTTCTCTCAATTACCTAATCACAATTGTCTCATCAACATCATTAACAAGATCAATTATATATTTTAACTTACAAACATCTATTCTCGTATGTGAAACCATATCATAATTTCATCGTGAATGAAATCTATAAGTATATCAACTATAAATACTCATAACCAATTAAATTTATCTGTTATATCATCATATACATCATATTTCAACATTCAAGGACTTAATTCATCAAGTGATATTTCTTCTCTCATGAACCCTAATCCTCATATATTAAATTTAACATACAAGGTTCCATAATATTGTATTAAACTCAAATCAAGCAATAATATATCATATAACATCCTAATTTCATATAATATATCATATAACATCCTAATTTAATTAATTAAGCTCAAACCCCTCATATAGGGTTTCAATCAAAACCTTCAAGTCTTGGACAAAATTCGAAATAAGAGTGTTATAAGTGATTAATCTTACCTTGATTCAACAATTGAAGCTTAAATCATGTTATCCCTTAAAAAATCGACCCCTCGGGATTAAGTATGTGTTTTTCGCACCTAGGGGTGTGTTTGGGCCTTTGGGTTCAGAATAGAACGTTCACATATCTTATTTTTTTTATGTTTTGATCATGCTCATGTCGTGATCCTATCTTGTTCACGTCGTGAGTTCTGGCAATCAGCAAAATACGTTGCTGATATCATTCCAGATTTCAGCATTTTTATCTCGTCTTCAAACACCCATATCTCCTTTGTTTCTTATCCGTTTTTGATGATCTTTATATCCACACGAAGGCGGAAACATGCTCTACATGTTTATTAAGTCATATATTACTGCCTTAATTCATATAGTAATTTATTACGTCAAGGAGTTAGCCTAAAAGCATAAAAATACCAATTTTACCCTTATGGCCAAAGTTGCATTTTTCATGCATTCTTTCTCTTGAACTCACTCATATAACTACTTATATTGAGTTAATCTTGTATTATAAATATTCATGAATTTAAAACTTCATATTATCACCTTTTTTTATTATAAATGGCCTAATTGCCCTTTTGGTAAATATTGACTAATAGTCAAATCTTTCTAAATTTTGGGATGTTACACTGACAATGGACAATGACGACATCTTGACCTACACCAATAGATTCAATGATCTTACAAACCTTTGTCCAAGAATCTCGAATCTAGAGTACAAGAAGGTGGAAAGGTACATATGTGGATTAGTTAAACCCATCCAAAGGTTGGTCATAACATCTCGACCAAAAACGTATGACAGTTCCAAAAGGTTAACATACAACTTAACCAACCAAGAGATATGACAAGGAACCTTGGTCTAAAGAGATGACCTCCCAAAGTCAGGGGAAAACAAGAGTAAATCCGAAAGCGGATTTAAGGGAACCTACAAACAAGCTTTAAGAAAGAGACAAGAAATTTTCAAGGCATACGCCATAAGTCCAGTCCCAAAACCGGCGTCAACCACCACACCTTAAGGAACGTACATGGGTAAACACCCAAAATGCAACTTGTGCCACTTCTACCACTCTAGAAACTGCATGCAATGTACTAGGTGCAATCAAAGAGGGTACACTATCAAGTACTACAGATAGCCCGTGGCAACTCCTGTCGCCACAACTAACCTAGGGGTGGCTGTCCTACCAGATAATTGAGCCTGTTTTGAGTGTGACATTACTGGACATATCAAGAGGAAGTTCCCGGAGATGAGGAACAATGCAGGAAATGCCTAGGGAATAGCATTTGTGATTGGCGCAAGGGATGCCATCCAGGACCTCACCCTTGTAATAGGTACATTTCATGTTAACGGTTTATACGCATCTATACTCTTTGATTGTGGTGCTGAAAGTAGCTTTATTACACCTAAGTTTAGAGAACTTTTAAACCATAAGTCTAGGAACTTAGATGAGCCTTATGTAGTAGAAATGGCCAACAGTGAATCTGGTAGTACTAAGGAAATACTAGAAAACTGCATTCTAACTCTCAACAACCACACCTTTCACATCAACCTCATGCCTATGATCATCGAAAGTTTCGATGTCACAATTGGAATGGATTGGTTATCGCCACACCGAGTAGATACCTTATGTACGACAAGGTAGTACGATTACCTTTACCCAATGGAGAATCCTTAGTGATCTACGAAGATAAGCGAAACAAAAACCTTAGAATCATCTCTTGCATGAAGGCGTGTAAATACCTTCACATGAAATGTCACGCTTTCTTAGCCCACATCGTAGATAAGAGGAGCGAGAAGAAGGAAATCAAAGACATACCCCAAGTATCTGATTTTCCCGACGTATTTCCAGAGGACTTGCCTGGTAACCGCTAATTCGAGAGGTCAAATTCAGAATTGACCTAGTTCCAGGGGTACTACCAATGGAAAAATATCCTTACGAATTAGTCCCTTCGTAAATGCAAGAGTTCTCTGGACAAATTCAAGATATTTTGCATAAGGGCTTCATAATACCAAGTTTCTCACCTTGGGGAGCCCCGATGCTATCCATCAAGAAGAAGGATGGAACCTTCCGAATGTGCATTGATTATCGGGAGCTGAATAAACTGACAATCAAGAATAGATATCCAATCCTAAGGATCAACGATCTATTCGATCAACTACTAGGATCCATATTCTACTCAAAGATTGATTTAAGGTCAAGGTAACATCAACTTCAAGTTCAAGAGGAAGACATCCCAAAAACAGCGTTTAGGACTCGCTACGACCATTACGAGTTTTTAGTTATGCTTTTCGGTTTAAGCAACGCTCCTGTAGTCTTCATGAATCTAATGAATTGTATCTATAAACCCTACTTAGACAAATTCATCATTGTGTTTATCGATTATATATTGATATATTCACGAACCAAGGATGAACACAATCAACATCTATGCATCATCTTGGAATTATTGAGAACGGTGAAATTGTACGCCTGTGAGTTTTTGATAAGAGAAGTACATTTTCTCAGACATGTGGTCAACAACAAAGGCATTCACTTAGACCCATCCAATATCAAAGCAATAAAGAATTAGGAAGAACCTACAATGCCTACGGAGGTATGCCAATTCTTAGGATTGGCAGGCTACTACTGGAGATTCATCAAGAATTTCTACAAGATAGCCAAACATGTCACAACACTTACGCAGAAGGACACAAAGTTCGAATGGAAAGAAAAAAATGAATCTGCATTTTAGAAATTGAAACACATGTTGTGTAGTGCACAAATTCTTTCACTTCCGGAAGGAACTGAAGACTTTGTCATCTATTGTGATGCATCACACTAGGACATGAGATGTGTACTTATGCAAAGAGATAATGCCATTTCCTATGCTTCACGTCAACTTAAGGTGTACGAGGACAATTACACCTCCCATGACTTGGAATTGGGAGGTGTAATTTCCACTTTAATAATCTGGTGACACTATCTATATGGCACCAAATGTACGAGATACACTGAACACAAAAGTCTTCAACACATCTTCAACCAAATGATTGACCTGTGCTAAGGTCAAGGCAGAATACCAAAAACCCTCAGGTCCACTACAATAATCCGAAATACATGAGTGGAAATGGGAGAAAGTCACCATGGACTTCATCACGGAACTACCCAAGATGCCTAGTGGTTACGACACAATTTTGGTAGTATTCGAACATCTGACTAAGTCTTCCCATTTCCTACCCATCAAAGAAACAGAAAAAATGGAAAAGCCAGCCAGGACTTACGTCAAAGAGATAGTCCAAATGCACGACATACCAACATTTATCAACTCGGACAAAGATATCAACTTTATGTCCCAGTTTTGGTAAACAATATGATGGGTATTGGGAACCCGACTCGATATGAGCACAACCTACCACACATAGAAGGATGGTCATAGCGAAAGGACCATACACACATTAGAGGATATGCTCAGATCATGTGTGATAGACTTCGGAGATGCGTGGGATACTCACTTACCTTTAGTTGAGTACTCTTATAACAAAAGCTATCATACGAGCATAAAGGCTACACCATTTGAAGCACTTTATGGCAGAAAGTGTCGTTCATCCGATATGTTGGACAGAAGTTAGTGATACTCAACTAGCAAAGCGACATGCATGGAACGCTTTGATAACCAGGCCAAAAATTATTCACGAAACTACCAAGAAGATCATGCAAATCAAAGAACGGTTGAGAATGGATCGTGATCATCAAAAGAAATATACTGACATTTGACGAAAACCACTTGAATTTCAAGTTGGAGATTAAGTCATGCTAATAGTATCTCCTTGAAAAGGAGTTATAAGATTTGGCAAACGGGGAAAACTCAACCAGAGATACATAGGACCTTTTGAGATCCTTGCTAAAATAGGCCCAATAGCCTATTAATGCGTTACCCCAAGAGCTCAACAGTGTACACAATGTTTTCGACGTATCAAACCTTAAGAAATGTCTCTATAAGGATATGCTAGTTGTACCTCTCGAAGAAATCCATATCGACACAAAACTCAACTTCATTAAAGATCCAATCGAGATCATGGATCCCGAAGTCAAGAGACTTAAATAGATCCCATTCCTATAGTTAAGGTACAATGGAATTATAAGAAAGAACTGAAGTACACATGGGAATGCGAAGATCAAATGAGAAGCAAGTATCCCCACTTGTTTGAAAACACCCCGACTAGAAGTTAAATTTCAAGACGAAATTTCTTTTAACGGGGGGAGAATGTGACAATCTAGAAAATACGTCATCGACCGTTGTTAGTATTTAACAATAAAAAAAATTAATAAGGACAATCTTGTAACCACCCAATATATTTCAATATATTCAGTTTTTTGTTGTTAATTACGTCAACCTTTAGACTAAAAAATAGGTGCACGAAAAGTCGCATCACTTTAAGATCAGGTTATCATTTTTAGATAATATAACTATCGTGATCTCAGAAATATAAATTTCGCAAGGATCCAACCTAGTATGGGTGAGATATGACTTTTGTAGTAAATAAATATCTACCGTACGTAAGAATTTACAACAACGAAAACTACAAGGAGAATGATTGACTTTTGGAAAAAGTCACCAAAAGGACAATCATATTACTACTAAAAGTAGGAATTATGAGATGAAGAATGCCTAAAATGGAAACTGTAGGAGAGAGTTATGATTTCTATAAAATTACAACGGTAATAAAAAGTAGCCGAAAAACGAAAGTCAAAACTAGCCAAAACGACCGAAAGGGAAGTTGTAGGGAACATCGAGACCTACATGAATATATAAGATTCGTTGAAAATGGAGTTCATATGTGAGAGTGATAGAATTTCAAAGTTCGATTTTTACCTTCGCGCGTTCCCGCGCGCAATCTGACACTCGATCTGTCTGGATACGGGGTGACATGGCACCAGGAGAGGGCGACACATGGCAGATCCCTATGGCTTACACATAAATGTGCAACATGCACGCTAAAACCTGCTATAAATAGCAGGCTTTGAAATTTCCTTTCCCTCACGCCTTACATAATCTCTCTCACTCTCTCGATCTTCGTGCCACTGCACTCGAGCACCTCTCAAAGTTCAGAATTTGATTACCACCTTACAACAATGATATCATAATTCACAGGTGAGTTCACGGCCCCATTTTCTAAACCATTTCGGGGGGGGGGGGGGGTGGATTCATGTTAAATACACCTATTACATAGTTATTACTAATTGTATAAGATTAGTTAGATAATTATGCTCATAGCATTAGGATGATATTATGCCCGATAGATACTTTGCCCAACTTTTAAAGATAATATTATGCCTAGTTGTTATACTGACAGAAAATACCAAATCTAGTTGTTACGCTGGCAAGTTTCCAGGAAACGTCGATACTCTAGTCGTTATTATAGCCATCAAAAACACACTAACTAACTAACTAACTAACTAACTAAGTATATGTGTGTGTGTGTGTATATATATATATATATATATATATATATATATATATATATATAATAAGTAACTCGCATAAATACAAGGAATAAGAACACGACCGACCATGGGAGGCTCCTATAACAAGAGTTTGATGAGACACGATTCACAAAATGCTGAAAGATTATTAGCTAGCCCCTAACTTATAATCGTTAAATCTTAAGTGAGCGATAACGATATGTATACATTTATACGAGATTGAAACTCCCACTTGTGGTTGCTAGCTACAACCTAATGGTAAGTCGAAGCATACATAACTTTCTAAACACATTTTTGACGTCCGATGAAACGTCGTGGTTTTTCGGGGAAGTCAATAGTCGTATCTTGATTATAGGAACTCATCGTAACATTGTTAAACTAAAACTAACTACTTTAGACTACTACTCGGAAATAACCTAAGAAAGTAGTGGTAGTACACACAAACTCGAAGAAGTGAGTTTAGGGTAAACAAGATAATTAAATAACCACACGACGCTTTATAATAATAAAACCTATGGACTCACTAACATTATGTTATTTTTTTCAAACCACATGTATTCTCGAGAATGAGCTTGGTTGAAGAGAGAAGTAACCCCGGTGATATAACTCGAAGTCTATGTACTTTCCTATTGTACTATGCTTTTGTAACATATCCGTACCTCGAACAAGCTTTGTAATATCTTTTATTTATTGAATAAAAAGTGACGTTTAATATATAGGTGTATTATTCAATGTATGTCTGTGGCCTGAAATCCAACATTTTAACATCGCACAGTCCGGTGTTGCCGTCGCCGGCCTAGGGTGTCTCAAACGATATTTGGTATTAGAGTGTTCTAGTTCCCATCAATTTTAATATCCTAGCTTGGAGAATTTGTCATGGAAGGATTCCTTTCATGGTAAATCTTCTCAAGTTTGGTGTTGGATAAACTAACATGTATTGTTGTACATAAGCATCAATAGAGCTCTAGAAAGTGAGGATCACATTTTCATGGTATGTTCGATAAAAAAAAGCATGGCATAATGTTTTTAGGCGGTTGAGACTTTTTGGATTCTCCCATTTCCTTGGTTCGAGATGTGTTGAACAGTAAATCAATGTTGGTTGGTCGTTAATGACAGGAAAGCATCCATAAGACTATAATGATGGTGTTTATATGGGTTGTATGGAGCTTCCAAAACCATAAAGTCTATAAGATAAGTATCAAATCACATTCGGTACTAGCATATGAGGTGCAAACTATTTTGCATCTCTGAATCAATTCGATGAAGAGAAAAGATGATTGACCGAGATGGATTTAATGGTGTTGTGATGTGGTTCTCGAATGTTCCAACAAACTTTAGTCTCCTTTTAGTTTCATTTGAACTTGTTATATCTTTGTTTTTCTGTTTCCTTGTTTGTAGCTTTTAACACTTGGTTACTCTTCTTTTTATTATGAACTATCCGAATATCCACATGTTTCGCAAATCAAAACTATATAGTTATATTTTTTATATACACATGTTGAAAATAATAAGATATTAAATATAAAATAATATGTGTTACACTAAGTTGATATATAAATCTGTAACTATTTTGAACCATATTATATAACATACATCTATGAGAATCATATCATTCAATAACATATGCCCGTGGTTTGTGTTTAAATAAAACTAAACATGTTTTTTGATTTTAATATTACAATTTAATGTTATAACTGATTAAGTTAGAAATTACATATCTATTGATTATTTTTTTTAATATCAATCATGATGGTTAATTGTTATACGAACCATTGTTTGTAAGTTAACACAATTAATTAATTAAAAACTACTTATAGAAAAAAATAAATTATACTGCATATTAATTTGAAAGTGCTTATGAATAATATATTTTCATGTTTTTGGAGTTTTGTCACAAAAGTTTTGTATTTTGCAAGATTTAGTCCTTATAGTTTTGTATTTTATAGAAAGTTCTTGTAAAGTTATTTATTTATTTTTTTAAATAAGAAAGTATATATGTTTAAGATTTTCGTATATTGCCAGGTTTGACCCCTAAGTAAAAGATAAATATTTCTTTTTTACAGAAAATGTCATTGTGTAGTTTTTTTACAGAAACAGTCAATGTATTTAAAAAATTACAAAATGATCCATACCTAACAGAAAATTACAGATTATGCTCACCGTGCGTACCCCCGTCTATGTCCCCATGAAGTCGGGTGTGGGCATTTTCTATTTATAATAGAACATATTTTTTTTTTTGATTTTTTTTATTTAATTTAACTTGTTGTTTTGTATTTACATATATTTAAACCTTTTTAACTATTCTGAAAAAACTAAATGTTTTTTAAGTGTCTTTTATATTTTGATTTATGTTTTGGATTTAACATAATATTTAAGTTAACAAATAAGTGTATAATAATAATCATTTTAAAAGTTTATTATGATTAATAGATTAATTATATTCAGTTGAAAATTAAAAGATCATAAAGATATCAAATGCATATGATGATAGAAAAAGATGTTTCTTTTATTGTATAATATGATATGATTAAATACTATTTATTTGGAAAAAATTGAATTATAATAAAAAATATTTTTTGATATTATTTATTTAATTTGAGTTGTTGGTTCTATATTTACGAAATAAAACCTTTTTTCTATTCTAAAAAATGGTATTTTAATATAATTTTTAAATATATTTTATATTTTGATTTATGTTTGGTCTTTAACATAATATTAAAATTAACAAATAAGTGTACAATAATAATCATTTTAAAATCTACAAATAATAAGATAATATTTTACATTTATTAGATTAATTATATTAAATTAAAAATTGAAATGTCAAAGATTTCTAATACATGATAAAAAATACAATATTTATATCATTTATAGCATATTATGATATGCATGTTTTCATTCAGATAATATTTTACATTTATTAGATTAATTATATTAAATTAAAAATTGAAATGTCAAAGATTTCTAATACATGATAAAAAATACAATATTTATATCATTTATAGCATATTATGATATGCATGTTTTCATTCGTTAAAAAAACAATTTTTATGTACCTAACAAAAATAAACTTAAGATTTCCTAAACTGGAATTTATAATGTGAAGTGATTGCGATGGCCTCGGTCGGCTTATTGCATGATGTGTGGTCTCAAACTGACATCCTCCCACGTTTTACCGGGTAGGATTTGCGGTTCTTTTTCTTGAACTTCTAAAATAATTAATAACATCAATTCAGACACTTGTAATAATATTAGACGAAATGACCAAATAAAGTAATAAACTATAAAAAAAAAAATACAGTATATTCCACGATTTAGATATAAAAATCTTCTTTGCCTGAAATATCATGAAATACACCAACATATTTTAAAACTTATATAGTCCATCCATTGACCATATCAATATTTGATAGATGAATATGCAAGGTTATACTATATTTTGAAACGATTAACTTACAATATAAGGGCACTGGTCCTTTTGACAAAAAAAAAAATGAATAAAACTATAAGCAACCGACAGAGATCTACTAAACCAGAGTTAGCCTTTCAAGTAGGAAAGAAAAGATGGCGATGGTGATACCCAATAAATTGAAGCGTTGATGACACATCACACGGATGAATGGGAACACGAGGTTTTGGGTCCATGCAATTCCATTTGTGGTTTACATAATCTCTCTTTTTTGGCTTTTCTACTCACCATCCAAAGAGGTCGTCCACCTTTGATTAGTATTCCAAATAAAAGATCTAACTAAATTTGGAATATAGTATAACAATATGTATGTATGTATATATGTTTGTATGGATGAATGTATTTATGTTTGTATGGATGAATATATATATATATATATATATATATATATATATATATATATATATATATATATATATATATATATATATATATATATATATATATATATATATATATATATATATATATATTCATCCATACAAACATTTATTCAGGTTTATTTGAGACCATTTTAATTTTGTGAAACTGTGAGACCAAATCTAAAAATAATTTTAAAATGCAAAATAAATGGAAAAATCCAAAAATTCTTTTTTTAAATATTATTTTCGGAACTTGAATTAATTAAAAAAATATATATTCATCCATACAAACATATATTCCGTTTTTTTTTTTAAAATACGTGAAATATTCTAATAGAATATTACACGGACATATTCTAAAAATTAATTTTAAAATGCAGAATAAATGGAAAAATCGAAAAATTATTTTTTGAAATATTATTTTCGGAATTTGAATTATCTAACAAAAAATAAAAATAAATAAATAAATTCCATTTTTTTTGAAAAATACGTGAAATATTCTAATAGAATATTACATTGTACATATTCTAAAAAATAATTTTAAAATGCAAAATAAATGGAAAAATCCAAATATTCTTTTTTTAAATATTATTTTCGGAACTTGAATTAACTAAAAAAAATAAAAAATGCGTCTCACATGAACCTAACCCTATATATATATATATATATATATATATATATATATATATATATATATATATATATATATATATATATATAATTAATGTATGTATGAATGAATGAATGAAGGACCACGTCGGCATAGCCTAGTTGTTTAGTCATGCCAAAAAGAAATGGTCCACAAGAATAAGAAAGTTGACCTACGATATTTTAAGTCTTACCAAATTAAAATCTTATATTTCAAATAGACAAGATATATTTAATTTCATGTAAATATAAGAATTGTTTGCCAACTGCCAAGATTTTAACTTCGTTCTTTGTAGGAGACACTTGTCCGCTTTCAAATTCGGGTCCCTACACTTGAAGAGTTGAAACTTGAAAGGGTGTCTGTCTCATAGAAACCTAATTAAATATTATGCATTATTTGTTTTAACTATTGTTTTTATTTAAATAAACATTTCACTTTCTACACAACCATGAAGACTCTAGAATTGACAATTTTCATGGTGGGGTGGACACAGATCCTTGGGACCAGGTTGATGATTTTAGTCTTTAGATGCGATGCGCATGTAAATTTGGCCAAATGGACATAATTTGATTAATTCATCTTATTAGTTTGAGAGCTATATAACTAATGTAGAATGTTTGAATTAGAGTAGTTTATTTAAGCCGTTGATAGTAACATGTTAAATGAATAATGAAGAATTAGAAGTTAATTACTTTATAGTCAAAATCGTTACTTTGAATCCTATTGTCCTTTTTTCTTCGTATAGTCAATTTTTGGACCCAATCATCAGTCTTTTCGGTTAGTGCAGATCACCAGATGCAATTTTAATAAATGCAATTCTCAACCCGATTTGAAATCATAGACATTAGTCACCTACACGGCTCTAACCCATTCTTCTAATCCTTAGTTGCGAGTTTCATTCTTGGCAGTAATTTCAACACGTAACTAGATAAGACATTACCCTTCTAACAAAATAACCTTCAATAATTTTCTGTAAAGGAGTTTTGAACTCTTAGAAGAGTTATTGTGGTTGATGCATAAAATACTCTATGCATGTGAATTTTGAAAGATAAAAACTTTTGACTTTTGAGCCAAGAGAACATGGTTTATGGGCTAGGGCTTGCTGGACATTGAAGATAAGGGGAAGTATGTGAAGCATGTGGTCTTAGTAAAGTACACTAGAAATCATTTCCAAAGGAGAAAACATGGAGGGCGAAGGCGTCACCGGGAGCTTGTTCGTATCGATGTATGAACTCCATTGAATCGACACTTTATTAGTTTCATTAACGTTTATTTGGGGATGTATTGAAATTATTTCGTGAGACAAAAATCCGAGGTATTATCGGTTTTCAAGAACTTGTAGGAATCTGGTGAAGCGATAAAGTGATTGTCGTGAATACATCCAAGGAGTTCAACAAACTTTGTAAAGACATTAGAAATGAGGCAACTCATGAATGAGTTTACTACAGAAAAAGATGATTTTACTTAGATGTATGAAATCAGACACTTGTGTCATATTTTTATCCTACATGACATGACATAATATTTTTATATAACAACAATACGACACGAAACCATATCGTGTTATTTTTAACTAACATGAAAACGATTCAATTAAAAAATGACCAACACGATAAAGATAACATAAATCAATTATTATTTATTTTATTTATACTTAATCACGAAAACCTTGAAAGATGTTATGATTGTTTGATTTCATTCATCTCCCCATGGCTTTAAATACACAAGTCTCACGTTTCAAGGAAAGTAGAGATCAATAAAAACACATACAAGGATATCTATCTAATCTTAATTTAACTTTAAATGATAATATAATATTCTAATAGTCCTTTGCAATCTTGGTTGGAGGAGGACATATGTTGAGATTTGGTGAAAATATAAGTGACTTGATATTGAGATGACACATTGAAGGACATAAACTTCACCTTTGTCAACTTTGTCATGAACAAAATAATTATCCATTTTGATGTCTTTGGTGCACTAGTGTTGAACTAGATTGCTTGATAAGTACGCGACACTAACATTATCACTGAAAAGACACAATAGTTGTAGTGATGGGGAAATGGAGTTCAAGAAATAAGGTGAAAATCCAACAAGCCTCAGAAACAACGTTCACAACATCGACATATTCATCTTCCACACTAGAGCTGGAGCATGTAGTATATCATTTAGTTGACCATCAAGTTAAGTTGTTACCAAGATAAATACAATAACCGCATGTAGAATGTCATGTATCAAGACACCCACCCAAATCAGTGTTTGTATAACCAACAAATGTATATGCCAAAGAAATAGAGTGCATAAGAAAATGTGCCTTAAATATATTAGATATTTCTTTGAGTGTATTCATGTGTTAAATGTAAGGGTTATGTATGTGTATGAGAACTTGTTGAACTATGTAAAAAATATCGGGTCTGCTAAAAGTAAGGTACTATGATGCACCACAATGACTCCAATAGTGTGTAACATCAAGATAAAGTTCATTGGAGGCAATGCTTACTTTAAAGTTTGTGTCAACAGGTATGAGGGGGTTTACATGAAGACATATCGACATGTTCGACAATGTCTTTTGCATATTGACCGCAACTCCCAAAAAATAGCTAAGTAGTATGAGAGCTTTCATGACAAATTCACTAAGAAGAAGGGTCATGATAGAACGACATACTTGTAGATGAATTGTACATAGCATAATGTCATTCATATAGAGCAATACATAAGAAACATTATGATACATGAATAGTGAGTGATCAATTTGACTGTGAAAGAAGCCAATTTTAGTGATATAATCCCTAAAACATTTATACCAAGTATATGATGCTTGTTTAAGCCCATAAGTGACTTTTATAATATACAGACTTGATTTGGTCGAGAGTTGTCTCGAAAAACCATGGATTTGTGGATATATATATATATATATATATATATATATATATATATATATATATATATATATATATATATATATATATATGACTTCATTTAGGTTTCCATGAAAAAATGCAATTTTTTACGTACTCGATGATGGGTTGAGGATGCTGATTAGAAATGGATTCGTGGGTGGGTTGAGTTTGAGGTGTGGGGCGTGGTTCAATAGGTGGTAAGGTATGGTTTATATGGAAAGGGAAATTATACTCATGAAGGAACGTGTAAGTGTTGGGTTGTGTTTCAAATTTTGTAGCAAAGGGAAATGTTGTTTCATTGAATACCACATTAAGAAAAATTAGAGTAAACTACACAAATAGTCCCTATGGTTTGGGGTAATTTGCATGCTTGGTCCCTAACTTATTCTTTTAACTTTGATGGTTCCTACAATTTGTTTTCGTTGCGCGTTTGATCCCTGTCTTACCTAAAATGACTATTTTACCCCTGTTTTATTTAATTTATTTAAATAAAGTGGGGTAGGTAAGGTAATGTAAGGTGAGGTGGAAGTGGGTTGGGGTTGGGGGTGTGTTTATATAAATAAATTAAAAAAAATCAAGGGCAAAATAGTTTTTTTAGGTAAAACAAGGACCAAACGCGTAATATAAACAAACAATAGGGACCTTTCGAGTTAAAAAAATAAGTTACGGATCAAACGTACAAATTACCCCAAACCATAGGGACCATTCATGTAATTTACTCAAAAAAATTATGATTTTTCATTGGTCGAGATCATAGCATTTAAAACCACGATGATTAGGTGTATACCCAAGAAATATACATGGTGATGAACATGATATGAGTTTATGAATGGTGGTGATGGGGATGAGGGATAAAAAAGACATCTAAAAACTCATAAGTGTGTATAAGAAGGTGTGTAGTGGTAAAGTAGTTGAGTGGGGGATTGATAGTTTAGGACTTTTTATGGAAAGATATTAAGTAAGTAGGTTTCCATCTGAATGGTGTGATTCCGGTAGGAAGATGGTACATGGGAATACGAAAGGATTTTTCAGATGTTGTTTTTAATGAAACAAATTTTCGATTCAGATTTTCCACTTTGAGAAGAGGAATGCATGTAAGAAAATCGAAAGCTCATGTCTTGTTGACTGCAAAAGGAATGAAAGGAATAATTTTCGTATTTAATACCATTACCATACTAAAGGCTTTTTGTTTTAATGGTAAAGTGGACATGGATAAAGGTGTGAAAGTTTTTAATGATAGGAAAAACATGTGATTTATGATTGATTGGGAAGGCCCAAAGAAATTTTTTAAAATCATCTTGAAAATGTGTAACGACCCAATTTTCACGACCAAAAATTTTGTTTTAAAACATTACTTTAGAAAATATTAATAACTAAAAACATTGTTTGATCAAACCATAACACAACGTGAACCATGTCTAAAAGCCAAATCATACAACCAATCAAAATATCAGAGTACAAATCCCAGTGAAGCTCGTAAATGCGGAAACCAGAGAGTGTGTGTGTGACATGCTGCTACTGCGCCGGCTCCTTTCCCCTAGCTGACGAGGTACCTGAAACCAAAATTGAAAACCGTAAGCACAAAGCTTAGTGAGTTCCCCCATCGTACCACATACCATACAAACACATAACATACATACTGCCAGGCCATTCTGGGGTGCCTGAGTACCCGGTCAAGCCATTATGGGGTGCTGACTACCCGTGTCAAGCCATTCTAGGGTGCTGACTACCCATGTCAAGCCATTTTGGGGTGCTGACTACCCATCGGTCCTAACAACCGATCCTCGGGGACTAGTCCCCTCTTACTACCTTTATCGCATATAATATAACAGGCCATCATGCAAACATATCATCACGTATTGTCAGACATATCTGGGGTGTCTAACCTACCCTTCGGTCCTAACAACCGAACTCTACAACTATCACATATACATATCATGCCAGCATATAACATATCAGGTAGTAGCAAACCTAGATGATATCACAAAGACAATCATCTAACATACAACTCCTACTGGTGGGCCGGCATTATGGCCGTAGACCCACCGCTACTGGAAGGTAACTCACCTCGAAGTAGCTGCTGATCTGATCGCGAACTAACTGTCTACTGCTGCTGCTGCTCCGGAAATCCTCCGGCTGCAATCCCCACAACATACTCAATCAAACACTGCTAACTATCCTTTGGGTAAAATGACCATTTTACCCCTGATCATGCCCTAAGTCAAAGTCAGAGTCAACTTTCAGTTGACCCGACTCGCCGAGTTGGCTTTCCAACTCGCCGAGTCATTACTCAAACGATTGCCCTGAATCCCGTTCCTACTCGTCGAGTTAGGCGATGACTCGACGAGTTCACCTTCTAAACTGATATTCAAGTCCTTCATCCTACTCGCCGAGTTGTATGAACAACTCGTCAAGTTCATCTTCATCCGATGAACACTTATGCTAAGACTCGCCGAGTTGTATGAACAACTCACCGAGTCTGTTCTTGAATTAAGGAGATTGCCTTGAACTCGCCGAGTCAGGGCATTGACTCGCCGAGTACATCCATAGATGAGTTCAGCTTCCGACTCACTAAGTCACACCCCGTGACTCACTGCTCACTCGACACTACGAAAAGGGGACAAACTCAGAGACTCGCGAACAGACTCGTCGAGTCACATGAACGACTCGCCGAGTCGTTGCCATGCACCCACTGAATACACGAATTTTCTCGATTCCAGTCCATGCCATTCACAGATCTGGACTTCTAGGATACGAATCACACATAAAGTTTCCAACTTTACGTGTAGATATTCACCAATAAGGATTTTAGGGATCAAAATGCCTCAAAAGGGTAGATCTAGTGTGGACAAGCAACATGGGGCCATAAAGCTAACAGATCTGAGCTCCTGGAGCTCAATCTTGCCTAGATCTAGAGGCCAATCGACTTATTACAAACCCTCAAGCATACACAATCTTGGAAATGGCTCAAAAACGACTTTAATGGAGCTATAAGGGACAATGAGCTTAAAAACAGAGGGGAAACGAGCTATACCTTAGGGGCAACGTTGGAATGACACAGAGATGCTTGGCCTCCTTCTCCTCTTCTTGATTCCCTCTTCTTTTCCTTCAAAGAAACTTCAAGAACACCACAAAACACTTCAAACTCACAAGGAAGCAAGGATAGAGAGAGATACAAGGCTCTGAGGGTGAATGGGGGCGAGGTTGGGGCGGATAAGTCGTTTAAATAGGGTGCAAACCCCTGAAACTTAGGGTTTCATCCAACAGCTGTGACTCGCCGAGTCCAGGATATGGACTCGTCGTGTCGCCAACTTAAACGTGTCCCGGGTCCCGCATCCACTCGGCGAGTCGGACCTATGAATCGCCGAGTCCAAGGCTAAAAGAAGGGAAATACTCAAAAAAGATTTACGTACCAGGAACTGGGTGCTACAAATCTCCCCCACTTATTTTAGACTTCGTCCTCGAAGTCTGCTGCTCGATCCCGAAACAGCTCGGGATAATGCTCCATCATCTCGTCCACCGGCTCCCATGTCCATTCCGAATCCTTGCGGTGCTGCCATTGCATCTTCACTAATTCCACCCTCTTGTTCCTCAAATCCTTGGACTTCCTGTCGAGGATTGCGACTGGGCGCTCAATGTAATTCAGGCTGTCATCAACCTGAATATCCTCCAAAGGCACTACTGCTGAATCGTCCACTAAGCACTTCCGCAACTGGGAAACATGGAAAGTGCTATGGATCTGGCTGAGCTCGATTGGCAGATCCAGTCTATACGCCACCCTGCCCACCCGGGCTACGACCCTGAATGGTCCGATGAACCTCGGACCTAACTTGCCTCGCTTCCTGAATCGAATGACGCCCTTCCAAGGCGACACCTTCAGGAGGACCATATCCCCGAATTGGAATTCCAAGTCAGATCGACGCTTGTCGGCATAGCTTTTCTGCCGACTCTGAGCAGTCTGAAGCCTACTCCGGACCTGATGGATCCTCTCGGTCGTCTTGAGCACCACTTCGGTGCTCCCCATGACTCTCTGGCCAACCTCACCCCAGCATATCGGGGTTCTGCACCTCCGACCGTACAACATCTCAAATGGGGAACGGTCAATACTCGCGTGGTAGCTGTTGTTGTAGGAGAACTCGGCCAGGGGAAGATAGGTATCCTAGCTACCACCAAAGTCTAGCACACACGCCCGCAACATATCCTCCAAAGTCTGGATGGTCCGCTCGCTCTGACCATCCGTCTGCGGGTGGAAGGCGGTGCTAAAATGCAAACGAGTGCCAACTCGTCATGAAATTTCTTCCAAAACCTGGAAGTAAAACGCACATCCCTATCCGAGATAACTGAAACTGGCACCCCGTGCCGCGCCACGATCTCCCTGATATAGATGTCGGCCAATTTCTCGGCCGATATGCTCTCCTGAATCGGAATAAAGTGAGCACTCTTGGTCAATCTATCCACGATGACCCAAATCGAATCCACTCCACGCGCGGTCCTGGGAAGCTTTGGGATAAAATCCATCATGATATCTTCCCATTTCCACAGTGGAATATCCAACGGCTGCATCTTGCCATGCGGTCTCTGATGTTCGGCCTTGACCTTCCTACAGGTCAAACACCGCTCGACGTACCATGCCACATCCCGCTTCATGCAGGGCTACCAATAATCTAGACGAAGATCCCTATACATCTTCGTCGCCCCGAGATGAATAGAGAATCAGGACTTGTACGCCTCCTCCATCAAAGTCTGGCGCACACCTCCGTGATACGGCACCCACACCCTAAGGTGTAATGTCAATAGTCCTCGGCTATCATAATCAAAGGAGGAAACCTGACCCACCACACGCTCGCTCTTCCGATGTTCCTCCTTGATAGCCTCCTGTTGAGCCTCCCGGATTTGCTCCAACAGGGGAGTCACCACGGTCATCCTCATGCAAACGTCCCTGATCGGCGCCGCCTTGCGGCTAAGCGCATCGGCCACCACGTTGGCCTTCCCCGGGTGGTAAAGGATCTCGCAATCATAATCCTTCACCACATCCAACCACCGACGTTGCCTCATGTTCAGATTCGGCTGATCCATGAGGTACCTCAAACTCTTGTGGTCCGTGTAGATGGTACATCGAACCCCGTAGAGGTAATGTCGCCAAATCTTGAGGGCAAAAACCACCGCCCCCAACTCCAAATCATGTGTCGGGTAGTTCGCCTCGTGAGGCTTGAGCTGCCTCGAAGCGTAGGCAATGACATGCCCCCTCTGCATCAGTACCGCGCCCAACCCAGAAATGGACGCGTCGCAGTATACCACAAAATCCTCCACGCCCTCTGGCAGGGCTAAGATCGGCGCCTCGCACAGTCTTTGTCTCAGTGTCTCAAACGCAGCCTGCTGCTCGGGTCCCCACCGAAAGACCACGACTTTCTTCGTCAGCTGCGCCAGGGGTACGGCTATCTTGGAGAAATCCTGAATAAATCTCCGATAGTAGCCTGCCAATCCCAGGAAACTCTGAATCTCAGATGGAGACTTCGGAACCCCCATCTCATCACGGCCTCGACCTTGGCCGGATCGACCAGAATCCCGTTCTGGTTGACGAGGTGTCCAAGAAATTGCACCTCGCACAACCAAAACTCACACTTGGAGAACTTGGCATACAAGCTCTCCCTCCTCAGGGTCTCCAACACCTCTCTCAGATGCTCCTCATGTTCCCCCCGAGTCTTGGAATAAACCAAGATGTCATCGATAAAGACTATCACAGACCGATCCAGCATCGGTCTGCATACACGGTTCATGAGGTCCATGAACGCGGCAGGAGCATTGATGATCCCATACGGCATCACCACAAACTCATAATGGCCATAGCGCGTCCGAAACGCGGTCTTCTGCATATCCTCCTCCCTGACCCTCATCTGATGATAATCCGAACGCAAATCAATCTTGGAGAACCAAGATGCTCCCTGAAGCTAGTCAAAGAGGTCATCAATCCTCGGGAGTGGGTAAAGGTTCTTCACCGTTACCTTGTTCAGCTCCTGGTAATCTATACACATCCGATGTGACCCGTCCTTTTTCTTCACAAACAGAATCGGGGCTCCCCAGGGCGAACTGCTCGGGCGAATAAATCCCTTGTCTAGCAGCTCCTGCAGCTGCGTAGACAACTCCTGCATCTCGGGAGGAGCCAACTGATATGGCGCCTTGGCTATCGGAGCCGCACCAGGAACAAGGTCAATCCTGAACTCCACCTGTCGCTCCGGAGGTATCCCAGGAAGCTCCTCCGGGAAAACATCTGCAAAGTCTCGGACCACCGGAACCTCGTTCACTGTCGCCTTACCCGCCTCCCGGGTATCCATCACATACGCGACATACCCTGTGCATCCCTGCTGAAGGTAGCGCCTAGCCCTCGCTGCTGAACATACAGTGGGTCCACACTGAGGCCTCTCACCATGAATCACTAACTCTCCCCCGCTTGGGGTCCTGACCCGCACTAGCTGCTGCGTGCAATCTATCACCGCCCCATTAGGGCTCAGCCAATCCATGCCTATAATCACCTTGTTCCCACGCAACGGAATGGGAACCAAATCTACCAAGTAGCGCTCCTCAAACAAACGCAGCACGCAATCTCGAAATACCATCGATGCTCGCACCGATCGATCATCAGCAATCTCCACCTCCAAAGGGCAATCTAACTCGCCCGATGACTCATGAAACTTCTTGCTAAGCGCAAGGGAAACAAATGATTGGGACGCACCCGAGTCGAACAACACCTGAACTGGAAGGCCGTTCACATGGAACGATCCCGTCACCACATCGGGTGCGGCGCGTGCCTCCTCGGTAGTCAGCTGAAATGCTCGGCTCCTCACCACTGGAGCCTCTACCTTGCCCTGTCGGCCATCCGTGATCCGCAGGGTCGCTGGAGCTGGCGCCTTCAGCGGTGCTGAAACTGTCAACTGGGGGCAATTGGCCTTCTTGTGGCCCCTCTGGTTGCAGTGGAAACACAGCAACTCTGATGTCTGAATAACTGCTGCCGGAGCAGTGTAATCCCTGCTGATGTGCCCAGTCTTGCTGCACTTGTAGCAGACTGACGATCCCATCCTGCATGCCCCCTCGTGCGGCCTGCCGCATTTCCTGCAGCAGCTTGGTCCTGACTGGCCTTTCAGCCTACCATCTGATCCCTTGGGCTTCTTCCCCGAAGCCCCTCCTGTCTGACCCTCCTCTGATTTCCGTTTTCGGATGTGCTCCAAATCTATCTCCCTCTCCCTTGCCCTGGCAATCATAGAGTCCAAGGTAGGGCAAGCCGAAAAGCTAACATGCTCCCGGATGTCAGCTCGTAGCATATCATGATAACGAGTCCTCCTCATGTCCTCGTCACCAGCATACTGGGGCACCAACAAAGCCCTCTCCCGGAACTTGGCGGTGATCTCCGCCACAGTCTCTGTCGTCTGTCTCATGTCTAGAAAATCCATGGCCAGTTGCTAAAGCTCGACAGCCGGTGCAAACTCTGCCCTGAACCTGGTCACAAAGTCCGACCAGGTCATAGCCTCGATAGCTGAGGCTCCCAACGAGTCACCCACTGACTCCCACCAATCCCGGGCTCGGTCCCGTAAACACCCAGCTGCATACCTCACCTTCGACCCCTCGGGGTAGAAGCTAGTCAACTGTGCAGACTCAATGTCTACAATCCATCGCCTGGCAGCAATGGGGTCCTTCACCCCATGGAAGTCCGGCGCACCACTGCCCCTGAAGTCCTTGAAGGACAGTGTGCGAGATCCCGATTGGCTAGATGCCATATCACTCCGGAATGCCCGAAGGCGATCCTCCATCAACTCCATGATCCCTTCCTTGATCAACCTAAAGAGAATGGGGGTCGACTCAAGGATGCCTCTGGTGATCTCTGACGCGATGAACTCGTGTAGTCCCTCATCAACCGGCTCGGAACCTGATCCCGAACCTGACCCCTCTCTTGAACCGCCATCTACCGGCCTCGATCGAAGTACCACCATTCTGCAATACATAATACAATCATTAGTGATATTGATACTTCTGAGGGATCACTGCTACTTACAAGTTCCCTGGTCTGATCTTGGCCTTCCTTGGTTCGGGTACGGATCCTTTGCTTTCAGTAGTACGGGCCCATACTACCTTCCACATCTATCCATACCTTCTTCAAGGAATGCCTCGACTCCACCAGATCCCTTTCACTACTGCTGATCAATGCTATACCCATCCTAGGCTTGCCCTAGGAAAATCTCTGATTCTACTCTATCCAGTCCTCAGCTGCTGCAGGCCTCCTTGTAATGCCAATTAGCCATTACCCGAATACCATCACATGTGATGAGGATCAGATAATCCTTCGAGTACCCGACTCGTCCCTACAACGGTTGAACTCAAACAAGAGCTGCGCAGTAGGATCAAACCTGGCACTCTAAGATTATTCAACCCTGCACACATGTGATGTGATGCATTCGCCTAATGGCTAACTCCCACTAAACAGAGTTCCGCATAGCATGAAGCAAGCAGCATTCAGACAAGGGTAACAATCTCAATCAACTCTTTCTGCTTACAGGAACTGAGCTAGCATAAAGTGCTACACTCATACTATCAGGCATAACCTAATCAGGCTATCCTACTTACTGTTTACTCAATATCTAGCATGCAATTCTCATACAACTGAAACACATAAAGCAGGCACATAAGGCATCACTCCTAGACCCTTAGTCCTATTCTAGCATGATGTTCTACAAAAGCTGATAAACATAACATAAACTTGTATGGGTACTTTGGGGAATACTTACTTGAGCTCGGCCGGTCGCGCACATCACACACTTCGTTCTTTCTCAAAACTCTTTTCTCAATTTTTAGAAAAAATTTTCTTTTAGAAAATCTTTTAATCCCTCGATTTGAGTTCAGACACTCCCGAAGGTGTGTCCGAATCCCTCAAACCAGGGCTCTGATACCAACTTGTAACGACCCAATTTTCACGACCAAAAATTTTGTTTTAAAACATTACTTTAGAAAATATTAATAACTAAAAACATTGTTTGATCAAACCATAACACAACGTGAACCATGTCTAAAAGCCAAATCATACAACCAATCAAAATATCAGAGTACAAATCCCAGTGAAGCTCGTAAATGCGGAAACCAGAGAGTGTGTGTGACATGCTGCTACTGCGCCGGCTCCTTTCCCCTAGCTGACGAGGTACCTGAAACCAAAATTGAAAACCGTAAGCACAAAGCTTAGTGAGTTCCCCCATCGTACCACATACCATACAAACACATAACATACATACTGCCAGGCCATTCTGGGGTGCCTGAGTACCCGGTCAAGCCATTATGGGGTGCTGACTACCCGTGTCAAGCCATTCTAGGGTGCTGACTACCCATGTCAAGCCATTCTGGGGTGCTGACTACCCATCGGTCCTAACAACCGATCCTCGGGGACTAGTCCCCTCTTACTACCTTTATCGCATATAATAT
Source organism: Lactuca sativa (assembly GCF_002870075.4). NCBI lineage: Eukaryota > Viridiplantae > Streptophyta > Magnoliopsida > Asterales > Asteraceae > Lactuca > Lactuca sativa. The sequence continues at coordinate 211,373,421 of NC_056626.2, read as the reverse complement.
AACAAGCCATCATGCAAACATATCATCACGTATTGTCAGACATATCTGGGGTGTCTAACCTACCCTTCGGTCCTAACAACCGAACTCTACAACTATCACATATACATATCATGCCAACATATAACATATCAGGTAGTAGCAAACCTAGATGATATCACAAAGACAATCATCTAACATACAACTCCTACTGGTGGGCCGGCATTGTGGCCGTAGACCCACCGCTACTGGAAGGTAACTCACCTCGAAGTAGCTGCTGATCTGATCGGGAACTAACTGTCTACTGCTGCTGCTGCTGCTCCGGAAATCCTCCGACTGCAATCCCCACAACATACTCAATCAAACACTGCTAACTGTCCTTTGGGTAAAATGACCATTTTACCCCTGATCATGCCCTAAGTCAAAGTCAGAGTCAACTTTCAGTTGACCCGACTGGCCGAGTTGGCTTTCCAACTCGCCGAGTCCTTACTCAAACGATTGCCCTGAATCCCGTTCTTACTCGTCGAGTTAGGCGATGACTCGACGAGTTCACCTTCTAAACTGATATTCAAGTCCTTCATCCTACTCGCCGAGTTGTATGAACAACTCGTCGAGTTCATCTTCATCCGATGAACACTTATGCTAAGACTCGCCGAGTTGTATGAACAACTCGCCGAGTCTGTTCTTGATCTAAGGAGATTGCCTTGAACTCGCCGAGTACCTCCATAGATGAGTTCAGCTTCCGACTCACTGAGTCACACCCCGTGACTCACTGCTCACTCGACACTACGAAAAGGGGACAAACTCGGAGACTCGCGAACAGACTCGCCGAGTCACATGAACGACTTGCCGAGTCGTTGCCATGCACCCACTGAATACACGGATTTGCTCGATTCCAGTCCATGCCATTCACAGATCTGGACTTCTAGGACACGAATCACACGTAAAGTTTCCAACTTTACGTGTAGATATTCACCAATAAGGATTTTAGGGTTCAAAATGCCTCAAAAGGGTAGATCTAGGGTGGACAAGCAACATGGGGCCATAAAGCTAACAGATCTGAGCTCCTAGAGCTCAATCTTGCCTAGATCTAGAGGCCAATTGACTTATTACAAACCCTCAAGCATACACAATCTTGGAAATGGCTCAAAAAGGACTTTAATGGAGCTATAAGGGACAATGAGCTTAAAAGCAGAGGGGAAACGAGCTATACCTTAGGGGAAACGTTGGAATGACACAGAGATGCTTGGCCTCCTTCTCCTCTTCTTGATTCCCTCTTCTTTTCCTTCAAAGAAACTTCAAGAACACCACAAAACACTTCAAACTCACAAGGAAGCAAGGCTAGAGAGAGATACAGGGCTCTGAGGGTGAATGAGGGCGAGGTTGGGGCGGATAAGTCGTTTAAATAGGGTGCAAACCCCTGAAACTTAGGGTTTCATCCAACAGCTGTGACTCGCCGAGTCCAGGATATGGACTCGCCGAGTCGCCAACTTAAACGTGTCCCAGGTCCCGCATCCACTCGGCGAGTCGGACCTACGAGTCCAAGGCTAAAAGAAGGGAAATACTCAAATAAAATTTACATACCAGGAACCGGGTGCTACAAAATGTATATAATAATGATGTCTTTTGAAACTCATACTTGGAGATGTCCATAAATCACTATGTATAATAGCAAAAGCGGATAAGGTAAACAACTTGGATTCATAAAATGGAGATTTGGTTTGTTATCCATAAACACAAGAAGAATAAGAAGATTGGTTTTATTACAAGAAAAAAAGTTTTGAAATCCAAGAGAATTTAAAATATTTGTGACCGGATGACCAAGAAGGTGATGGTAAAGATCATGAGACCTGCAAACAAAAGTTGGATTTTGGGGATGTGTGGAAGTGGAAAACGGATATAAATTACCAACACTATTACGTCTCATGAAATTTGTCCCTGTTGGGTAATGCTTCAAAGAAAAACAAAATGGGTCCAATTGTATTGAGGCATTATTATCAGTAGTAATACGTCTAACGAAAATAAGTTTTTTATGAGTTTTGGTGAATGAATGATGTTTTGTAGTTTGAGTTGTGGGTATGGTGGGGGAGGTGGATATGTCTTTATCTAAGTATAAGAACTTGTAACTCCCCATTTCTTATTACTAATTTTGGAGACGAGTTCAATCATTAATATGAAGAATCATATAATTAGAGATAAAACTATAAAGGATTTATATAAGTGAATTAAGCAAATAAGAGATATTATATAAATTTAAATTGATTGCTTAACAATTAGAAATAATTACAAGAATGAATTAATAATTAAAAGAATAAAATAAATAAATAGGATTAATAATAATGAATAATAAAAATAATTAACAATAAGTATTATACATAAAAATAATTATATTTCATATAATGTAATACTTTTTGATTTTGGGGTTCATCGTGTCATTATGGGATAGTTAGGTGTTAAAACTGGAAAACTCGAAATTAATTCCATTAATTCGATAGGGTTTTTGGCTGGCCGATTCTTTCTTGTTGCCTACTCATCAACCTTGGTAAATATATAAACGAAAATAACCTTAACCCTTGCCAATTGAGATCGACGCAAACAAAAGATGGGAGAAATGACAGAGAAAGAAAGAGGAACGAAAACGGGTGATGGGAAAGAGGAAGAACTGGTGGTTCAAATTGAAAGAACTTTATGCCTAAGAGTTATTACCGAATGATATTTGCTAATGACATATGATCTTATAGAGTCACACCATATAACAATTTTTTACTAATTGATTATTTATTAGAGTAATTTTTATTATTAATAAATATCAATAGCTGTATTTAATTTGGAAAAACATTATTTTATGAAAATAATATTTTACTATCATATTGAGAATTATTGTTTTTTGGAAATAATAATAAAGAGAACATAAACTAGTATGTATACACACACACACACAAACACACATATATATATATATATATATATATATATATATATATATATATATATATATCATATGTATGGATATTAATGTTATGTACAAACATTTTGGGAACTTAGAGTAACCACTTAGTTGGAACATAACTAACTAGTTATGAGATTGTGTGAAAGACCCTTCTTGGTTTTGACTTTCATGTCCATAACCATATCCTCTTCTGGTGGAGAAGAGGTTATGTGTAGTCTTCATTCTTACATCTCCATACTTGTCATATGTAGCCCATGCTTTTATTAATTGCTTGAGTTGACTTAGTACATTTGGAAAAGTATATAAATAAGAGTATTGTGCCAAAACTATCCTCATTTTCATTCTTTTCTTCTTCTCTTCTGCTGCCACAACCAAGAGCCTTTAGGCTCTCCCCGCTCATCCTTTTTGCATGGTGTAGTGAAGTATTAGAGTTCTTGTAAGTTGCTTCTCCTTAACACTTATTTGGTATATGTATTAAGGCTTAATAAAAACTTATATATAAGTGACGACCAATATCTTTGGTGGTCTATCTTTGCTTGGTGGATACGTGTAGAGGGCTTCCCCTTTGGATCTTCATGCATCAATTCATCAAATTCCATCTCTCATGTGAATCAAAGTCTTCAAAGGTTGTAACATTTTTCCTTCTATGGTTGATTTAATTTTTCCATGCTTTTAAAAATGATCATTGGTGGGTTAAAATGAGTTTTAAGTTTATCCTATTTTTAGTCTTCCGTTGTTGTTTTTAGCATTTTTAGGAAAACAATTATGAATAAAAGCCAACAATTGGTATCATATCCATTTTTTTAAGCTTGATAGATTATTAGATTATTTGGTATAATCTTTGCTTTTGGAAAACATGGATGATTTTCTTTTTATAAGAAAATTCCATACATATATTTTATGACAACTTTAAAATGTTTGTAACTGTTATTGCATGTGACAAAAGTTTACATGCATTTTTTGTCACCAAAGTTGCGTTAGAGAAAAAAAAAATTTTGTTTATATAATTTTAAGTGTATATATATATGATGTGCATAAACTAGCCGTAAATCTCTTGTGATGTGTTTGTGTTGATTTGTTTAAATGGTTGTAATATTGATTTATTCATATGGTATGTATCATTTTGTTTATTTTTTTAAATAATAGATTAGTTTTAGAAATAATTTATTTTAATAAAAATGTAACAAGAATGAAGATGGTGGCAATTTTGAAGATCAAAAGTTTATGAACTTGATTTTATTAATGTTTTTACAAACTTTATAAAATTATTTTTATAAACATGTTATGAGGTGTTGAAGAAAGTGGGAGCATAAAGAAATTACAAGAAGTTTTGGTCCCTTATGTCCCATAGGAATGGATTGACATTTTTGTGATGACTCACAAAATGTTACTACTTTATAGTTGGTTTATGCACATATGTTTTGCATGCTTTTGTTGTTTATATTTATGTAGCTATTATGTGTATAATTTTTAAATTAGATTTCACATGAAAAATAATATTTTGAACATAAATAATATCATATGGAGTTTGATCTTAATGAAATTTATCTTTTAACATAACATCGTAAATTTCAGGATTAAAATTATATAAGTTTAAAATTGTTGTGATGTTGAAGATGTTTCAGAAATCACACCGGGTATAATTCTTCCTGGCCTTTAGGAGGTATTGGAAAACTTAGAATCATTTTAAATGTTTCTTTAGGTAAAGCATATATACTTTCTGAACACTAAAAGCTGGTTCAAACCTGTTCAAGAGTTAGAAGAATGCAAAGTTGAAAATAGTCATTTTATGTGCTCTAAGAGGCCCAAATTTCATGGAAATGATACCTTCAAACCTAAGAAATCCAAGAAGGCCCGTAGAGATGAACCTTGTTTCTTTTATGGAGAAGCATGAAACTAGAAGAGGAATTGTCCCTTTTATTTGAGAAGAATGTCCGGAGAGACTAGTACTTTAGTTATATCACTACAAATAAAATGACATTTAGTTGCATAGAAGAGGTGACACTAAAAACTGAAAAAGTGTCACTAAAGGCCCCCTGGAGAATCATCAACACAAAAAATAGTGCCACTATAAGCGCTGCCACTAAAGGTCTTTAGTGACACTTTTTGGTTGTGTTGCTGCAACCTTATTGGGTTATAATGACACTTTTTTTATTACGTCACTAAAACACTTGTAGGTTTAGTGACAATATTTTATGCCACTATTTATTTGCTAAAATAGATATTATTTTCGTGTTTTTAGTGGGCACTATTTTAACAAAAAGAATATATTGACGGAAACAATATTTAATTTTTTTTTAATTTTTAAATGGAATATAAAAGCATAAAAAGACAATTAAGATAACAAATGGAAAACACAATACTATTACTTCAATTCAAATTTGTCTAACAAAGTATTCTTTGAATTTAAAACACAAATATCTTCAAAAAAAAGTTTAATAAGTTTAAATGTGAGCTAGCGCTTAAAACATAATATTATTCGGCTAAATACTTATAGGCAAAGAAGCATGAAACTTGATTGACCTCAAACTTGGTATAATTGCTCATCTTGATTTTTTCTTCTTGAAACGGCTAGGTTCTTCTATGTCAAATAGCTTGACTTTCGTTCTACATTCTAATTTAAACTGTCATGGAATATTAAAAGACAAAACTAAAAAGCAGCATGAGTTAAATAAGATACTCAAATTTAATATACCTTTAGACTTCTATCAAGACCATTCTAGCGATTATCACCATTGTAAAAGATCATGACACTATATGAATATATTATTTTGACCCATCTCCTAAAAAGGAAACAAAAAAGGTGCATAATCAATAAAAAGGGAAAATTTTGTAAATATTAGTTTTCTATAGAACCTAACTTTAAATATTACAAAATCAAGTCCTACAATGTAACAAATAGAATTCCTTCTCAGGTCCTTTAATGTCAAACACTTAAAGATATAAATAAGAAGAATATAAATGTACTTTTGGTATTTTCTATAACTATTTTTTTAAATGCCAAAGTTTTTCCTTAGTTTTACTGTTAAGCAAGATATCTTTGTTTTTATTTTGGATAGCTTCTCACTCACCTCATCATACTCTTTCGTATAGTTTCAACTTCTACATAACACAAAAAATAATCAAAGTAGACTGTTGTAATACAAAAAATGGTTATACATTGTTGCTTCTTGCATTTATCGTTAAAATTAAAAAGGTCTCTTAATCATTTCTTTTAAAACCATGTCGAACTCTTTTAATTTCATCTATCATGTCTACCCTCAAGTCCTAGTGTTACCTCTCGGCCTTTTCATGAGAATTCATGGCCATTAACTTGTTGAGAATCTTGTCAGTTTAAAACTTCGATAAATCCATTCCTGAACCCTTACCCACAAGTAAGAACCAGAAAGATTAAAAAATTGACGATTAAAATATTTCCATAAAATAAAAGATTAAAGTCAGTTCTGTAACATCCTGACTCCCAGGTACTTTATTTATTTATTTATTTAATGAGTGAATCGACGAGTTGAGTGTCCGACTCTTCGAGTAGAGTTGGATTAAGCACGTGGGTTTAAAGACTGACTCGACGAGTCAGAGAGTTGACTCGCCGAGTTGGCGCTGTGAGAGGAAACCCTAAATCTCTAGGGTTGGGACCTATTTAAAGGAACTTATGTCCTCATTTATGCCTCACCAGCTACCCAACTCCTCTCTGTGAAACCCTAATCGGCCATTAGAGCTAAGAGAGAGTGATAGAGCTAATATTTGAGTGTTTTGGTGAATCATTGGAAGAGAAGAAGTGAGATTCAAGTAAGGAACTAGGAAAGGCTGTGAGATCCAGTATTCATTCACTTGGAGCTTCTGTTGGAAGGTAAAAGTCATCACCTTACTCATCATGTTGTTAATATCTTGTTAATGAGGAACTTTTGGGGCTTTTTCCATATTTCCTTGAGATCTAGTATGACTTGTGCTTGCCAAGCATTGAGACATCAGATCAGGACCTTGTGAGGTCCATAGAGTCTAAAGATCCCAACTTTATCCATCCATAAAAGAGTTATTGTGCTTAAACACCTTAGTTAGAGCTTGTATTGGCATTATGGAGCAAATGTACCATGCATGAACGTAAAGATCTAAGCTTTACGTGACATTTGAACCTTAGGAGGCTAGATCTAATGTTTGGAGTGGTAGATCTACCTTAAAAAGTCCGGATAAGAATTTGATTTAAGGGACTCGAGGAGTTAAAGATATGACTCGACGAGTCAGCTAGGGTTTTCCCCGATGAGTCTGGACATGGGTAACTCGGCGAGTTAAAGGGACAACTTGACGAGTTAAGTTGGGTTTTCGTAATGTTCTGAAGGAACAAGGAGGACTCGGCAAGTCACATAGATGCACTCGGCGAGTCAGGTCATCATGGACAGTTGAATCAAGTGTTGAGTTCTGTTGACTTTAGGGTTTGGTCAAGGCAGGGAATTTGGGGACCATGGAGGGGTAAAATGGTCTTTTACCTATTCTAAAAGCTTGAGAGAGAGAATAACCTAGTTTATTTCGAGTCGTGATTTAAGTGTTAATTGTATATTATTATCTTATGTGTCAGGCGGAGGCTAGTTCGAGATTCATGTACGAGATTGTTACTTGCTTGCTTACGAGGTGAGTCTTCTCACTATACTTACCTGGAGTGGTAATCTTTGTGTGACTGGAGGGTCTTATGTGCTTATATTGTGTATTGTGATATCATGCATTATGTCTTATGTGCTTATTTACATTTGCTCCTTTTGCTCTAAATTTAAAATTTTGATTAAACACACAATTTTCATTGTATTTCCCTTACAATTAATACACAACCTGGCTACCCTTGTTCTTATTATTTTTCAAAATCCATAAAATATATGTGAAGAATACATTTCATATGATTCATCTTTTCTTTAAAAGCATAAAAAGTTTTAAATGTTACGATTAATTATCCTTCAAATGATTATTTATGTAGAATCACTAAATTGAGAATGCACTGTTTTCGATGATCGACATTTTTACACATTTATTAAATAACATTCTACTTTGTAATTTTTAGTGAGTTCCTAAGCTCAAAACCTTGTTTTCATAAATATTATGACTCGTAAACTCGAATTTGTCCTTACTTAAACAATTGGACAATTTCTCAAAAATTGTAATATGAATATTTCTATATAAATTCGCTCATTGACGACTTAAACTTTTAACATTAATTAATCTCTTTATTATTTACTACTTCGTTTTATTGCCACAAATGTATCTTCATTCTCTTGGAATTATCACATATTTTAATAATAGTGAGATTACATATCGTTGTTAAACGTTCAAAATGCTACCTAAATAATGTGATTTAAAATATCATAAACTTTCACCGCCTTCATTAGAAACAACGACTCTCAATCTATAGTCTTCAATTATGGTTCTATTATAGTTAGAGTACCTGTAGTAGAAATTATAACTTTGGAAATCCTCGATCGTTTCGTAACTTCTTTTGTTGACGAGAATTAAATAGTTTTACGCTTAAGATGTACCAATAGCACGTATCATTAGGAACTTACCCTTGATTGCTTCTCTTTCATTGATGCTACCCCTTCTTATTCTGGAATATATCTTTACCAGATTTAGTAGCCAACCTGGAAGTGAATATATTGTTCCTAATTTCTTCTTTATTAGGTAGCAAATTTACACTCAGTTTTAATTTAGAACGCGACTTAAGGATCAATGCGGACTTAGCACTCAGTGTAGTCGGTGCTTCAACAAAAATTGAAACGCTCCTTTAAGTTAGATAATATCCAACTAGATAATCTTTTCAACTAGGTCGCCATGGTTGGATCATGATTTACATGATTCTAGTTATCCACAATCTATATGATAGAACTCGAATTAGGGAAACACTAAATTGAGTATAGCTAAAGAATTGAGCTCTTCCCTTGTGTAATTAACTCAAAATAACCAAAAAGTTCTCCAAGTCACCACCTCTCCAGCTATACAGTTGTATTCGGTTGAGTTCTAATAGAATACATCACAAATTGAATTTCGGGACAAAATTCTTTCAACTGGGGGAGACTGTGACAATCGTAAAAATTCGAGTCGGTTCAAGAATTGATAAACTTAGTTGCACGTATAGGCACGACACATACTAGGCTTAGTAAATAAAAGCTAGGTTATAACCTACTAGAAACTTGGAAACAATTAGAAACGATGGACAATGTACTTAGGTTTCACATTTTTATGTGAATTCTACAACTACTTAACTGTAGAGACTATCCATATTCGGGTCAGTCTTTGACTCAAACACCTTTTCATGAATCATACACACACATTATGCACTTGACCTAGTAGTAGAAATTAGTTCGGAGTCTCGTGAAACTTAAGTCAAAGTTGAAACTATGACTAGTATACTTGGTTCTTCAAGTTCACTTGAATCTCGGAACCACTATATATAAATGCCAATAAACTGACAGAAAGGAATTACAAACAATATTTATAACTATAAAAGAGTTATACGACTCAAAAATAATTTGATGTCTCCGAAATTCAATCTATCTTGATATCTAAAGTTTAGCAAAATGCAAAAAAAAAAAAAAAACCCTAAAAGCCCTAAAATCTCAAATTTATAAACTTTAACACCTAAAACTCCATAAAATTTGTTATGAACCTCAAAATATCAATTTAAAATGACTAAATTCAGGAAAATATAATAAAGGAAAATAAAAAAAATTAAATCATTAACATTTACTCTTAATTTATAAGTCAAAAATCAATGTTTTTTGAATAATATCTAAGTTAAGGTGCATATGTTATAAAAAATTCATAATATTATAAAAGACATGAGCTTTATAAAAATGGAAGAGATGGAAACCCTCTCTCACCACCCTAAAATTTGTCCTCTCTCTCCCAGTATCTCTCTTCCCTAAAATTTGAGTCATTTCTCACTTCTCCACACGTCACCTCCTTATTCTCTATCACACTCTTCATCACCACTCCATCTTCTCTCTTCCCCTCACCCTAACCACAAAATTTTCCATAAAAATGGCTCCAAGCACACACCTTAAACTCTAAATATTCATCATTTGAAGTAATCTTGAAGGTAATCCCAAATTTTCTTTCATTCTACTTTAATTTTCCTTCAAGTTTTGCTATTCTCTTGCTCTTTCTCCTTCTTCTACTCCATTCTATGGCAAAATCATGAACACTTGCTAACAATCATGGTTTTGATAATGATGGTGGTAGGATTTCACCCAAAAATAGCATGCATGTTGTAAATGGTGAAATCCAAGGACCAAAACCTAAGTCAAAATCAAACATAATGCACTTTTCTACAAGTTTTGGGGGGGAAAAGCACCACATGCACCCTAAGTTTTCATTCCAAAATGGTTTTTGACCATTTCAAACTCATGAATGGCCTTCAACACAACATGCATGTGATGATCTTCAAGCTTAGATGCTAGATGATCAAAGTTTGTTGTTAAAAGCTTTCAAATAGGTTTATAAAGGATTTATTCCCAAATAAATCCCTAAAACTTCTTTTATGTTCAAATACGATTTTTCCCAGATTCCAACCAACAAAATAAGATGTTTTGTAAATTTTATTAATTTATTTTTATCGAATTACTATAATTATTACAATAAAATAGGGCAATAAATCATATAAAATACCTTCTATAGTCTATAAATCCTAGGTATATTTGTGGATGACCCCTAAAGTAAATGATGACATCCTAGTGAGTTTCGTCGATTGTTGTTACTGGTTGGTATAGTTTTGAATTTTCTTTTTGTTTAATTGAAATAAAACATAAAGCCACTTTAGGGAATGTGAAAAGGCTATCTAAGAATTTTCGCACATCCTACCTCATGTAGAATACTTATACAAATATATGCAAAATTTTTCATAATGCATACCTATTTTTCCCTGATTTTTGTATTTATAATGGACTAATAATGGAAAAAATAGTTATACTCATCCAAAATTGATTAAAATTTACCAGAAGATCTTATAATATATTAGGATGCTAAAAAATTTGGATGATTTTTATCTTCTGTATTCTATTTTTCTTCTATTTTTCTAAGATTAAATACACTTAAATCCAGAAAATCGGGTTACAGTATATAAAAATTACCATTGGTATTTTTATCGTATAATGAACACTGTAAATGAAGTTTACAAAATTTTTGGTAATTTAGTTTAACTTTTTGATATTTATTCACCAATTAATGATTATTCAAGAGAATAAAAAAAATAAAAATTGAAAAAATAAGTGAAAAATATCTTTTATATTTTTCACAGTTTCTACATTTATAATAAAAGTGTTACAAAAATTTTGGGCAATTTTTGAAACTTTCTTCTATTTATTTACATTTTTGTTAGAATAAATGCACAAAAATCATAAAATCGGGTTAGGCTATTTCGAAACCCATTTTTATGTTTTTCCCAACTTAAGTATGTTTAATGGAAGTATTACAAAAATTTGGGAATTTTTACATCTGGATACTATTTTTCACGAACTTATATTGTTATGAAGGCTTAAAAATTTGGAAAAATAGTTAATCACATCAAAAATTCAAGGGAAAATTTCTGGAAGATCTCTACTATATTTGGAACAAAAATGTGAAATTTGATAAATTTTGGAAAGTGTTTGATAATATTTTTGGATTTTTTAGGAGTTTAAAACACCTTTAAATGTGTTGAAGTACCCTTAATTAATATTACAAAAACCTAAAAAATAATAGCCAAAATTATCTTAATCACATGAGTTATAAAATATCACCATTCAGAAAAATTGTTACCCATTTAATATAAAACCTATATTAGAACAAAATTTTGACATTTCTATATATGTAGAATTTATTATATTAACATTAGATTTCGACATAGAGACCCACTAGCGTATACCATTATTGTAGGAATTGATAGTGGTACGAGTGGAACGTAGCTCAAGGCACAATTTGCATCATCTCAATATATTATGAGTATTCACGACTTCCCCTATTTTTGATTTTTATATTTTGGGTTGGAAAAGCATGTTTGAAAAACTAGTTATTATTCGTTGTATATTTATTTGACTTGTATCAAACTTGGTTGCTATATTTTGTTGTGTATGTGTATGCTATTGCTAATTCATGAGGCCTTATTGTGTTTAAGTCCCTGGAATCAGTCCACATAACTCATTAACTCATTTGAGCCCATTGTCATTATGGATAACGCTATTAGGAAGTAGACAACTCCTCACTCGCACGATTTGCTTGAGTGCATTTAACCATATTTCCCTATGTTAGCGATAGACATAGAAGAGGGCACCCTCAGTCATTAGGCTTGGGTTGTGAACTCATGATATAATCATTATGCACATACAAACCTTGTATCTCATTTTAGCAACAAACTTTATTTCTCATGAGAATATGAATGTTGCGTCTCATATGGGCAACATACTTTATCTCTCATGATGACAACGAACTTTGTTTATGCAAACTTATTTACTCATTTTTGCAATATATTTCTATTTGTGGAAACTTTATTTCCCATGAGAATATAAACGTTGCATCTTATTTGGGCAACATACTTTATCTCTCATGATGACAACGAACTTTGTTTATGCAAAATTATTTACTCATTTTGGAATATATTTCTATTTATGGAAACTTTATTACTCGCTTTAGCAACGAACTTCTCTTCATGAAAACTTATTTATTTATTTTAGTAATGAACATTTGTTTATGGAAACTGTTATCAATATTATGATTATCATGATTGCAAACTATATTATGTTATAAACCCGTGAGTACTCACCAACTATTTTTATAGTTGAGACTCGTTTTACATTCTTTTTCAGGAATCTTTGAGTAAGTGACACTTAGGGACATATCACGTTTAGGAGCATGGGCATGTGTTGTATTTCAATTCACATTGTAATTTCTTTTAAAAGTTGTTCAAACCCATTGTAAATTTGTATTGCTTTTTAATACTATGGTTGGTGTTGTCTTTATCTTTTGCTATGAAACCCTTTGTAATGCCACGTCCTGTATTTCCGCTTTAGTGGGGTGTGACAGAGGGTGAAAGTGGGTTGCACCTAATCCTACATCGGCTTGGAAGGAGAATGAAACATTTCCTTAAAAGGGGTGTGGATACCTTCTTTGTCACAAGGTGTTTTAAAGCCGTAAGGGCAGCAAATCCCATAAGAACTCTGTAGTTAAGCGTTCCCAGGCGAGAACAATCCAGGGATGGGTGACCCCCTGGGAAGTTTTCGTGCCGAGAGCCCAAAGCGGACAATATTGTGATACGTGCCGGAGGGGGATGTTACAACTGATATCAGCGAGAGCAATCCAGTGATGGGAGACCCCCTGGGAAGTTTTCGTGCCGGGAGCCCAAAGCGGACAATATTGTGATACGTGTCGGAGGGGGATGCTACATCAGTGAAATTTCTTGTTCTAAAACATGCATTGATACTGTTAAATTTTTACATGAACAAATCGAGTTATTGCGTAGAGAAAACAAGGACCTAAAGTACTAAGGATATAACCTTAGGAAGGGCCAAAGACCACTAAAAGAACAATTAGAGTGGATTTTAGGAAATTACAGGAAGAGTATAGCAATAAGTGTGAGAACTACAATTTTATCAAGAAACAACTTGCCACTGTAACTGACGAGCTTGACACATTAAAAATTCGATTTGAAAATGCTGATTTTAATTTCAAAAAGTTTGATGTGTCAAGTGAGAGATTTGCAACCATAATAGAGAAACAAATTAGATGGAAAGAGAAGAAGTAGGTAAGTATAGGGTACGAGAGTGTCCCTCCTCGTTTTAATCACAATTACACTGCTATCCCTATGACCCAGGAAGAGATGGACAAAGAGGAACATCTTGTGTATGGCAATTACGTGTGCCGGATAGTAATGCTAGGGAAAAGGATACTAACATTTCTACTTCCTCTGCAGATTCACCATTAAGTCAAGGCAAGTAGGCTTCTGAAGAGAGTGTTTCTAATAATAATCTTGTTTCAAAATCTGATGTTTTGTTGTTTTAAACAATGATGCTTTTGTTTCTAACTCTAAAACTGATGTTTTGGTTTGTGATGATTTTGTGTCAAAGTATGATGATTCAGATGTTTTTGATAAGTGTGGTGATGTGTTTGATAAATTTGATGTTCCTATTACTAGCACATACAGTCCACCTACACCTATCACACAACCTGAATCTTGCACATGCACTTGTGGGAAGAGTAAGGGAGTCAATAAGAACACTAGACCAGAAAACAGCGGTACCAGATTTTATGCTAAGAAACAGACATGCTTTAACTGTGGAACTGCTGGTCGTATTGCACACAATTGTCCAAATGGGGCATTTGTTCATTTTTATGCACAAAGAAGAAAGAACGAGTCACAAAGAAGATCTCTCATTAGAAAATTCTCAAGACTTCATTCTCATGATGATGATTGGAATGTCAATAAAGACAGAAAATGAGCTGAGCTTGAAAAGAATAAACATGTTTTACATGAAAATACTACAGGTACTTTAACGAAACCGAACATGGCTAAGCCAAGATTGGGTTCGTCAAACTCTTCGTTTGAGTCTTCGGCTAATCTAAGACGGAAACCCAAACGATTAAAACCAAAGAAAAATGTTTCAAAATCACCTGTAAATGTTTCTAAACCTAAATACCAATGGGTGCCCAAGAATTTAAATGTCCAATCACCTTAGTCTTCTGTATGTGCGTCTAGTAATCAATCAAATTCAAAAAGTGAAAAAGAAATTTTTGTTGCTAAAAAGGGAAAACCCAGTGTTTCAATGACCTGGGTTCCAAAATCTAATTAATCCCGCGCATCATGCAGGAACAACTACGGAGGAATGTCATCAGACCCTGGTATGTTGAAAATGGTTGTTCCAGACACATGACAGGAGACATCTCCCAACTGTATGACATTCAGAATTTTAATGGGGCTTATGTTTCCTTTGCGGGAGGAGAAGGTGGGAAGATCACCCAGAAAGGAACTATCACAAACGGAGTGCTTAGCTTTGAGAACGTCAAATATGCTCCTGAGCTGAAGTATAGTCTGTTAAGTGTCTCATAGATCTGTGACAAAGGCTATTCAACACACTTCACTAACAAAGTGTGTCTCATCTTGAAGCCTGGAATCATTATCCCTGAAGAATGGATCTTGGTGAAATCGAAGAGGGATGAAAATTTATACATCATCGACACGAATCATCATATTCCAAAACAAGTCACCTGTCTTTTCTCTAAAGTCTCTGAACACAATATCATGCTTTGGCATCGTCGTCTCGGCCATGCGAATGCCAAGAAGCAGAATCTTCTTGCTAAAAACGAGATTGTGCGTGGCCTTCCTGTCAAAGACTTTATCACTTTTGAAAAATGTGTGGCATGTGCTCAAGGAAAACATCATCGCAAGCCCTATTTGCCAAAGACTATAAACTCAATCAGCAAGGTTCTTCAATTGTTGCACATGGACTTGTTTGGTCTGGTCAATGTTCTTAGCATCAACAAGAGTTCTTATTGCTTGGTTGTGATAGATGACTACTCGTGGTTCACATGGGTTTTCTTCTTATCCAACAAGAGTGGGATCGCTGATCTGATCAAAAAGTTCATTGTGATGATTGAGAATCAAACTAATGAAAAGGTGAAGGCGTTGCGAAGGGATAATGGCAAGAAGTTTAAGAATGTTGTTCTGGACCACTTCTATGCCGAAAAGGGTATATTGTGTCAATATAGTGCAGTTTGGAAACCTCAACAAAATGGTGCTGCAGAACGGCGGAACCATACTTTGATGGATGCCGCAAGGATGATGCTCTTTGATACCAAATTACCGGTCTTCTTCTGGGCTGAGGCGATCAATACTGCTTGTTACATTTAGAATCGAGTACGGATCAACAAAGCCCAAGTGAATACCCCGTATGAGATATTGTACAATCACAAGCCATCGGTTGCATATTTGAAAATATTTGGATTTCCTTGCACCCTTCTTCACCTCGAATGCAACCCCAAGTTCAACTCGAAGGCCAATGACTGCTACTTTGTGGGATATGCCGCGTGCACTACGTATCGTGTTTACAACAAGACCACCAAGCAGATTGTGGAATCTTTCGATGTGCGCTGGCTGGAAGAGAATAAGACAAATGCCCAAGTCGGTCCTGACTGGTTATTTGATTATGCTTCTTTATTTAAATCATTTAATGTGTTTTCAGATGATGTGTCTGGTTCTTGCTCAGGTACAAAGGTTGTTATTGAAGATGAACAGGAAAATGTTGTGTACAGACCACCTTTGGTGCCTATTACGACTCCTATGGTGGATGAAGTTGTTCCAAGTACTTCTTCAAGTTCTCCAAGTCAAAGAATTAATCTTGATGCTGAAGCCACTCCTCTTACTCCTGCTGAAAGAGAATTCATGACCAGAGATACTTCCGCTGCTACTCAATCATTCATGGAGCTTCTTTTTCCTGCACCAATAGCAAATGAGTACATGCCAAGCACCTCTAATGGTTCCAGATTGTATGAGGTGGATGATTCAGCAGATGACAATCTCATCAACATCAACAACCTTCCTGTCACAATCAATGACATCAGCCATGAAATTCCCACCAAACTTCAACGTGATCATCCGATCGAAATCGTCATTGTTCAACTGGGCGACGAAGTTAAAACGAGAAGTCAGAGTGGAGATGTCAACTCTTGTCTCTACTTTTGCTTTATTTCTCATATTGAGCCAAATAACATGGAAATGGCACTGAATGATCCTGGTTGGGATGATGCGATGCACGAGGAACTTAATTAATTTGAGAAATTAGGGGTATGGAAGCTGGTTGAATTACCAAAGGGCAAAAAGTCTTTGGATATGCGCTGGGTGTTCCATCATAAGCAAGACGATTGTGGTGTGATTGTGCGAAACAAAGCACGTATGGTTGTTCGTGGGTTTCGGAAAATTGAAGGCCTTGACTACACTGAAGTGTATGCTCCTGTAGCGCACCTTGAAGCTATCAGTATCTTCCTGGCTTATGCTTCCTACACGGGGTTCACCGTTTATCAGATGAACGTTAAGACAACCTTTCTATATGGAGTTGTGAAAGAGGAAATTTATGTTGATCAAACTCTTGGTTTTGTCAACTCAAAATTTCCAAACCATGTCTACAAATTAGACAAGGCTTTGTATGGGTTACATCAGGCTCCTCGAGCTTGGTACGCTACTCTAACAGATCATTTGCTTGAGCATGGTTATACCAGAGGCATGATTGATCAGACTCTCTTCATCAAGCTTGTGGATGCCGACCTAATTCTTATACAGATATATGCTGATGACATCATTTTCAGATCGATAAGCTCGAATCTGTGCAAAGAGTTCGAGGTTATTATGAAGAAGAGATTGAGATGAGTTCTTTGGGAGAAATGACCATGCTCTTGGGGCTACAAGTTAGACAAGATTCAACCGGAATCCTTTTACATCAAGGAAAATATGTTGAAAACATGCTTGAGAGGTTTGGGTTTAAAGATTCCAAAGTTTCGTTGACATCGATGGCTGAACGACCCTTGTTGACTCCAGATCCCGATGGAGAATCCGTAGATCAAACTGAGTATAGATTGATGATTGGATCCCTGATGTATCCGACTGCGAGCAGAACCAACATCATGTTCGCAGTCTGTCAATGCGCACGTTATTAGACTAATCCTAAACTCCCTCATTTAATTGTTGTCAAAAGAATTTTTAGGTATCTCAAAGGTAACCCAAAACTGGGACTTTGGTATCCTAAAAATTATGATTTAGATTTATATGCATTTGCTGGCAGCAATTATGGAGGTTGTGAACTTGACAGGAAATCAACTTGAGGGGGATGTCAATTCCTAGGAGACCGTTTGGTGTCGTGGCAATGCAAGAAACAACAAACTGTCTCAACCTCAACAGTTGAGGTGGAATATGTTGCTGCCTCTACCTGTTGCTCTCAAGTAATCTGGATTCGATACGAACTTTTAGACTACGGTTTGAATTTTCTAGAAACCCCTATCTTTTGTGATAATTATGTTGCAATCCAAATAGCTAAAAATCCTATCCAACACTCCAAAACCTAGCACATCGAAATCAAAGTTCGTTTCATTAGAGATTGTTATGAGTGTTCTCTCATCCGTTTGGAACAGATTCACACTAATAATAATGTGGCGGATCTGTTAACCAAACCGTTCAACAAAACTCAATTCGATGTGCTTGTGGGCTTTCTCAAAATGATATGTTTTGTAGACTAATTTTTGTTTTAGGTTAGTTTAAATTTATGCATTTATTTTCCTTTCTCTCCTATTCACAAATTTAGGGAAGTGATATTAACCAAGTGATAACAGACAATTTTAATTTGTGTAAGGTACCAACACTGAACCGTGTAGGCTCTGTGTTCAATGCGCTGGTAGGCACGGAAGATTTCAATGGACCAGACTAGGCATAGATTGACATTTAAAAGGATTTGACAAGCATTGACTTAAATAGTGCTGGTTGGTCTGACAATACGAAGCTCGGGTAAATTGAGCAGTGAGATATACATGTGAATCTGCGGGCTACACTAAAGTAATATGTATCTAGAACTATGGTGTAACTTTTCCTCGATGTATGGACGCATGTCCTTAATTCCGTTACTGATAGGATGACTAGGGAATTCTGATAAAGTAGGTCTGTAGAAGTTTATTTTCTTGCTTTCTTTCTGTCAGTCATATGTTGCCTCCTCTCCGTGATTGGAAGGGATTAGACCTGGACTGCAACATATGCAACTCTATTTCTATGCATCTCTTTCTATATGCAATTCTTTCTGTCTGTTAGTCATATGTTGTCTCCTTTGCGTGTTAAGTTTTTATCCGACCTAGAACACATCATATGCAACATTCTACTTCTCAGTCCCTCTAATTCAGTTAGTCATATGTAAATCCCTTGCATGATTGGAAGATATCCGACTTGGGAATAATACATATGCATCTCTAAATCTATCTTCTTCCTTAATAATTGTCTACTCATCTAATGTAAGGAGTATTTTGGAAGTCCTTGATTACCGAGGTATATCAGGAAGCGGGAAACACATTCTAGTACATCTAAAATTGAAAATTTAATAGGTTGTCTGTAGATCTCACTACTGAATTTAGGTGGACAACAATATCCTTGGTCGTCGTTAACTAAATGGTCCCTCTAGGAGTATTATTTAGGTATATAGGATAAAAATTCTTGTCACTTGTAATATGTCCAAAATTCGTTACAATCTTTCGTGTTTTAGTGGACCACAATACTGGCGATTGAACAGATCTATTAATGAAGGTGGAGGTACTGAAAAACAGATTAAGGATGTCTTAAAACTTTGATCCCAAAATCATGAAAATAATATTAGCAATGGTGAAAAGAAATTAGTGTTATTTTATTTTTATTTTTATTTTATTTTCTAAAAAATTAAAAATTTAAAAAATGTTAGTTTGAAATTAATTTTTTAGATTTTATTTAATTTTAATTTTAATTTTTAAGTCTTCAAAATGTTTTCATTTTTGATTAAATTGGATGTATTGGGTTTAGATTTGAGGCTTTTCGGTTTGCAACCCATGGGATATGGGTCGGAAATAGTCCAGTGTATAAAAGGTAAGGTTTCCGACTGAAAACCCTACTACCCTCACTTTTTCGTTCTCAACTGTAAACCCCTTCCAGTTTTCTCTCGACTGGTCTTCACGCTACATCACCGATTCATCATCTTTTTGCCCTTTTCATCTAAAATTGGTCCTTGATTCTTGTAGGTACATCAGAGGCGAGTCGATCGTGTTGTGCATGATTTTGAAGCAAAAACAATTTTCGGCATTGAACAACGTTTACGGCCGCAAACCATTTACAACCGTAAACCCGTTTACGGTTGTGAACCTGTTTTTGGCCATAAACTTGTTTTTCATCCAAATAAAATTAAATTAAGTCCTAATCAATTGACAAATGAGAAAGTTTAAATTTTAATTGATTAAATCATTTGTTTTCTCACTTGGCTCGTTTGGTGAAGAACAAATGGTAGACTTGAAATTTTTGGATAACCACAACATTGCTGCTTTCTTGTTTGATACTCCGGCATCTCACCAAGAATTTAGGTCCATGATTTATGGACTTAAGTGATCCTGTCTTGCACATGCTTTCAGGTCAAATCCTATCATTTGTCAAGACTTAGTGAAACAATTTTGGAACAAGGCTTTTGTAAGTAAAGGAGAAGATGAAGAAGACACAGTGGAATCTGTTATCCACGGAAGAAAAATTGTAGTGTCTGAGCAAACTATTCACGAAGTGCTGCAAATCAATGACCAGCCTGGGTTTCAAACTAAGATTTCTATGGAACAAACTGAAGAGATTATTGAAATAATGGGCTATGAAGGAGTGTTTCTATCTACCGTGAAGAAGCAATTGCCACTTTACTGGCGATTTCTTGCTCACTACTTCATAATCTGTATCTCAGGCAGGAAATCTAGTGCTGGTGAGATTTCCCTATTGAACACTGGTGCTATTGCTGCTCTTTCCATGGGTCTTGATTTCAACTTTTCACGATACGTTTTGAATGAAGGAAGAACAAATTTCTGATGTTCCCAAGGTTTCTCCAGACGATATTTGAAAGTAAATATTCAGAGTTAGAAAGAAGACGTGAACCTTTGGACTTGAAGTCTTTGGGTGCTAATACTTTTGGTCTCATGAAACAAAATCGCAAGGGTACAAAATTTGACGATAATGAGGATGATGATGCAACTAATATGGATCAAAGTGGTGATCTATCCGAATTTGATGGTGATAACTTATTCTTCGACTTCGAGCAAGATGATGATTTTAGGCCAAGTAATGAGGAACTCAATGCGTTTTTTTTGATGACGTCCATGATCTTGTACAACCTACAACGGAGACTCAGGGAGTTAGTAATGTTCTCAAGGTGACGCCTCCAACTACGGATCAGATGGCTGACACATCAGCTAATCTGGATTCAACTATAAGGATTCCTCCCCTTACAGTTGCTACTCTAGCCACTATGCGATTTGAAGGTGATCTTATCATGACACAAGCCTCCCAGCCTCCACTCAAAAGGAGAAGAGCCATTCCAAGGCCGGGAGTGTTGATTAGGTAACAAGCTTCGTCGACCCAACAATCTTTTGAAACTGCTACACCAAATCAAGCAACCCATGAAGACAGTCACGTTTTGAAAGAACGACCAAGTGATGTTCGATCTTCCTATGAAGCCAAGAGTTCTTCATTTCCTAGGGGTTCCTCTCCACCACAACCTGCGCACGATGCTGCCTCCAAGAGGCTTGCGAGGTTCTTGGCTCAACAAGATTCTGATCCTTCACCCCATGACAAAGGGAAATCTATAGGTGAAGGAAGTTCAGGGGGACCGGACACATCAATTTTTGAGCTCAAGGAGGAGCTCAGAATTCTAAATCAAAAGCTTATCGAGAAAGATGTTTTGATAGGAAATATTGACATCAAAGTTTCCGAGCTTAAAGAGGAAAATATTCGAAAATCATAACAGATCTCTGACTTGCAGCTAAACCTTTGTGCCTTGACTGCTGGGTACTTCGACCTGAAATACAAGCTAATCAGTGAATTTGGCGACAAATTCAAGACACCGGTCGCTGAACCAAATGCAGCAGAACCTTCTCATTGTGCTCCTTCCCAAGCTGCTCAAGATCCTCATGTTGATCATCCTGTCAGAACTACAAGAATTGTTGACCGATTTGAGAGTGAACCATCTCAAACCAATCCAAGAGTTATTCTCCAACGAGCTCAGAAATAGGTATCTTCACAAAAGAGGGGGAGGTGGCTCTTCATGAAAAATTCATATCAAAATGTTCGTGGAGACCAGCCCCAACTGACCGCGACTGAGCTCAGAAAGAAGCGGTTCAAAGATAAGTATGGTGATCGGTAAGGAATTCTAATGTGGGGTTTTCATGACAAATTAAATTGCTTGTTAGTAAAGCACAAGAGCGGAAACGTGGAGTATTACAGGCATAAAAATGTCTTTTATTCTTGGACGAAGGTGGACCTCACTAAACTTGCCGATGCTCCATTTTAAAATCCAGCTAATGATCCACAAGGAACGGATTTCAAACTCTTCTTATAAAATCAAGTAAAGAGGAAATTTGATTGAATGAAGACAGCCGAATCCTTCTTGAAAATAGCCAAAGATGTTTGTGACCCTAAGACCATCAAGAGCTTCTAGAATGTAATGTGGCCTCCTACAAAGCAGATGACACAGATTCCTATTATTAAGCATTTTTGTTATGGATCTTTGGAAAATATGGAGTTTTAGGTTTATGATGAAGCTACATCCACTGTAGTCATCAAATTTCCAACCAACATTTTCCGACTAATTGAAGCAAAGGATCTTTTGCAATTTGGTGAATGCAACATTCATACCCTAGCTCGACATCAGATTGTGTTCAAGACTTAAATTCTAGAGCCTGTTGCTAAAGAATTCACAGGAATGGTCGTAGAGATTTTTAGCAAGAAAATGTGGCTGGCAGCAATGCGAAGGTCATACGTGCTTATCACTGAGAAGGATTGAGTTTATGCTAGCCTCAAACCAAGGGGGAGACTGTTAGGTCATATTTTGGTTGTTTGGGCTAGGCATTCATTTTTATGAGTCTTGTTAGTCTTTGCTTAGGTGTTTATAGGGTTTGCAGTTGGGTGAACTGAAAACAGGTTCTTTTCGGTTCAACTGGTGTTTGTGGTTGCGAGTTTGTTTGCGGCCGTGAACTTGTTTACAGTTCATGTTTCCTATATATAGTGCTAGTATTGTCAGAAGTAGTGTATGGATGTGTGTGTGTCCATTGTACCAGGCGTTTGCTGTTCAATAGAAACGTGTGCAATTTAGATCATTCTTGCTTCTAATCCTTCTTGTTCTCATTGATTATTGCTTGTTCTTGTGTTTGATCACTATTTGGTTCCAGATTTGGGGACTTACACTATATCTAATACAATTCAGACAAATCTACAAGACAAATTCATGACAATCTTGCTTCAATACCTACTTCTAACGTATGATCGACTGTGGATAGTTTGAATAATATAATTATTCTAGAAGTCAAAACATGCAAAGTGAAACAATAGTAAATGATTGACATAAGACAGTACCATACTAGTAAATAAAAAACACGTTTTATTTAAGAATCAAATGTCAATTACATTTCAACTATTACAAGTTTCGAAAGCTATCTAATCATTAAAACTAATATCATCCTTCAGCCCAATGCGCCTTACATGCTGTAAATGCTTAACCCTACGCAGTCCCTTCGTGAGGGGATATGCTGGGTTCTCATCTGATGATATGCTCTTTGTCATGAGGATTCCTTCTTCTATTCGATGTATAATGAAGTGGTATTTTCTGTCGATGTGCCTGGATCTACCATGATCCCTTGGTTCCTTGGCTAAGGCAACTACACTCTCGTTGTCACAGAAAATCTCCATAGACTCCTTTATATTTGGTACAACTCCAAGGTCTCCGATGAAGTTCTTCAGCCATATTGCCTCCTTCACCGCCTCGCTTGCTGCTATATACTCTTATTCGCAAGTTGAATTAGCTACTGTATCATGCTTGGAACTTTTCCAAGTTATTGCTCCTTCATTCAGAGTAAAGACCCGGCCTGACTGAGAGTGGAAATTATCTCTGTTGGTCTGAAAGCTGGTGTCACTATACCCCACTACTCTCAAGTCATCACTCCCACCAAGGTAAGGACCCAGTCCTTAGTCCTCTGCAAGTACTTGAGAATGTTCTTTACTGCAGTCCAGTAAGCCTTGCCTGAATTCCCTTAATATCTGTTGAACTTGCTCAAAGAAAAGGCCACATCAGGACGAGTACAAGTCATAGCATACATGATCGAGCCAATAGCGGATGGATATGGTATTCGACTCATCTCAGCTATCTCAGCCTCTGTACTCAGACTCTAAGCTTTGCTTAGTTTGGCATTGCCCTGCATCGGTAAGTCACCTTTCTTGGAATCCTGCATGCTGAATCTTTTCAACACCTTATTCAAGTAGGTACTTTGACTAAGTACAATTAGTCTCTTACTCCTGTCTCTTAATATCCTTATCCCAAGAATATAGGCAACTTCGCCGAGGTCCTTCATAGCGAAACACTTCCTAAGCCAGGACTTAACCTCTTGCAAGGTTGGGATGTCATTTCCTATGATTAGTATGTCATCCACATACAATACTAGAAAGCTAACTATGCTCCCATTAGCTTTGGCATATACATAGGACTCATTCTCGCTCCTTGAAAAGCCAAACTCTTTAACTTTCTCATTGAAACAAAGATTCCATCTGCGAGATGCTTGTTTTAATCCATAAATGGATTTCTCAAGCTTACACACTCTATTAGGGTATTTTGCATCGACAAAACCCTCCGGCTGACTCATGTAAACTTCCTCATCCAACTTTTCATTAAGGAAAGTGGTTTTGACATCCATTTGCCATATTTCATAATCATGAAATGCAACAATGGCTAGCATAACCCTAATAGACTTAATCTTCGCTACTGGTGAGCAGGTCTCATCATAATCAACTCCCGGAGTTTGAGTAAAGTCCTTCGCAACCAGTCGCACCTTATAAGTGTGTACTTTCCCATCCATGTTGGTCTTCTTCTTGAAGATCCATTTGCACCAGACTTTCATATGAACTGATACATTGTCAACCAAGTTGCAACCTTGATTGTCATAGATGGGCTGCATCTCGTTGTCCATAGACTCTTTCCATTTAGAAGACTTGGGGCCTGCCATGGCTTCCTTGTAGTTGTTAGGTTCATCCAAATTTACCAGTGTGCTATCATTGATAAATATATCACCTTCTGTAGTAATATGGAAACCATAAAATTCAAGTGGAACTCTAACTCCACTAGAACGCCTCAAAGGTACAGACTCGTCATTCGGCTAAACAGGTGTTTCCTCCTTAGGTTGATCGCTAGTGTTTGAGGTTCCTTCACCACTTGAATCTTGAAGTTTTTCAAGGTCAATTTGCCTCCCACTATCTCCTTGGCCTATGAGCTCTCTCTCACGAAAGACTCATTTCCTCGCAACAAAGACAACATTGTCACTTGGTCTGTAGAAGAGATAACCAAAGGATTTATGTGGGTAGCCGATGAAAATACACCGCTCACTTCGAGGTTCGAGCTTGTCGTGAGTTTTGTGTCTTACGAAAGCCTCGCAACCCCAAACCTTGATGTGGTCTAATGTGGGAGCCTTCCTAGTCCACATCTCGTGAGGTGTTTTGGCAAACTTCTTAGTTGGGACTAGATTAAGGATATGGGCGACAGTCTCTAAGGCATACACCCATAATGAGATAGGTAATGAAGCTTGACTCATCAAGGTATGAAGCATGTCCGACAAGGTTCGATTGCACTTCTCAGCCACACCATTAAGATGTGGTGTCCTAGGTGGCGTCAACTGTGAAACAATTCCATATTCCTTAAGATAGTCACGGAACTCGATACTAAGATACTCACCACCCTGATTGGATTAGAGCGTCTTTATCTACCTGCCCAGGTGATTCTCCACTTCCTGTTTAAACTCTTTGAATTTCTCAAAGGTTTCTGACTTATGCTTGATTAAGTAGATTCTCCACTTCCTGTTTAAACTCTATTTCTAACCCACTACTAAGCAATAAAGAGTAAACTCCAATCTTGGTGACAGGTGAAACCTTCCTATTCCCTATGATCAAGTTTATCTTCCCATGCTCCACCTCCTTACCTCTTTTTAGGCCCAGCACATCACAAAACATGTGAAATCCATAACCTGTGTCAAGAACACAAGAGTTAGAATGTGATGAGTTTCTAGAAAGAATAGTATAAATACCTGCATGGGTGGGTATAAGCTTCCCATCCTTGACATCCTGCAAGTATTTGGGGCAGCTTCGCTTCCAGTGCCCTTTGTTATGACAGTAGAAATACTCTGCCTCCTTAGGAATGGAAGAGGGAGCAGCAAAACCAACCTTGGTCCCAATTGAAGAGGATCCATCAAGAGACATGTCCATGCGGCTCTTTGAGGGATCCTTACTTTTCTTCCCTTTCCCTTGTCCAATTTCCAGAACAGGGGTAGTTGCGGTAGCACTAGAAACAACATTTTTAACTTTGAAACTGGTTTCAGCAGTCCTCAAAAGCCCTTGAAGTTTGCTAAGTGTGACCTCCTCCTTGTTCATATGATAGGTCATGCGGAAATGATCATAACATGGAGGTAAGAAGTGTAGAATGATATATATATATATATATATATATATATATATATATATATATATATATATATATATATATATATATATATATAGCCAGCTCCTCAGGGAAGTTCAAATTTAACTTTAGCAACCGGTCCACAAACCTTTACATTTTCTACAAGTGGACTGTGATGAGTTTACTGTAATGCCCGCAGATCCGGGCAAGTCAAATTAGAGGCAATAAGTGTCGAAAATGACTTTTCGAGAGAAGCTTATAAATAATTTGAACCAAGTTGAAGTATATGTCACTAGGTTTCCGTACGTATAAAGAACGCCGAAATCCGAGTTATAACGAAGAAGTTATGACCCGTCGAAGTTTCGCGACGGAACCGACTCGATACCGGGAGGCGTAAATAGTGAATTTATCATAGAGCGATATTTAGCCTTGGCACTCTTAGCAAAAGTCGTAGAATATGTTAAACTAAGAACTTCGATAAAAAAAACGCCCAAATCTGACTTCGTATGAAGAAGTTATGATTTTTTTAAGTTTCAGATTAGTAGTGTACATCCCGAAATTCGAATATTAGATCAAACGATTTTTAGCCGACACGACCTGAACAAGAATCGAAGATCTCGTTAAGAGTAGCATAACGAGAAAAAGATGGGCGAAAACGGACATCAGATGAAGAAGTTATGAGATTTTAACGGACGAATCCTGTCCCGGCCTGTTAACAATATAACTTTAAAAATAAAGTAAAAATTAGCCGACGGAGTCTAAACCAAAGTTGTAGAGTACGTCTCCACCTACGTGTGGATATAAAAAACGTCAAAAACGGAGTTCGTATGAACGAGTTACAAATTATAATAGCATATTTACGTATTAAAATAAAGTATAAATCATATATACGTACACATATATGTACATATGTATATATCATTAGAAAGGTATCGACGATGCGGTCATTATAAGACTAATGTTGAGTTCTTTCGACATTAGTTTAGTGCAAATATTGTTAAATCTATTTAAAATAGTATTATAAAGGGGTGTTTAGTTGTTTATATAACTATAAGGTCATTAAGTAATTATGGAGGGTAGTTTTTGAAAATTCAATTACTATAAATAAGAGGCTTGGGCTCTCATATTTCTTTCACCATTCTTTTGATTCAAGAGTCTTTCTCTCCTTAACCCCCGAACATTTCGGTCCATCGTGATTCGACTTCTCTTTATGTAGTTTTAGTATAGTAAGGTGAGCGCTGAAGCGCTGCACGAATCTTTCTTAGAAAGATTCAGCGACGAAGTTCTACCCCTACAGAGCCCGATTTCTCTTTATGTAGTTTTATATTTAAAATTACTATTGTTATTATAAATTTATAATAAATATTTGAGCTATTATTATGACTAATATAAGTGCCGTTATAATATATTTTTAACTACTCGCGGTATGGGGAATCTGATTTAAAGGGCCGCATAGGGTTGTTGGATTTCAGAAGTGCTATATGCCAAAATGGTCCTGCCCTCCGGTGTTTTATGTCTGGCCCTTGTCAGTACATAGTGGTTGGAAAGTATTGTTTAAACGCTTATATAATAATAATAATAAGACTAATAATTAGTCACGGTAAATATTAGACTAAAATCTAGTGGTAATAATACTAGGTTTCGTCGAAGGAAATTATTTAAAAGTAAACGAAGCGTTGTCTGAGTTCCGAGTCGCCACCTTCTCAGGTGAGTGCATAGTCCCTTTCATCTTATACATAGATATGAAGTATTTTAATATAATTTACATGCTGTGTGTGCATATTGTCTGAATACTTGCTGTCTATGCTGGGTCGAAGGAAATTATTTTAAAGTAAACGAAGCGTTGTCTGAGTTCCGAGTTGCCACCTTCTCAGGTGAGTGCATAGTCCCTTTCATCTTATACATAGATATGAAGTATTTTAATATAATTTACATGTTGTGTGTGCATATTGTCTGAATACTTGCTGTCTATGCTGGGTGAAAGATTTTTATACATGTTTTAAATGATTTAAACTGTATATGTATTTTATATCTACAAAATATGATGGGTAAAACATGGGTAGATGAAATAGTTGTTTTGTGATAACACGATGGGAGATATCAATGTTGTCAGTGATCCAGTCATCTAGTGGAGTATAGATGATGACCATGGGCGATACTAGACGGTCCGGTGGAACGCTAGTCAGCTCGTAACCTATAGGTGTTTTTGAACTAGGTGCTCATTAGGTATTTTGAACTGAGTGTGTTCACTACGTATCTTTGAACTGAGTGTGTTCACTAGGTATTTTGAACTAAGTGTGTTCACTAGATACTTTTAAACTAAGTGTTTACCAGATGTTTTCGACTACGTGTTCACCAGTTGTAATCTATAAGCTTTGGTAACGATGGACTTCGTGCCGATTCTTTAGGATAATCCTTAGGAATGAATGAACGAGAAATAGCTGATTCTTAGGGTAGATCCTTAAGAGTAAAGAAGATAATAGGGATGAGTAATTGGGTTTAATTACTTGATTGTTTAAACATAATAATTATATTATTGTGGGTTGAAAACCCTATGTACTCACCAGGTTTCCCAACCTGACCCACTCAGTTTATTTATATCACAGGTGTTGATATGAAGTCACATTACACTGAGAGATTAAAGAGATGTAGATCACTAGTGTAAATAAATGTAAGTTCTGTTTATGCTTATGTTTCTGTATTGACAATGACACCCCAAATGTTTTAAAATGAATAAAATATGTTTCTTCGAAAATGTTTTAATAACGTATTTATCGTGTTTTTGTGGGATCAAATTCCGCAACATTTTTATGAAAAGAAGTACTCTGACTTTTATAAAGCATAAACAAAATCAGCCTTTTCTGGCCGTGAAAATGGGGATGTCACAGTTGGTATCAGAGCATTAGTTTAAGTGAACTAGGAATATGGATTTATTTCTAGACTTAAATTCAGAATGCTAAGCGATGATTGTGAGGTGTGAGCACTAGCTTATTTTAGGAATGATGCCTAAATTGCTTTTATGTGCTAAATGATTTGTTATGCTATAGTTTGATCGGATCTATGGTCTGTTGCCGACCAGATCTGGAAACCTTATGTGTTTAGGATTCTAAACGTATGAATATGATATTAGAACTAGCATACAAACGTTTCGGAGTGATAAGGATGATTTAAACGTCAATCCTAAATAAAGATCTAGATTCACCTTATTCGGTGTATAGATCAAGATGGTAAGGACCCATAGCGGAAACGTGAATGCAAATGAGAATAGGAACCAACCCCCAATGGTTCAACAAATACCTGTTGTAGAAGAAGTTGCACCTGAGCCAGTCACCATGGCTGGAGTTCAAGCCATGATTCAGAATATGTTAGCTGAACAAAGGGAAGAAATGAGGCAGATGTTGAATAGGGACGAACCTACTATGCCCATTGAGCAACCCGAACTGATTCCGGAGCAATCGGATGAAGGGAACTACAGCCGCCAAGTGAGTCAAGTGGAGACTCAAGGTGAACGAAGGGATGGCCTGGAGAGGAGAAACGACAAGGATGGGCGAATATACAAGAATTTCTTGGGTGCGAAACCACCAAGTCTCTCAGGAAGCCCAAAGCCT
Source organism: Lactuca sativa (assembly GCF_002870075.4). Classification (NCBI taxonomy): domain Eukaryota; kingdom Viridiplantae; phylum Streptophyta; class Magnoliopsida; order Asterales; family Asteraceae; genus Lactuca; species Lactuca sativa. The sequence goes on along the minus strand of NC_056626.2, from coordinate 211,343,710 downwards.
GTTGAGATTATGGATTGGATCTCCGAGATGGAGATGGTGTTTGAGAGCTGCGACTGTAGCGAGAAACAGAAGATCGTCTTCGCTGTAAGACAACTGAAAACAGGAGTCTTGAGCTGGTGGAAGCTACTGGCAGATACGATGCCATGAGGAGAAGCCCTAAGGATGTCATGGGAAGAGTTTTTGGACCAGTTGAAAATGCAGTATTGCTCAGATATAGATCTGATAGACCTAAACAACGAGTTTCAGAACCTGAAGAAAGGGAAGGTGAGTGTTGATGAGTTAGTCACCGCATTCACCGAGAGGATGAAGTTATTTCCCTACTTGGTTCCTACTTAACTCTCCAAGATTGATAGGTTTGCTAACGGATTACCCACTGACTTTGGCCCAATGGTCAAAATGGCAACTACCTTGAAAACAGCTGTTAGGGCAGCTAAGAACGTAGAGGCCCAGATAAGAGAAAAGCGTCTAGAAAAAGATAAGGCAGGAGAGAAGCGGAAGTTTGAAGGATCTTCAAGGTCCAAAAAGGAGAGAAAATTTTCAAAGCCTGGAGGAGGAGGTGAAGCAAGATGGTGTGATAAATGCAAGAAGAAACACCTTGGAAAATGCGGTGAAGAGGTGACATGTTTCAAGTGTGGAAAGTCTGGGCATTACGCCAATGAGTGTACATCCAACAAGAGATTGTGTTATAAATGTAAAGAAGAGGGGCAACTTTCAAAGAATTGCCCAAAGAAGAATGAAGCAGCAAGGCCAAACATGCCACCAAGGCCAAGGGCATTTCACATGATCCTCGACAAAGCGGAAAACCATGCGAAGAATCAAGGATGAGGACTTCATATCCGAAGATCAAGTTATGCAGTAGCCATAATATCGTACGATGTAGCCTATTAGAGGAATAGTCTAGGGTGAACTTGAACACCTATGTAATAGTTTCAAGAAATGATAAAACCTTTGTATTGTTATCTGATGTGTTAAACTGTGATGTGATTTTCTTGTATGGTGACTTGGAAAACTACGAGACAATACTTGGGACGAGTATGAGTAGGTGTGAAAGGTAGTAGATGCATGTACTTTTGGAAGCACATGACTCACGCTTGGATCAGGGAAAGTCACAAAGTTACCAAGAAGCTAGTAACTGATTTCATTTTATTCAAGTATGTCATTACCATCGTTTCAGTAATGACTCAAAAGACTGTTGATATTCTGACCCTAGTGGTCATATTAAATCAACTCTGACTACGATGAGTATGGTACGTGGTTCAGAGAACCAAGTTCGATGTAGCACCGACTCAAGCCGGAAGAATTAATCAAAGCAACCAGTAGAGGTATCACGAAAAGTTGCTTGTAGCTAGAAATGCTACATTTTAAAAAAGGTGGTTATATCACATTAGAACATGAAGGAAGGTATAGCCTATTTTGGAATTTAACTCTAAGAGACCTGAGTCTAAACGAGCATCACATAACGATAGGTCATGATTTGCAGTCCAACCTGAGGTAGAAAGCAGGTGCACAATCAAGTACTGCTTACAGTCAATAAGTCTAAGAGATAGACTTGAAGGAATATAGAAGTTATAATTATTACCAAGGATGAAGAGATGACGTATGGATTCATTATACGAGCCCTGTTTCATTGATGATTCCGGGACGTAATCATCCTAAGGGGGAGATAATTGTAATGCCCGCAGATCCGAGCTAGTCAAATTAGAGGCAATAAGTGTCGAAAACGAATTTTCGATAGAAGCTTATAAATAATTTGAACCAAGTTGTAGTATATGTCACTAGGTTTCCGTACATATAAAGAACGCCGAAATCTGAGTTATAACGAAGAAGTTATGACCCGTCGAAGTTTTGCGACGGAACCGGCTTGATACGCGGAGGCGTATATTGTGAATTTACGATAGAGCAAGATTTAGCCTTGGCGATCTAAACGAAAGTTGTAGAATATGTTAAACTAAGAACTTCGATAAAAAGAACGCCCAAATCGGACTTCGTATGATGAAGTTATGATTTTTCAAAGTTTTAGATTAACAGTGTACAACCCAAAATTCGAATATTAGATCGAGCGATTTTGAGCCGACACGACCTGAACAAGAATCGAAGATCTCGTTAAAAGTAGCATAACGAGAAAAAGATGGGAAAAAACGGACGTCGGATGAAGAAGTTATGAGATTTTAACGGACCAATCCTGTCCCGGCCTGTTAAAAATATAACTTTAAAAATAAAGTCAAAATTAGCCGACGGAGTCTAAACGAAAGTTTTAGAGTACGTCTCCACCTACGTGTGGATATAAAAAACGTCAAAAACGGAGTTCGTATGAACGAGTTACAAATTATAATAGCATATTTACGTATTACAATAAAGTATAAATCATATATACGTACACATATATATATATACATATCTATATATCATTAGAAAGGTATCGACGATGAGGTCATTATAAGACTAATGTTGAGTTCTTTCGACATTAGTTTAGTGCAAATATTGTTAAATCTATTTGAAATAGTATTATAAAGGGGTGTTTAGTTGTTTATATAACTATAAGGTCATTAAGTAATTATGGAGGGTAGTTTTTGAAAATTCAATTACTATAAATAAGAGGCTTGGGCTCTCATATTTCTTGCACCATTCTCTTGATTCAAGAGTCTTTCTCTCCTTATCCCCCGAGCATTTCGGTCTCTCGTGATTCGACTTCTATTTTTTTAGTTTTAGTATAGTAAGGTGAGAGCTGAAGCGCTGCACGAATCTTTCTTAGAAAGATTCAGCGACGAAGTTCTACCCCTACAGAGCCCGACTCCTAGCTAAAATCCCCTTCTAAGTAAGTTATGGTTACCCTATTTTAAATATAGTTTATATTTAAAATTACTATTGTTATTATAAATTTATAATAAATATTTGAGCTATTATTATGACTTATATAAGTGTCGTTATAATATATTTTTAACTACTCGCCGTACGGGGAATTTGGTTTAAAGGGTCGCATAGGGTTGTTGGATTTCAGAAGTGCTATATGCCAAAATGGTCCTGCCCTCCGGTGTTTTATGTATGGCTCCTGTCTGTACAAAGTGGTTGGAAAGTATTGTTTAAACGCTTATATAATAATAATAATAAGACTAATAATTAGTCACGGTAAATATTAGTCTAAAATCTAGTGGTAATAATACTAGGTTTCGACGAAGGAAATTATTTTAAAGTAAACGAAGCGTTGTCTGAGTACCGAGTCGCCACCTTCTCAGTTGATTGCATAGTCCCTTTCATCTTATACATAGATATGAAGTATTTTAATATAAATTACGTGCTGTGTGTGCATATTGTCTAAATACTTGCTGTCTATGCTGGGTGAAAGATTTTTATACATGTTTTAAATGATTTAAACTGTATATGTATTTTATATCTACAAAATATGATGGGTAAAACATGGGTAGATGAAATAGTTGTTTTGTGATAACACGATGGGAGATATCAATGTTGTCAGTGATCCAGTCATCTAATTGAGTATAGATGATGACCATGGGCGATACTAGACGGTCCGGTGGAACGCTAGTCAGCTCGTAACCTGTAGGTGTTTTTGAACTAGGTGCTCATTAGGTATTTTGAACTGAGTGTGTTCACTACGTATCTTTGAACTGAGTGTGTTCACTAGGTATTTTGAACTAAGTGTGTTCACTAGTTACTTTTGAACTAAGTGTTTACCAGATGTTTTGGACTACGTGTTCACCAGTTGTAATCTACAAGCTTTGGTAACAATGGACTTCATGCCGATTCCTTAGGATAATCCTTAGGAATGAATGAACGAGAAATAGCTGATTCTTAGGGTAGATCCTTAAGAGTAAAGAAGATAATGGGGATGGGTAATTGGGTTTAATTACTTGATTGTTTAAACATAATAATTATATTATTGTGGGTTGAAAACGCTATGTACTCACCAGGTTTCCTAACCTGACCCACTCAGTTTATTTATATCACAGGTGTTGATATGAAGTCACATTACACTGAGAGATTAAAGAGAGGTAGATCACTAGTGTAAATAAATGTAAGTTCTGTTTATGCTTATGTTTCTGTATTGACAATGACATCCCAAATGTTTTAAAATGAATAAAATACGTTTCTTCGAAAATGTTTTAATAACGTATTTATCGTGTTTTTCTGGGATCAAATTCCACAACATTTTTATGAAAAGAAGTACTCTGACTTTTATAAAGCATAAACAAAATCGGTCTTTTCTGGCCGTGAAAATGGGGATGTCACAGTTGGTATCAGAGCATTAGTTTAAGTGAACTAGGAATATGGATTTATTTCTAGACTTAAACTCAGAATGCTAAGCGATGATTTTGAGGTGTGAGCACTAGCTTATTTTAGGAATGATGCCTAAATTGCTTTTATGTGCTAAATGATTTGTTATGCTATATTTTGATCGGATCTATGGTCTGTTGCCGACCGGATCTGGAAACCTTATGTGTTTAGGATTCTAAACGTATGAATACAATATTAGAACTAGCATATAAATGTTTCGGAGTGATAAGGATGATTTAAACGTCAATCCTAAATAAAGATCTAGATTCACCTTATTCGGTGTATAGATCAAGATGGCAAGGACCCGTAGCGGAAACGTGAATGCAAATGAGAATAGGAACCAACCCCCAATGGTTCAACAAATACCTGTTGTAGAAGAAGTTGCACCTAAGCTAGTCACCATGGCTGGAGTTCAAGCCATGATTCAGAATATGTTAGCTGAACAAAGGGAAGAAATGAGGCAGATGTTGAATAGGGACGAACCTACTATGACCATTGAGCAACCCGAACTGATTCCCGAGCAATCGAATGAAGGGAACTACAGCCGCCAAGTGAGTCAAGTGGAGACTCAAGGTGAACGAAGGGATGGACCGGAGAGAGAAACGACAAGGATGGGCGAATGTACAAGAATTTCTTGGGTGCGAAACCACCAAGTCTCTCAGGAAGCCCAAAGCCTGTTGAGATTATGGATTGGATCTCCGAGATGGAGATGGTGTTTGAGAGCTGCGACTGTAGCGAGAAACAGAAGACCGTCTTCGCAATAAGACAACTGAAAACAGGAGTCTTGAGCTGGTGGAAGCTACTGGCAGATACGATGCCACGAGGAGAAGCCCTAAGGATGTCATGGGAAGAGTTTTTGGACCAGTTGAAAATGCAGTACTGCTCAGAGATAGATCTGATAGACATGAACAACGAGTTTCAGAACCTGAAGAAAGAGAAGATGAGTGTTGATGAGTACGCCACCGCATTCACCGAGAGGATGAAGCTATTTCCCTACTTGGTTCCTACTTAACTCTCCAAGATTGATAGGTTTGCTAACGGATTACCCACTGACTTTGGCCCAATGGTCAAAATGGCAACTACCTTGAAAACAGCTGTTAGGGCAGCTAAGAACGTAGAGGCCCAGATAAGAGAAAAGGGTCTAGAAAAAGATAAGGCAGGAGACAAGCGGAAGTTTGAAGGATCTTCAAGGTCCAAAAAGGAGAGAAAATTCTCAAAGCCTGGAGGAGGAGGTGAAGCAAGATGGTGTGATAAATGCAAGAAGAAACACCTTGGAAAATGCGGTGAAGAGGTGACATGTTTCAAGTGTGGAAAGTCTGGGTATTACGCCAATGAGTGTACATCCAACAAGAGATTGTGTTATAAATGTAAAGAAGGGGGGCAACTTTCAAAGAATTGCCCAAAGAAGAATGAAGCAGCAAGGCCAAACATGCCACCAAGGCCAAGGGCATTTCACATGATCCTCGACAAAGCGGAAAACCATGCGAAGAATCAAGGATGAGGACTTCATATCCGAAGATCAAGTTATGCAGTAGCCATAATATCGTATGATGTAGCCTATTAGAGGAATAGTCTAGGGTGAACTTGAACACCTATGTAATAGTTTCAAGAAATGATAAAACCTTTGTATTGTTATCTGATGTGTTAAACTGTGATGTGATTTTCTTGTATGGTGACTTGGAAAACTACGAGACAATACTTGGGACGAGTATGAGTAGGTGTGAAAGGTAGTAGATGCATGTACTTTCGGAAGCACATGACTCACGCTTGGATCAGGGAAAGTCACAAAGTTACCAAGAAGCTAGTAACTGATTTCGTTTTATTCAAGTATGTCATTACCATCGTTTCAGTAATGACTCAAAAGACTGTTGATATTCTGACCCTAGTGGTCATATTAAATCAACTCTGACTACGATGAGTATGGTACGTGGTTCAGAGAACCAAGTTCGATGTAGCACCGACTCAAGCCGGAAGAATTAATCAAAGCAACCAGTAGAGGTATCACGAAAAGTTGCTTGTAGCTAGAAATGCTACATTTTAAAAAAGGTGGTTATATCACATTAGAACATGAAGGAAGGTATAGCCTATTTTGGAATTTAACTCTAAGAGACCTGAGTCTAAACGAGCATCACATAACGATAGGTCATGATTTGCAGTCCAACCTGAGGTAGAAAGCAGGTGCACAATCAAGTACTGCTTACAGTCAATAAGTCTAAGAGATAGACTTGAAGGAATATAGAAGTTATAATTATTACCAAGGATGAAGAGATGACGTATGGATTCATTATACGAGCCCTGTTTCATTGATGATTCCGGGACGTAATCATCCTAAGGGGGAGATAATTGTAATGCCCGCAGATCCGAGCTAGTCAAATTAGAGGCAATAAGTTTCGAAAACGACTTTTCGACAGAAGCTTATAAATAATTTGAACCAAGTTGTAGTATATGTCACTAGGTTTCCGTACATATAAAGAACGCCGAAAAACGGAGTTCGTATGAACGAGTTACAAATTATAATAGCATATTTACGTATTAAAATAAAGTATAAATCATATATACGTACACATATATATACATATCTATATATCATTAGAAAGGTATCGACGATGCGGTCATTATAAGACTAATGTTGAGTTCTTTCGACATTAGTTTAGTGCAAATATTGTTAAATCTATTTAAAATAGTATTATAAAGGGGTGTTTAGTTGTTTATATAACTATAAGGTCATTAAGTAATTATGGAGGGTAGTTTTTGAAAATTCAATTACTATAAATAAGAGGCTTGGACTCTCATATTTCTTGCACCATTCTCTTGATTCAAGAGTCTTTCTCTCCTTATCCCCCGAGCATTTCGGTCCCTCGTGATTCGACTTCTCTTTTTATAGTTTTAGTATAGTAAGGTGAGCGCTGAAGCGCTGCACGAATCTTTCTTAGAAAGACTCAGCGACGAAGTTCTGCCCCTACAGAGCCCGATTCCTAGCTAAAATCCCCTTGTAAGTAAGTTATGGTTACCCTATTTTAAATATAGTTTATATTTAAAATTACTATTGTTATTATAAATTTATAATAAATATTTGAGCTATTATTATGACTTATATAAGTGTCATTATAATATCTTTTTAACTACTCGCCGTACGGGGAATCTGGTTTAAAGGGCCGCATAGGGTTGTTGGATTTCAGAAGTGCTATATGCCAATATGGTCCTGCCCTCTGGTGTTTTATGTATGGCCCCTGTCTTTACAAAGTGGTTGGAAAGTATTGTTTAAACGCTTATATAATAATAATAATAAGACTAATAATTAGTCACGGTAAATATTAGACTAAAATCTAGTGGTAATAATACTAGGTTTCGTCGAAGGAAATTATTTTAAAGTAAACGAAGCGTTTTCTGAGTACCGAGTCGCCACCTTCTCAGTTGAGTGCATAGTCCCTTTCATCTTATACATAGATATGAAGTATTTTAATATAAATTACGTGCTGTTTGTGCATATTGTCTGAATACTTGCTGTCTATGCTGGGAGAAAGATTTTTATACATGTTTTAAATGATTTAAACTGTATATGTATTTTATATCTACAAAATATGATGGGTAAAACATGGGTAGATGAAATAGTTGTTTTGTGATAACACGATGGGAGATATCAATGTTGTTAGTGATCCAGTCATCTAGTGGAGTAGAGATGATGACTATGGGCGATACTAGACGGTCCGGTGGAACGCTAGTAAGCTCGTAACCTATAGGTGTTTTTGAACTAGGTGCTCATTAGGTATTTTGAACTGAGTGTGTTCACTACGTATCTTTGAACTGAGTGTGTTCACTAGGTATTTTGAACTAAGTGTGTTCACTAGTTACTTTTGAACTAAGTGTTTACCAGATGTTTTGGAGTACGTGTTCACCAGTTGTAATCTATAAGCTTTGGTAACGATGGACTTCGTGCCGATTCCTTAGGATAATCCTTAGGAATGAATGAACGAGAAATAGCTGATTCTTAGGGTAGATCCTTAAGAGTAAAGAAGATAATGGGGATGAGTAATTGGGTTTAATTACTTGATTGTTTAAACATAATAATTATATTATTGTGGGTTGAAAACCCTATGTACTCACCAGGTTTCCCAACCTGACCCACTCAGTTTATTTATATCACAGGTGTTGATACGAAGTCACATTACACTGAGAGATTAAAGAGATGTAGATCACTAGTGTAAATAAATGTAAGTTCTGTTTATGCTTATGTTTAGGTATTGACAATGACATCCCAAATGTTTTAAAATGAATAAAATACGTTTCTTCGAAAATGTTTTAATAACGTATTTATCGTGTTTTTCTGGGATCAAATTCCGCAACATTTTTATGAAAAGAAGTACTCTGACTTTTATAAAGCATAAACAAAATCGGTCTTTTCTGGCCGTGAAAATGGGGTTGTCACATTTATTATCCTTCATCCTGGTTGTTATCATGGAAGATATGATTTCATACTTCTCTTGTCGAGCACTATAATAGTATCTTTCCATCAGGTCCTGGCGTATCTTAAAAGGGTAGAAGTCTTCATATGACTTTTGGAGTGCAACTGACATAGTGGCAAGCATGATACAAGCTACCTTGGTGACAATCCTTCTCATGTGCCCTAAACTCAACAATCTCCTCAGAAGTAGCAGAAGTGTCATCGATTTCCTTAAGCTCCTTGTCAAGGACATATTACTTGTCCTCATAGTGAGTGACCATCCTGATGTTCCTAATCTAATCATTGAAGTTGGAACCATTAAAGATGACTCTCCCACAAAGGTTCATGAAAGAGAAGGAGCCAGTTGGGTTTGAGCCTGAAGTAGTGTTGGAAGACATCTGAAAGAAAGAAAGACAAAGTTTAGATTTGATAAAGAGTCCTTAATATAACACCGAAAATGAAATATTAAGGCTAGGACCCAACACAATAGTTTACAAATTGGAAAAGGGATGCTGTAATCCAACTTGCAAAATATTTGAAGGTAGGTAAATGTTGATTTACCAATTTCCACCATGAAAAATGAAATTGATTATTAAGTTTTAATTGGATTGAAACTCCTAGATTCTTTGAGATTCATTGAACAATTCAATGGCATGTTTAAATCTCGATTATGCCCTTCAGGTTTCTGACTGAGATACTGAGGATCACAAACAAGTGAATAACCATGCAAATTAACATGACACTCTTAATTTTATCACCTAATCAATATGCCGGTTAACCACACACGCTCCACCGATATATGATAAACATCATGCTACCCTTTGCCACCCTTACTAGTCCATGTTAGTGTGTCGGTTAACCGCACACGCTCCACTAATGACTTGGCAATGTGGAAAGTGTAATTTCATGGATTAGCATCATTTTCACATTTTCCTAAAGTAACTAAGATTGGGAATTTATAAAAGGTTTAGTTACTTTAGAATTATATTTATACTTAAGGAGATATATAGTCCTATCCTACCCGTTCAACTAACGACCCTCCACCAGTCAAGTATGCGGTGGGTGAGAGTGTACACCCATTAAACTGCCATTTTATCGGCAATAACCTTGTACCCCCTTATAGATCGGCTTCGTGAATGAGGCCTACTAACGATAAGATTGACTTGTCTTATACATATATATATATATATATATATATATATATATATATATATATATATAATTATTAAACTTATAATATTATAATAGTATAAGGGTTGTATTTTAACTTTTAAAATCCTAAGGTTTGGAACTAAAGTTTCATAAGTGAGACTTTACAATTTCCAAAACTTGAGGGAAAGTTTTGAAACTTATCAAAAACCCTTCACATTCATGACTTATGATTTTAATGTCTTTTAAAAGGAAAAAACTTTTCATTTTCTATAACCTATGGTTTTTTATGACTCTTTTAAGAAATGAGACCTTTCACTTTCCAAAACTTGAGGACAAGTTATGGAGTCCATTAAAGCCATTTAGATCCTAATTTAATTGATACAATAATCAAATAATTCATACATGATCTTAAACTCATAAGAACAAGATAATTCAAATCATCAATTTTCAAGAAATTAGCCTAATCATATAAACCAATACAAACCTTGAAACTATGACAATTATCTTTTAATAGGACAAGCATGATCATTACCATATAAAAAAAATACGTTTCATAGTTCCAAAAATAGTTTAGGGTAATGATCCTAATCCAATTGCTAGCCAAAACTCGAAATTCTGCTCACGGATGCATCACCACGTCGTGGCAATAGCTGCCACGTCGTGGTGGGCAGGCAGAAACGAAATTGGCATTTTTTCTAACTTTGAAAAACAATAAAACATCAAGTATAGTAGAAAACAATCCTAGTCTCTGATACAACTGAAGCGTTTTGAGCATCCTAATAACCTTAAGGTGCACATACAACCCTAAATGCTTTGGATCTATTTTTTCTCTAATTATACATGTTGTAGTATATGTCACTAGGTTTCCGTACATATAAAGAACGCCGAAAAACGGAGTTCGTATGAACGAGTTACAAATTATAATAGCATATTTACGTATTAAAATAAAGTATAAATCATATATACGTACACATATATATACATATCTATATATCATTAGAAAGGTATCGACGATGCGGTCATTATAAGACTAATGTTGAGTTCTTTCGACATTAGTTTAGTGCAAATATTGTTAAATCTATTTAAAATAGTATTATAAAGGGGTGTTTAGTTGTTTATATAACTATAAGGTCATTAAGTAATTATGGAGGGTAGTTTTTGAAAATTCAATTACTATAAATAAGAGGCTTGGACTCTCATATTTCTTGCACCATTCTCTTGATTCAAGAGTCTTTCTCTCCTTATCCCCCGAGCATTTCGGTCCCTCGTGATTCGACTTCTCTTTTTATAGTTTTAGTATAGTAAGGTGAGCGCTGAAGCGCTGCACGAATCTTTCTTAGAAAGACTCAGCGACGAAGTTCTGCCCCTACAGAGCCCGATTCCTAGCTAAAATCCCCTTGTAAGTAAGTTATGGTTACCCTATTTTAAATATAGTTTATATTTAAAATTACTATTGTTATTATAAATTTATAATAAATATTTGAGCTATTATTATGACTTATATAAGTGTCATTATAATATCTTTTTAACTACTCGCCGTACGGGGAATCTGGTTTAAAGGGCCGCATAGGGTTGTTGGATTTCAGAAGTGCTATATGCCAATATGGTCCTGCCCTCTGGTGTTTTATGTATGGCCCCTGTCTTTACAAAGTGGTTGGAAAGTATTGTTTAAACGCTTATATAATAATAATAATAAGACTAATAATTAGTCACGGTAAATATTAGACTAAAATCTAGTGGTAATAATACTAGGTTTCGTCGAAGGAAATTATTTTAAAGTAAACGAAGCGTTTTCTGAGTACCGAGTCGCCACCTTCTCAGTTGAGTGCATAGTCCCTTTCATCTTATACATAGATATGAAGTATTTTAATATAAATTACGTGCTGTTTGTGCATATTGTCTGAATACTTGCTGTCTATGCTGGGAGAAAGATTTTTATACATGTTTTAAATGATTTAAACTGTATATGTATTTTATATCTACAAAATATGATGGGTAAAACATGGGTAGATGAAATAGTTGTTTTGTGATAACACGATGGGAGATATCAATGTTGTTAGTGATCCAGTCATCTAGTGGAGTAGAGATGATGACTATGGGCGATACTAGACGGTCCGGTGGAACGCTAGTAAGCTCGTAACCTATAGGTGTTTTTGAACTAGGTGCTCATTAGGTATTTTGAACTGAGTGTGTTCACTACGTATCTTTGAACTGAGTGTGTTCACTAGGTATTTTGAACTAAGTGTGTTCACTAGTTACTTTTGAACTAAGTGTTTACCAGATGTTTTGGAGTACGTGTTCACCAGTTGTAATCTATAAGCTTTGGTAACGATGGACTTCGTGCCGATTCCTTAGGATAATCCTTAGGAATGAATGAACGAGAAATAGCTGATTCTTAGGGTAGATCCTTAAGAGTAAAGAAGATAATGGGGATGAGTAATTGGGTTTAATTACTTGATTGTTTAAACATAATAATTATATTATTGTGGGTTGAAAACCCTATGTACTCACCAGGTTTCCCAACCTGACCCACTCAGTTTATTTATATCACAGGTGTTGATACGAAGTCACATTACACTGAGAGATTAAAGAGATGTAGATCACTAGTGTAAATAAATGTAAGTTCTGTTTATGCTTATGTTTAGGTATTGACAATGACATCCCAAATGTTTTAAAATGAATAAAATACGTTTCTTCGAAAATGTTTTAATAACGTATTTATCGTGTTTTTCTGGGATCAAATTCCGCAACATTTTTATGAAAAGAAGTACTCTGACTTTTATAAAGCATAAACAAAATCGGTCTTTTCTGGCCGTGAAAATGGGGTTGTCACATTTATTATCCTTCATCCTGGTTGTTATCATGGAAGATATGATTTCATACTTCTCTTGTCGAGCACTATAATAGTATCTTTCCATCAGGTCCTGGCGTATCTTAAAAGGGTAGAAGTCTTCATATGACTTTTGGAGTGCAACTGACATAGTGGCAAGCATGATACAAGCTACCTTGGTGACAATCCTTCTCATGTGCCCTAAACTCAACAATCTCCTCAGAAGTAGCAGAAGTGTCATCGATTTCCTTAAGCTCCTTGTCAAGGACATATTACTTGTCCTCATAGTGAGTGACCATCCTGATGTTCCTAATCTAATCATTGAAGTTGGAACCATTAAAGATGACTCTCCCACAAAGGTTCATGAGAGAGAAGGAGCCAGTTGGGTTTGAGCCTGAAGTAGTGTTGGAAGACATCTGAAAGAAAGAAAGACAAAGTTTAGATTTGATAAAGAGTCCTTAATATAACACCGAAAATGAAATATTAAGGCTAGGACCCAACACAATAGTTTACAAATTGGAAAAGGGATGCTGTAATCCAACTTGCAAAATATTTGAAGGTAGGTAAATGTTGATTTACCAATTTCCACCATGAAAAATGAAATTGATTATTAAGTTTTAATTGGATTGAAACTCCTAGATTCTTTGAGATTCATTGAACAATTCAATGGCATGTTTAAATCTCGATTATGCCCTTCAGGTTTCTGACTGAGATACTGAGGATCACAAACAAGTGAATAACCATGCAAATTAACATGACACTCTTAATTTTATCACCTAATCAATATGCCGGTTAACCACACACGCTCCACCGATATATGATAAACATCATGCTACCCTTTGCCACCCTTACTAGTCCATGTTAGTGTGTCGGTTAACCGCACACGCTCCACTAATGACTTGGCAATGTGGAAAGTGTAATTTCATGGATTAGCATCATTTTCACATTTTCCTAAAGTAACTAAGATTGGGAATTTATAAAAGGTTTAGTTACTTTAGAATTATATTTATACTTAAGGAGATATATAGTCCTATCCTACCCGTTCAACTAACGACCCTCCACCAGTCAAGTATGCGGTGGGTGAGAGTGTACACCCATTAAACTGCCATTTTATCGGCAATAACCTTGTACCCCCTTATAGATCGGCTTCGTGAATGAGGCCTACTAACGATAAGATTGACTTGTCTTATACATATATATATATATATATATATATATATATATATATATATATATATATAATTATTAAACTTATAATATTATAATAGTATAAGGGTTGTATTTTAACTTTTAAAATCCTAAGGTTTGGAACTAAAGTTTCATAAGTGAGACTTTACAATTTCCAAAACTTGAGGGAAAGTTTTGAAACTTATCAAAAACCCTTCACATTCATGACTTATGATTTTAATGTCTTTTAAAAGGAAAAAACTTTTCATTTTCTATAACCTATGGTTTTTTATGACTCTTTTAAGAAATGAGACCTTTCACTTTCCAAAACTTGAGGACAAGTTATGGAGTCCATTAAAGCCATTTAGATCCTAATTTAATTGATACAATAATCAAATAATTCATACATGATCTTAAACTCATAAGAACAAGATAATTCAAATCATCAATTTTCAAGAAATTAGCCTAATCATATAAACCAATACAAACCTTGAAACTATGACAATTATCTTTTAATAGGACAAGCATGATCATTACCATATAAAAAAAATACGTTTCATAGTTCCAAAAATAGTTTAGGGTAATGATCCTAATCCAATTGCTAGCCAAAACTCGAAATTCTGCTCACGGATGCATCACCACGTCGTGGCAATAGCTGCCACGTCGTGGTGGGCAGGCAGAAACGAAATTGGCATTTTTTCTAACTTTGAAAAACAATAAAACATCAAGTATAGTAGAAAACAATCCTAGTCTCTGATACAACTGAAGCGTTTTGAGCATCCTAATAACCTTAAGGTGCACATACAACCCTAAATGCTTTGGATCTATTTTTTCTCTAATTATACATGTAAGATGATTTTCCAAAGCATTTCCCTAACTAGCATGCAAACATTGGTACTTGTATAACAAAAATCTAGTTAGAATACGTACCATTTCTTGTCGCTTGATTCCTTGGACCTTTAAGAGCCGAGCACCCTAAATGTGATGCCTCAAATGCTTCACACAACACCACCAACAATAGAGGACTTGATAGAGGGATACTTGCTTCACAAAATCGGCTAGCACTGTTCTAAGCTTACTTAGGTGCCGATTTTGGTAACCTTAGGGTCTCTTGTATAGTGTGGCAAAACTAGGGTTACACCATGTAAAACCTAATTTCCATGACCTTCCACATTCCTCATGATCCATGGGTTTAAACCTCCATGGATCATCCATGGGTTGTCACATGGGATTAGCCCAACATAAGGAATCATGGATCATAGGCCCACACCATAAGAATGAATAATTTACCAAATCAACCCCTTATATTTAATTAGTCTCGTTTGATCACAAAATTAATTCCAAATTTATTCTTGATCAATACTAATTAAATAATATGATTTCATATTAATATATTAGAACTTATAATATGTTAGTAAATCCTAAATATCCTCTTCTCATAAGTCCATCCTTACAAGTTGTTCCGGTGCCATGCAACCCAAATGGACCGTGCTACTCTCGGGTCAAGTACATACCAATTATAGTTATGGGCTTAGACACTAAATCTAACAACTTTTTCCCAAAATACTCATACATGTTATCTGATATGATTTGATATATGAATCTGTGAATTGCATGCTAGTTAGGGATAAGGATTTGCTTAGTGTTTGCATGATAGAATGCTAGGAGAGATTCCCTTTATGCCTATTGTCTGAGCTTATAGAATTAAATGTTAGTTCTGATTAGTCAGTGATAGATTGGCCTGATATGTGATGCCTTGTAGCCTAGGAAGCATGAGATGCTAGATTTGGTATAATTGTATGTGTAATGCAATCAGCAATGAGAGTGGAAATTCCCATCATGAGTTGTATCATGAGATTAGTTGTTCTTCATTATTCTATGCATTGGAATATTACTAAACGAATGTTGCTTGCTTTGTGTTTTGTGGGACACTTAGGTGATGGGAGTTGGCTGCTATGTGAATATGTTAAGTCACATGTGACAAAGGTTGAATAATCTCAGAGTGATAGATTTGACCCTATTGCACAACTCTTGTTTGAGTCTAACCGTTGTAGGGACGAGTCTATTACTTAAAGGATTATCTAAGCTTTGTTACATGTGATTGTATTCATGAGGTGGGAAACTGACATTATGGGGACTTCTTCAGCAGCTGATAGCAGGGTGAGGTCGGGAACCCATGAAAGCCTAGGAAGTGATTCTGTGGGTTTAGTTGTGTTGTTTAGCGATCAGGTGGAGTATTAGTTTGAGTACGCGACTTAGAGGATTTGGGACGATTCTTGAGGAAAGTATGGATAGGTGTGGAAGGTAGTATTGGGCCCGTACTACTAAAAACATACGATCCATATTTGAATCGAGGAAAGTTTCAGAGAATCTAGGAAGCCCGGGGGATGAGGATTCTTAAGTATGTTCTGATCATTTGCATGTTGTTTTTTGAGTATGGGGATCAGCAGTCGGGAAGGAGGTTCGAGTTCGGAATTGGGATCAGGTGCTGGTGCTGAGCCCATTGATGAGTGCATGTGGGAGTTCATCTCATCAAAGATTACCCGCGGTATTTCGGAATGGACTCCTTTGATCTTTGTTTGGGTCAAGGAAGGGATTTTGGAGCTCTTGGAATTTCGTCTCAGGGCTTTTCAGGACGAGATTGTAGCGGGGAAGTTGGGGGCTCATTTGGAGCCTAAAGCTTGTGGGGACCTAGAATCCTTCAGGAAGGAGGATCCTATTGCTAGTTCTTGTCATCTGGGATCGAAGGTGGGTTATGCACCATGTTTTTAGGGGAATCGATGCCATGATTAGATAGCCATAGAGTTTTTGCGAGCCTTATGCAAGGAGTTACCTGACATCATTGGGCATGTTGTTGGGTTCGGGGGTTGGACCTTGGTTGTTCATACAGATGAGGGAATGGTCGGGGTAACCTAGGAGTAGGAGACTGATTTGGAGTACATCGGAAAGAGGGGGACAGAGCATGTGCAAGCACCTGAGAGTCCTACGAAGAGACCCAAGAATTCAGATCAACGATTGAGGGGACAGTAGGCCCGGGGTTAGTGTAGCACATATGGGAAGCAGCATGATGGGTTTTGTCGTTCTAGGGGCATGGGTTGCTAAAAGCCTATTTTGTTTTCGGTGCAACCAAATGGGCCACAAGAAGGCCGACTGTCCAATATTGAGGGGAAATAGTCGGTGTACCTGCTCCAGTTCCTTTATGGATCTCTGAAGGTCGTGAGGGTGGGGCGAGAGCCCCAGCTGTGAAGAGCTGAGCACTGCACTGTCAATCCGGGGAGACCAGGGTTCCTCTAGGTGCTATTTCGTGTATGTTATATTTTGCTTTCTTCTTGATTATTATTAGAAATTATATTGCTTTGGAATTTTAGATTGGTTTGGGTAAGCATTATCTCTGGCTTGGTTCTCTGCTATTGTCTAGGCTATAACATCAAGAATTGCCATATGCTATTTTGCTTGCCAAAAGTCATTAGTGAGTCGTATCTCTCTGAGTGGGTTTCAGTTCATTCGGTCGTTGTTTCGATTCGTTGGTGGGGTCAATTCAGGAGTATCGTTTGGAAGGTTTATGGTCGAATTAGTTGGTTATTTATCCAATGAAGTTAGAGTTCAGTCATATTAGCATTTATTCTTGAATGGTCGGCAGTTGTCCATGGAAGAACCTTTGGGTTCAATCACTAACGTTGGTAGGGAAGGAGCGGTAGCAAGACGATGGTGGTGATAGTTACATGGGTTGTTTGGTCATTGGAAGTTCCAGTAAATTTTATTATCGCAAGGATAATAGATGGTTAGAATTTAAAGATTATTTTGAGGATGGAAGTTGGGGTGAAGATTCTCCAGTTCAGAGGAAGGGTTATGGTTTTTAGTCACCATCATAAAGGACTTAAGGATCTGGTTCGGTATCATGGGAGGTGATTGGGATTATCGAACTTGATAAGATTTAGAGGAGTATTCTCTGTATTGCTAGAGTTCGTCGATTATGGAGATTGGCTAGTAATGGAATGCTAGTATTGGTAAGCGCAGGTCGTAGTCGGTTCATATATATGAAGATAAGATGGGTTGGGAATCCATAAAATTTTGTGGGATGGGATAGCTTCGACGAATCCAAGTGGGGGAGGATCGATCAAAAATTTTGGGAGCTAGATTGGGTGTACACCTACGGCAAGTTTCATATCCCAATCAGAAGGAGAGACAACCCGAGTGGTCGTCTGGATTGAAGTTGTGTAAGTTGGGAGTACGGGAAATTTCCAACAGTTGGTCGAGTTCTTCTTTGGGATGTATATCAGGCTAGCGGATGGATCCAGGTTGAGCGTTGTGTTAGAGCCTTGCTGCTCATTCTTGTTTGATGAAGGCTTTGGGGTTCGAAGCATGGCCCAAACACATGATTGGAATTCAGTCGGATGCGGGTTTGACTAAGGAGATTTGGGGTTGAGATGGTTCGGTTGTGGTAAGACCATGGATGATAACCACGGTTGGTTAGAAGTGTTGTAAGACTGTAATGGGATCGTAGCATTCACTAGTTTGTGGTAGACTATTGTTGGGGTGGTCTTGAGTATAAAGGGGGATTAGTTCGTGCCTTGGGCAAGATATACAGGACTGTCGGAGAGCATTTCTCTATTTTAGGAAGAGGACTATTGGGGTCCGAGGTAGGGTCGGGCCCGTGTAGCTCTAGATGGATGGGACCTGTGGACGTGGCCTTTAAATAAGGTGAAACAACCTAAAGATTTGGGGTGTTACAAACTGTGTCCAAATCGAGTTGGGCTTTAATATCAATACTTATCCTCAATATTTCGGGTGTTACACAACTAAAAGGTTAGTAAGACTCCCTACGAGTTACGGCATGGAAAAGTTCCATCAATATCTTACTTAAAGATTTGGGGTTGTGAATCATATGTTAAAAGAGAGACTTCTAACATGCTTGACCCTAGATCTCAAAAGTGTGTCTCGGTGGGATACCCAAAGGAAACCATGGGCTATTACTTGTTTCAAAAAGAAAAGAACCACGTGTACATAGCACGAAAAATAGTGTTTCTTGAACCTAATTTTATCTTGCATAAAGCAAGTGCAATCCCCATTGATCTCAAATAAATTTGAGAAACACAACCTTTAGTTGAGAATATTAATCAACAAGCATTGTTGAACCTATAATTATCATTCAGATTCCGGAAAACACACTAATTGTACAACGCTCTAGTAGACCTCGTTAGGAACTTGGCAGATTTCGATTTGTCATTTGTGAAGAGGAAACCTTCTTGATGGATCAATGTAAACCGATAAATTTCAAGACAGATACTACCGATCCAAAATCTGAAAAATGGCTTGAAGCCATGAGAATTGAAATTCAGTCCATGAATAAGAATCAAGTATGGGACGTGGTTGACCTACATCCTAATAGTAGGGCTGTTGGAAGGAAAATAGATCTTCAAGAAGAAGATCAAAATGGATAGAAATGTACAAACATTCAAAGCATGATTTTTTGCATAAGGGTATACTAAAATTCAGGTTGTGGACTATGAAGTTACTTTCTCGCCCGTTGCCACGATTAAATCTATTAGGATTAGCATGGCCATAGCTGCATATTACGACTATAAGATATGGTAGATGGATGCCAAAATCTCTTTCCTTAATGGATATATTGAGGAAGACATCTGTATGGAACAACATGAAGGTTTTGTTAGCCCAGATAACCCAAAGAAGGTGTGTAGGCTAAAGAAGTCCATTTATGGATTGAAACAAACGTCTAGGGCCTCGGATCACCATTTTGATGATAATATCAAAAGGTTTTGTTTCTTAGAAAGTATTGACGAATCATGTGTATATACCAAAGCAAGTGGGAGTCAAATTGTTTTTGCTAATTCTTATGTCGATGACATATTACTGATCGGGAAAGATATCCTAACATTGGAAGAGACTAAGGCTTACATTAGCAAGTTCTTTCAAATGAAAGGTCTAAGGGATGCTTCATAAATACTTGGTATTAGGATCTATAAAGATAGATCCCAAAGACTCATTAGTCTGAGTCAAAGTACATACATTGACAGAGTCTTAAAACGCTTTTCAATGGATAACTCAAAAGGAGGAATTGTAACAATACTACTTGGCACCATTCTTTCTAAGACACACTACCCTAGTACCGACGATGAGATCAAAAGAATGAGTTGCATAGTGCATGCTTCAGCAGTACCTCCAATTATATATGCTATGACATGTACAAGGCCAGATGTAGCATATGATATTACTCTAACTAGTATGCATCAAGCTATTCCTGGTGAAAAACATTGGATAGTTGTAAATAACATACTTAAGTACTCTAGAAGGAGAAAAGACATGTTTCTAGTTTTTGGAGGAGTTGAGGAAGTGCTTGTTGTAAGGTGCTACATTGATGCAAGCTTCAACACAGATCGAGACAACTCACGATCACATTCGATATACATATTCACACTTAATCGAATGGCCACTGGCTGAAAAAGTTCAAAGAAAGAAGTTGTCACACTTTCTACAACAAAATATGAGTATATGGTTGCGTCTAATGCAATTCAAGAAGTTGATTGTATGAAGAAATTATTTGATGATTTGAATGTTGTTCCAAGCATCAAAAATTCCATTCAGATGCTTTGTGACAACACCGGTGCTATTGCTAACATAAGAGACCTGATGGTTACCAACAAGACTAGACACATTCAACAAAAAAATCAATTTCATTCGTCAATAAATTGTATTGGGAAATATACACTTTGAGAAGGTTCATACGGATGATAATATAGTAAACCCCATTCACGAAGCGTCATTCTCAAAAGAAGTTTGAGAGCCATACAAAAGGAATCACTTTTCGATTAGTTAGTCATTGGATTTAGATACGTATATTACTAATATCTAGATATTCTGAACTATGTAAGCAATGATCTGTAATCTCTTTTTATATGTGAGATATCTCTTTTGTGTTAAATATTATTGTTGTCACAATTAGCAAATTAGGGTTGAGATTGTGACTTTTGTTCAAACAATCACTATATGCAACCTTATTTCATTAAGCTATTAAAGTCCAAAACAACAATGTTATATGAATACATATGTGCATACACTAAGAATCAAGTAGTAATAACCTCATGCAAGCCCAAAACTTGATCTAATAGCTAAGCCCAATCAATTTTGGGCCTTGACCCAAGAATTCTCGGCCCAAACACTATAGGCTGAAACCCATTTCCTTTGGGCCTTATTGGATTGAAAACTCTCTTATTGGGTCCAATGAAGTCCAAAAGCTCATACACACTCCAAACCAAAAACCCAATTAAGAACATAGGGCGTTTTTGGCCACCCTAAACTGAAAACCCCCTTGAGAAGCCTCTAAGGTCAAAAAGCCTTTAGGATTTTCGGTTGGAGTCAAGACAAACAATAAAAAAGAGAGAGAGAAAAGGAAATACCAAAAAGGGTGACACCTCACTATTACACCACAAACATCAATACAATTAACCATCATATGTCCATGCATAAGTACTAATGACCACCATACTTCTATTCTAATTATCCAACATGTTTCTAAGATAATTATCCATCAAATAACAAGAAAGCAAACCTACCTCCCCTGAAAATTTCATTCACCTCTCCCCCACTCTCTCTACATCTTCATCTCTCACTTCATATTATTTATTTCCTCCATAACCTTCTCAAGAACAAGTTCAAGTCTTCCAAAGATCCATCCCTCCAAGTTAGTTCTTAGGATTTTTGGTAAGCATTCATCGTTAATCTACTGTTTTATTACACATTCATACTAGTTTTGTTACATTTACACACATTTATATATTTTATTATGCATTGGGTAATACCGTCTTCAAGTGTTCTAAGCTTGAGGATCTTCATCTTCGTTGTCACACCCCAAAACCGGAACAGCGGAAATGTTCGGGGGTGGAGGACGTCATGTCAAGTATCACGAGATATGTATATGGTAAGAAAGTAATGAAAAACCATTTCATTTAGAAAGAAAGTGTTTACAATGTGTGTGTTCACATAACATAGAAGTCATAAACAAATAACAAAACAAGACTTGAAGCTGTAATGCTCCATCTTCTAAATTCCCAGCACGAGCACCTATCTAATAGTCTCCTGAGAATACAAGTTATTTGAAAGAGTTGATCAACAATTAAGCTGGTGAGTTCATAAGATTTTGGTGATGTGAGTAAGTTGTAAAATATGGTTGAAAATGTATATGCACAAGTGATGTAAGTTGTAAGTTCTGTTTTGAAATGTTCGCATGTTCCTCTAAAAAATCCTATATTTCCTACTTTAATGGAAGTTAAGTGATATGAAACTACAAGCCCTTCTATACGTACTAAGTGGGTACAAGTTATATATACTTAGAGTAAATAAAAAATCGATTGTGCGCATCTGCCCTAAACTCACAACCCAACGGGGAACAACAAGTAAGGCGGATGGCACACATTCCATTGGTTGTTAGATCGTTGTCATATATAACCTTGGTGTATTCACTTGTTACTCATGGAGTTATTTGTAATGGTTCCTTTATATCTAATGGAGAGTTCTTTTAAGAAAACATATATTTCTTATAGTAAAATAATGACTACGGTGATTACTTTTATAATAGCTTTGTTTATACTGCTATATATAATCTAATATCGGGTAGATAGTTAATTGTGGGAATCTTCCCTAAGCCCACATCCAACGGGAATATGATGTCGGGGAAAAACACACATTTAGCTATCTATCGGATATTAGTTTTATATATAAACATGGTGTATAAACTAAGTGTTATAGAGTTAACTCACTTAAAGTCTCTAAAACTGTACTGGCTTAACAAAATGGATTATGCCCTTTTCTGGGAAATCTCTAGTTTTGTCTACCAAAAATACTGACTTTGATAAGTATGTTTTGTACTAGAATAACTGTGCGTTGACTCTGTGTCCTATGACCTGATCCATACTTGGTACCCTTATGATGACTTAATATATACTAAGAATACATATATATATATATATATATATATATATATATATATATATATATATATATATATATATATATATATATATATATATATATATATATATATATATATATATTCGGGTAGATAATAGATTGGGGGAACTCGGTTCAAGACCACAATCAAATGAGAATAGAAAAATGAACGGAAGGCACACATCCTATTAGCTATCGGAATCTATTAACATATATGTATTCTATAGTGTATACATTAAGGAATCATAAAGTTATCATTATGATCCTAACCTTTAATCATAGCCTTCTACCAAGGAATCTTCTGTTCTGAGTTAAACCTGACTGTTCCTTTGTCAAATGTAAAAGTATATTCTCCCTAGTTTATAACTATCTTGACTAGAAAATAGATCAACTTTCAAGTGGTACCGACACTGTATGAAAGTAATGGGAAAAGTAAGTACACAGATATCGTTTATAAAGACCTGCGAATGTACTAATAACCTAAAAACATAATTGTTTTATTATGGTCATAATGTGAAAGCTAGAACCCCTACTAAACGCTCTCAATGTAAAGAGATTGAGGGAACCAAATGCAACCCCAGCAATTCCTTGCAAGCCGTGTAATTCACATTAAAGTTATATGATCATGTATACCCAATATAACTATCACTAATGCATTAGTGATTCATTGGTATAATTAGATCATGTTTCTGTGTTATCATGCTATAGAAACCTAACTTGTTTGTTATGTTCTGTTTTGTTATTGTTTGATTCTCTTCACTGTTTGTTCTGTTCTGGTATTGATTCCTTGTGTGCTTCATTGTACTACACGTAATAAATAGCATTCTTCTAAACTATACCTATAATAGTTTACTAATGCTCTACTTGGACTGTTACCGAAAAGACTCATTTCTCTACTAAGTTATGCTTTTAATGTACAAACGGAGTTTTGTATAACTATCAAGTAACATAACTTTAAACGAGTTATTGAAATGTTTTGGAAACTTATAATTAACATAAGTAACATTTGAAAGATGTTTAACAATAAACATTTACACAATTAACATTGTTTTCAACCTGTATTCCTCCCCTTAAAACAGTTAAAATAGTTAAAAGATTCATTACTGGGTATGAAGTCACCTGATGTGGGTGATTCAAACGGGTATGCGTGTAAGGATGAGAAGTTCCACGAATGAAGTCTCGAGACACAATAAGTCTTAAATGATATATAAGGACACATATTGACATGAATATAGTGTTTGAAACATCTATATGAAAGGAAACACCTTCCCGGACTAAGAAACACCTTGACCAAGTGTTGGAATCACATGTGATTCAACAAAGGAAGGTAGAATGGCGCTCACATGAGTTTACTACCATGGGTTTACGGCCCAAGGGAGTTTACGGCCGTAAACTCATGGCTACTCATGTGTAAGTGCAAGTTTGAAGGCTAGGGAATGTTTTAGGGACCTTAGCTCTACCCTAGGATGAGGAAAAAAAACCACATTCTTTGGAGTTTTTTTAGGAGTTCACGGCCCAAATGATTTTAGAACCATAAACTCATGGCCATTTATGTTTATGAGGGTCCTAAAGGTCAAAAGGAAGCATCCTAAATTCAAGTCTAAGCCTTAGGAAGTGTTTGTGGCATCATAACACCCCTAACTTGAGTTTACAGCCCATAGACCACTTTGACAAGTGTTTGCGGTCGTAAACACCTATGGGTGATGGTATTTTGATTGCTTTGAGTCCTAAACACATCAAGGCAAAATGCTAGGCTAGTCTCTTGCCTTAAGGAAGGCATTTAGGGCATTTTGGCACCATAAAATGGAGTTCACGGCCCAAGAACAACCTTGGTCGTGAACTCACTTCTAGCCCTTGTTTCTTAATGATTTTGAGGTTTAAACAAGTCATGGGTAGTCTCTAGGTTCAGTTCCAAGGTTTGGAGGGTCATTGGGCACACTTTGACCCTCAAATTTAGTGTTCACGGTCTAAGAAGATCTTGGGCCGTGAACACCATTTCCTTGGTGTTTTTGGCTGATTTTCATGTTATCTTGGCATATATTACACTTTAATACACTCTAGGGTTGAGGCACTTACAATTAGGGGTGATCGGGTGAAGATCCTTGAGAGAGAATTCGGGTTTTCTCTAGTTGGAAATGTAACAAATGAATAAATATGGTTAAGAACCATATATATACCCCTAGGGTTTTTGGCAGAAAATATTTTATTCAGGAAATGAACTCTAGTATCATCGAGTTTTGGAAAATCATAGTTGCACAATACCCTAGTGCATCCTCTCTCCTGATATCTCTTTAAGTGTAAATCCTGAAATACTCAAACTTATCCCAAAAGTTTGAAAGCTAGCAGAACGGATTTAACTTCGATTGCTGTGGATGGTTTTTACAATATGGAAACTTTTGGGTTGTCAAATTCATCTCTTTATCCACTAAGAAATCCACTAAAGGTGAGTTCACACCCCTTCATTTTCGAGTTTTTCCAAGTTTTTAGGGGGGAATACAAGTAAAAAAAATTTATTTGGATGATCTAAAGGCTTTGCAAACTAAAAATACAAGTTATGCCACTAAAACATATCTAAACTTAAAAATTAGCTTTCTACAGAAAAGTTGTGGTCTGTTCGCCGACTGTTTTTCCCTAATTAAACTTCGTATATTTCAAAATTGTTCATTATGCAAATAGTTCAGGTCTATACCGTTTTAAGGACTAATCGCACACGTTCATACGATTTTTCTGCAATTTATGGTGACTTTTACAAAACTGCTTATCATTTCAGAACATTTTCAGACCAGTCGGTAAAAATGAACGTTTTCACTATGTTTAGGAAACTTTTTCCCTTTTTAGCATTCGAAAGGGAGAAAATTGACTATATTTCCTATGAATGTGAAAAGACAATTGCTGAATTCGATATGGCTCCAGATAATAGATATGCATACGGTATAGTGAAAATTGATGAATATCTGCTTGCTAATGAATGAGTTGATATTGTAAATGAAACCTTGACCAGATATGAACAAATAAAGATTTTGAAAATAAATGAGCATTCAAAATCTGACTCACAAACTAATTTTGCTGATATCGAAGATGATTCTGATGATATTAGTGAAATTGAAGAAGAGGAAGTTATTGATTGTTCTTAGTTGTCTGTCATTAATGTCACATCAATGGCTAAAGGCAAAGAAAAATGTAATGATTATATGGTTAAAATTGACACTGCTCTACCCTCAATTTTGAAAGTTCATTATCTTGACAGTGTGACTATCGAAGATAGTCAAACAGACAGTGATGATTATAATGATGATGTTCCGAAAGAAACAACAATTCCAAGGGTTGTAGTTGATCAGGTTTTTGACGAAACTGAAAAATTCGACAAAATTATGAAAGAAAAAGGTTCTCATTACCTTGAAACAAATACATTTGTGTATCCAAATTTCGAATGCTCATATGAGGTTATCTTTTCGAATTAGGTTTTTGTCACAATAGAAAATTGTGATAATATTAAACCTGAGTTTAATAAAATGATTAAAGAGGATAACAAGAAGACATCAAAAGAAGGATTTTCCTCAAACCAAAGTACCGTCGAAACCAATCTAACAAAGAACCCTTACACTTTTCAGCGACAAAATCCACAATGAATTTGGGTTGAAAAATCTGAAAACTAAAAAGATGTTTTAAACAAGTTGATATTGTTTCACAACATGTCAAAATTAATTCTCAAGAGTTTAAGGAACAAATTGAAAAGATTTCAAAAGAAAGTGGTATTTCAAAGAGACAAGCAAGAAAGAAAGTTTTTTGGCAAACCATTGAGTCACGAAAGAAACCGAGTGTTTTGCTAAATAAACCATATGAACATGTTGAAAATAAGAAAATTTTCGCTTTAAATAAAAAATATTTGTCTCAAACTCAACCACAAAATGGTCTTTTAAAATCCAAACCTCATGGGTTAAAATCAAATTCTCAAACCAATATTCATAATCCTCAAAAAAAATATTCAGACTTCAAATCAAAAGAATTTCAATTCAAATCATCAAACAAGGTCTTCACAAAATAATTTTTCACGACAAAACTGATTTTTGAAGACTACAAAGAATGATCAAAATCGTTTTTCTTCTCAAATGAAACTGGTATTTTTAACTAAAAAGTTTGATAAATTTCATTCTAAAAGAAATGTGACTTTCACACCGAAACAACCAAATTTTCCCAATCCTCCTGTGAAACAAGTTCCTAAAATTTCGTATGTCAAAGGAAAGTCAGATGTGCAAAATATCAACCATTGGCTCGAAGGAAAAGGGAAATCATTTCAATCAGGGAAGTTTTCTCAACAACAAATCAAGGATGCTTATGAAAATTATT
This sequence comes from Lactuca sativa, assembly GCF_002870075.4. Lineage (NCBI taxonomy): Eukaryota > Viridiplantae > Streptophyta > Magnoliopsida > Asterales > Asteraceae > Lactuca > Lactuca sativa. The sequence goes on along the minus strand of NC_056626.2, from coordinate 211,316,519 downwards.
TGAATAAATTTTTGAATGGAAGTTCTTCGTCCAAGAATTTGAATCCTTCAGTCAAACAATGGAGAGCTATTCCGATAGAAGAGGTTAATAAGAAACAAACTAAGAAGCAAAAGGCAAAAGCCAATGAAAATTCTAAACCTGTGAATAATTACATTGTTGTGCCTTTAACTAACGAAGTAACGAAGTTTACGTAACTAATAGTCTCAAATGTAAAGTTCATAATTGGATTTTAGGATCTTTATTTCACAATGTTTTTTAATATAATCACCAAGGACCCAAAGAGCCTTGGGGACCTAAATTCTTTAATTGATTGCAGGTTTTTAGTGACGAGCAATATGATGAAAAATTGTACATTGATAGTGGTTCCTCTCGTCATATGACTGGAAGAAAGGAATATCTTCGTGATTATCGAAATTTGGAGAATGTTGGAGTAGTGAAATTTGGCAACAATCTAAAATGTCAAATCAAAGGACATGGAAAAGTAACGAATGGGAAATTCACAGTGAATAGGGTAGCCTATGTCGAAGGTCTTCAACATAACTTGATAAGTGTTTCACAACTTGTTGTGGGCACTGGCAATCAAGTAGTGTTTAATGAAGAAGGAATTGTGATTTCATACATAGATACAAAAGAAGTTTTGCTTAAATCAAAAATAAAAGGTGATATGTTCACTCTTTACATAAAACCAATTAGTGGGATTCCCTCGGTGGGCTTACTTTCGAAATTTTTACCTGATCTTAGTTGGCTCTGGCATCGAAGGCTTTCTCATTTGAATTTTTGAAATCCGAATAAATTGTTGGTAAATGATCTTGTTCGTGGTTTACCTGTGTTAAATTTTGATAATGATACTTCGTGTGCAACTTGGGAACAATGAAAGTAACACAGACAAGGTCATCCAATTGTCATTGATTGAAAGATTGTTGAACCATTGGAACTTCTTCACATTGATCTTTGTGGACCCTCGACTGTTGAGACTCTTAAAAAGAATAAATACATATTGGAAACTACTCAAGTAATGATTGAATTAATCAAGCATGTTGAACTGAGTTTGAAGAAAAAGGTTCGAAAGATCAAGAGTGACAATTGCTCAAAATTTAAGAACAATGTTCTTGTTTCATTTTTAACTGACAAAGGAATTTGTCATAATTTCTCTTCACCTTACACTCCTCATCAGAATGGTGTTGTAGAAAGGAGAAATCGTTCACTTTGCGAGGCAACAAGAACAATGCTCACATAGGCAAATCTTCCTTAATATCTATGGGTTGAAGCAGTTTCCACTGCATGTTTTACTCAAAATCGATATTTTATTCATCTCCATTTTAACATCACTCCTTATGAAATTATCAACAACCGGAAACCAAATGTTAAATTTTTTCATGTTTTTGGATGCAGGTGCTTCATTATGAATCTCAAGGATAAGCTTTCGAAATTTCAGTCGATAGCTGATGAAGGGATATTCTTGGGATATTCTCATAATTCGGTTGCTTATATGGCGTTAAACAAACGAACCAGGAAAATCAAAGAAACATTTAATATTAGTTTTGATGATTATTATGTTAAACAAGTTGAAAAGTGCTTTGAACAACAACCAATAATTAATGACTCAAATAATGAATCTCAAAATTTGAATTTGTTAGATTTTGATTATGATTTGATTTTGTGTTCCATATCGGGCTATTGATGCAAAAGTTAATGCTGATGACAATCAAGTGCCTGAAGCATCGAAACATTATGATGATTCCACTCTTACTCAGGATCACAATGATTCACTTTCATCAACAAATAACGAAAGCATGCCTATTGCATCGAATGTTCAAGCGGAGGGGGGAGCACTTGAATTCATCTGCTCAAGTTGAGGGGGAGCATACTTTCGAGGGGGAGAGAGAAAGAATGAACATTGATGTCAAGAGGGAGCATCTTGATAATAATATAATTGACGAGGGGGAGCAAGATGGATCTAATACAAATGTTTCGAATGTTCAAAATGATGAATTTCTTGACATCAATGATAATTTGTCAAATGCAAGTTAAGGATCTAAAACTGAAGAAATATTTGAAGATGCACCTTTGGACATTGAACTTGCATTTCCTTCAATGGATAAGTGGATGCAAAGTCATCCAAAAGAACAAATTATTGGCAATCCTGAAGATGGAGTTTTGACTAGAGCTCAACTTCGTGCTAAGAATGAGGTACTTAATGTACATCGACAATTTTGCATGTTTAATGTATTTATTTAGAAAATTGAAACAAAAATAGTCAAGATTGCTATGGAAGATCCTAATTAGATTGTTTCTATGCAATCTAAGTTGGCTGAATTCGAAAGAAATAAAGTTTAGCATCTAATTCCAAAACCAAAAGATGTGTCAGTGATAGGATTAAAATGGAATTTTAAAAATGAAACTGATAAAGAAGGGAATATTATTCGAAATAAGGCTATACTAGTTGTAAAAGGATATTCACAACAAGAATGGGTTGATTATAAAGAAACCTTTGCCCCTGTCGTAAGACTCGCGGCTGTTCGAATATTTTTAGTCTATGCAATACAAAAGGATTTTGATGTTTATCAAATGGATGTGAAGTGTTCTTTTCTCAATGGAGATCTCGAAGAAACGGTTTATGTTGGACAACCACCAAGTTTTGTCAATTTTCAATACCCTGATCATTGTTCTATTTTAAACAAAGTTGTTTATGGTCTTCAACAAGCTCCATGTGCCTGGTATGCCAATCTTACTAATTTCTTAAAATCTTTGAAATTTAATCAAGGATTTGTTGATACCACTATTTTTTGAAGGAAAGTTGGGAATCATCTCATGCTTGTTCAAATTTATGTCGATGATATTATTTTTGGTTCAACTAATCTTCAGTTGTCAATTGAATTTGAAAATATGATGAAAAGTCGGTTTGAGATGAGCATGATGGGGAAAATAAACAATTTTCTGGGATTAAATATTCATCAAAGCAGAAAAGGAATTTTCATCAATCAACAAAAGTATACAAGAAACTTGCTTGAGAAGTTTGGAATGATGAACAATTCAAAATTACGTGTACCAATGGCAGTTGGAACAAGACTAAGTCCATCTTTGGATAAACCAACTGTTCATCTCACATTGTATCGAAGCATGATAGGTTCGTTACAATACCTTACGGCTAGTGAACCTAATATTATGTTTTCTGTGTGCAATTGTGCTAGGTACCAATCGAATCCTAGAGAACCTCATCTTACTGCTGTGAAGAATATTTTTTGCTATCTCAAAGACACAGTTACATTAGGATTGTGATATCCTTCAAAAACAGGGTTTTTCATTCAAGCATTGTCTGATGTTGATCTTGGTGGGTGTCAATTAGATCGAAAAAGCACAAGTGGCGGATGTCAACTTTTGGATGGGAAGCTCGTGGGATGGCAATCGAAGAAACTGACATGTGTTTCGATTTCCACAGCAGAAGCAGAATCTATTGTTGTTGTAGCTTGCACTTCTCAGATCATATGGATTCAAAGTCAATTGCTTGATTATGCAATCAACATGAAGAGAATTTCGTTGTATTATAATTCACAAAGTACCATACAACAAAAAGATTTTTCATTTTTGTCTTTCTTCTTCTTAACTAAAAAATATCAAAAAGATTTTCTTATTTTTGTAATTTTCTTTCAAAAATCAAAAATCCAAAAATATTTTTGAGTTCTTTTAATTTTTGTTGTGTAGCTTTTAGCGAAGATTCTTGTTGGTTCATGTCTGCTACTTGAGGGAAAGGTATATCTTCGAAACTATGTACTAGTTAAGATGTCCCTAGAAGCATGTTGTAGTATATCAACCTAAGCCTCCATAACTCAATGTATGTCGAAGCCTTAATGAATTTCTCATCACGACGTTTCCTACCCAATTAGGCTATATTCACATTAGTTCCCGAGCTACCTTACTCTTCTCACATGAGTTAAGTGTGAACTGCTTGGTCCAATCATACCAGAGATTCTTTCGATTCTTGAACCATTCTTTTTAATCCTAAATTTCTTTCATGATCACACACAAAGACACATATCCAAGACATCTCTGGTAGAAACCAACCAGGTTATAGGTATGTAAACATTCTATGTTAATGATCTGGATTCGTGAAACCATGATGAAAGTGAAACCCAAAATATCGAACCTATAAAGGAATTCATGCGGAACTTTGTTCCAGATTTTAACAAAACATTTGTTTCAGTACCACTTTTCGATACTCCAAATCATATTCTTTCTTTTTGCGAGGTCTTGATAAAATGTTCGAAACCCACGACATTTTTTACCTAACAAGTTCCAGGAATAATTTTTTTATGGAATATGATTTCAGTAGGAGTATCAATCTGATTCTTCGTTACTTGATAAATTTTTCCAAAGCATACTTGTCCCTAACTACACTGGTCAAACATGTAATTTGGATTACAATTTCTCACACTTATGTTTAGTTGTGATATGTAACGAAATTTTCAACCACCCATGAAGCCTTATTAAAAGAAGCCCTTCGATACTTCTCTATAAGTATTCGATTGTAATTCACGAGAAACCACACAAACTGTTAGTCATCTCTCTTGATGAATATGTGACATCCCTAATTTCTCGGCTAGAAAATACCGATTTAATGTATGCTTTTTAAAATAAAATCGGAGAAATCTTTTTAAAAGATCTTGTGGAATTGGTCCCCAAACAACATATGATAAAAGTTTATCAAAACCCTTCATTAAGAAGGTATATATTTTCCATATATATCAAAACCTTGGGATGTCATGTTCCGATACAGATCAAAAGCATAAACAAGACATTATAAGCATTTCAACAGTTATTTACAACTACTGGCCTATAATCCAAAAATCTCTCGTCGTCCTCCGACTATGCTCGGGGTCCACTACCTGTAACATAAAAAGCTGAGTGGGTCAGGCTTGGGAGCTTGGTGAGCATGTAGGGTTTTCAACCCACATTAATAATATACTTATTAATTTCTCCAATCAACAGTAACCATGATTACCCATTCCCGTTGTCCTTACTTTACATCCCTAAACACCTATCACAAGGGACCTAGCCTAAGGAATATCATCGGGATGGACAATACTGCTAAGGGGTTTCGTCATCCATATATGTCCTAAAGGGAACCATGAGGGGGATGGAGTACGCTAATGAACATTTAATTCATCAACACCTACAAGTTGCAAACCTGCTAGTGTTCCACTAGACTGTCTAGAAAGGTCCGTGGTCGTCATCTATACTCCGCTAGATGACAACAACAACAACAACAACATCGAGGCCTATCACCATTTTAACATACATCAACTATTTCATTTACCCATGTTCTACCGAACATATTTTGTAGATAAAATACATATATAGTTTAAAACTTGTATAAAACATTTATTCAACAGTCACCTCAAATAAACACTTAATATAATTACACATAACATGTATTTTATAGAAAATACTTCATATCTAGGTGTAAGATGAAAGTGATTACACATAGCATGTATTTTATAGAAAATACTTCATGATTTGATGATAATCGGGCAGCAATTCGTTGCTTAAAACGATCAATTCTAATAAAACCGGGAGTTTTATTGAGAAACCGGGCTCTGCAAAGGTTGGGCTTCGAAACCGAAAAGATAAATTTTCCGGGCTTCTCGGGCGCTTCGTGGCGTATTCCGGGGCTTTGGGGGATGTTAATATGAAGAAAATATGGGAAAAGGGGTTAAAAGTGGCAAATTTCCAAAGTTACCCGGGAGGTCTCGCACCCTTCTATTTATAGGGGCGAGGCTTCTGATCGGACGGCTGAGACCAAACCACGCGTCGTAGATCCAAGGGCTCACAGGGGGGTGGCTCGCACATGGTCTGCGCATGCGAGGGGCTCGCTGGCAGTCTGTGATTGGACCGAGGTCTAGGTTTGAAGTAGGGTGGGTTCGTGGTAGCCTGCGAGGGTTCGAACATGTGCTAAGAGGGTACGTGTCGCACCGGTATTGGACCACTTCGGATAAGGCCAGGTGCTCGGATGACTCAGCCGCTCGAATGACTCAGCAGGACACGTGGCGCGTTTTGAGCGAGGGTGACGTGGCAGCTCGTGACTATGCGAATTTTCTCGATTTTTGCGCCAAAGCTTCTAAAATCCATAACTTTCGAATACGAGCTCTGTTTTTGACGTTCTTTATATGCACGCGTAGCTAAAATTACGCTCTACAACTTCTATTTAGACTTCATCGGCTAATTTTGATTTTAATTTTTTTATTATTATTTTTAACAGACCGGGACAGGAAATCCGTTAAAAATTCATAACTTCTTCATCAGACGTCCGTTTTCGTCAGACATTTTACCGTTGTGCTACTAATGACGAGACCTTCAATTCTCGTTTAGGTTTTGTCGGCTAAAAATCACTCGATCTACAATTCGAGTTTTTAGTTGTCTACTGCTAAGCTGAAACTTCGAAAAATCATAACTTCCTCATACGAAGTCAGATTTGGACGTTCTTTTTATCGAACTTCTCGGTTTAACGAATATTACGACTTTTGTTTAGATCACTAAGGCTAAAAAGTAGTTTATCAAAAACTCACTTTTTACGACACTCGGCACCGTGTCGGTTTATCGCGAAACTTCGACAGGTCAAAACTTCTTCGTTATAACTCGAATTTTGGTACTCTTTATATCCACGAAATCCTTGTTTCGACCACTACAACTTTATGGAAAGATATCGACTTTATCTCATACTTTAATTTTGACGCTTATTTTTATTCCTAATTAATTAAGCCCTAGTAATCAAGCATAAAACACATAAAACATATAGAATTCACATAATTCCTTTTTCATTTCTTTAAAATGAGTTACAAAGGTTAACCTAGACTATCACCTTAAGATTAATGCCTAGGTTAGAAACACGAGTGTTACAATTCTCTCCCCCTTAGGATGATTGCGTCCCCGGAATCATATATCACCAAACAATTGCGGGTAGCGACTCATCATGTCACTCTCCGTTTCCCAAGTGAGATTTGGTCCATTGGTATGTTTCCAACGCACAAACACTAAATCGACCATCTTGCGTCGCAACTTCATAGTCTTACGGTCAACGATTGCCTCAGGTTCTTCGATCAACCTCTTGTTTTCATCCAACCTTAACTCAGAAATCGGAAATCATGTCGGGCACATCTCCCGTGAACTTTCTCAAATAACACACATGAAAGGTGTTATGAATACCTTCCTGTTCTTCCGGTAATTCTAGCTTGTAAGCTTGATTCCCGATCTTCTGAAGAACTTTAAATGGTCCAATAAACCTTGGACTCAACTTTCCCCTTTTACCAAATCTTATAAGTCCCTTCCACGGCGAGACTTTAAGTAAAACCGAATCTCCAACTTCAAAGGTTATCGGTTGTCTTTTCTTGTTAGCATAACTCTTTTGTCGATCTTGAGAAGCCAACATCTTTTCCCTTATCACTTTCAACTATTTAGCAATCGGATGGACTATTTCAGGTCCCATAAACTGCTTTTCCCCAGCTTCCAGCCAACATGATGGCGTTCGACACTTTTCCCCATACAAAGCGCGATAAGGTGCCATCTTAATGCTTGAGTGGAAACTATTATTATAGGAGAATTCTACTAGAGGTAAGTGTTCATCCCACTTACCTTGGAATTCTAGGGTACATGCTCTTAGCATATCCTCCAATGTTTGAACCGTTCGTTCGCTCTAACCATCGGTTTGCGCATGGTAAGCTGTACTCAAACACAACTTGGTACCCAATTCCTCTTGTAGACTCCTCCAAAACCTTGAGGTAAAATGGCTGTCACGATCAGATACAATCGTTAACGGAACACCGTGAAGCCTCACAATTTCCTTCACGTAAGAATTCGCAAGTTTATCCATATACCATTTCCCTTTGGCTGCTATGAAATGCGCACTCTTAGTGAAGCGATCAACGACCACCCAAATCATGTCGTGACCCTTCCTTGTTCTGGGCAGTTTAGTCACAAAATCCATGGTGATGTCTTCCCATTTACCCATGGGTACGGCTAAAGGTTCTAAACTCCCATATGGTTTATGACGTTGTGCCTTAACCCTAGCACAAGTTACACACTTGGCCACATACTTAGCAACATCGACCTTCATTGTCGGCCACCAATAATAGGGCTTTAGATCCCTATACATTTTTGTAATGCCGGGATGAATCGAGTACATGGTCTTGTGAGCTTCTTCCATCAGAAGATCTCTTACTCCTCCCGTCTTAGGTACCCAAATCCTATCTTGGAATACCTTCAACCCTTGGTTGTTTGTACGAATACTAACGTTTTACCCAAACGTTCTTCCTTTCGGTCATTTTTTTCTAAAGCTTCCTCTTGAGCTTTCTTTATACTTTCTACAATTGTCGAGACAACTTCAATTCTCAACACTCTTGGCCTTTTCTTTTCAAGGTTTACCTTCAGACTGAGAGCATCAACAACAACATTTGCTTTACCATGGTAGTAAAGTATCTCACAGTCATAGTCCTTGAGTAACTCTATCCAGTGTCGTTGCCTCATGTTCAATTCCTTCTGATTAAAGAGATATTGGAGACTTTTATGATCAGTGAAAAGTTTGCATTTAGTACCATAAAGATAATGCCTCCATATCTTTAAGGATAATACAACCGCTGCCAACTCCAGATCATGAGTAGGGTAGTTCTTTTCATGCTGCTTCAATTGCCTCGATGCATACGCTATCACTTTATCCCTTTGGGTCAGAACACAACCTAACCCAACTCCAGATGCATCGCTATAAACTGCGAAGTCATCAACTCCTTCAGGAAACGAAAGAATCGGTGCTTCACACAATCACTTTTTCAACTTTTCAAAGGCTTCCTTATGCTTCTCATTCCAAGCATAAATAGCTCCTTTGTGGGTCAAAGCTGTTAATGGAGTAGCAATCAAAGAAAAGCCTTGGAAAAACCTTCAGTAATATCCAGCTAATCCTAAAAAGCTTCGAATCTCCGTAGGACTTTTTGATTGTTCCTACTTCATCACAGCTTCAATCTTTGTTGGGTCAACCATTATTCCTTCTTGGTTAACCACATGACCCAAAAATTGGACTTCTTGAATCCAAAATTCACATTAGGAGAACTTTGCATACACCTTCTCCTTTTTCAGGACTTCTAGCACTTCACACAGATGCTTTTCATGCTCCTGCTTGCTTTTCGAATAAATCAAGATGTCATCTATGAATACTATCACGGATTTATCTAGGAATGGTTTACAAACCCTATTCATCAAATCCCAAGCCTTCAAACTTGCATCCCCACATGAGTAGCCATGAGTTTACGGCCGTAAACTCCCTTGGGCCGTGAACTCATGGTAGTAAACTCATGTGAGTGCCTTTATACCTTCCTATGTTGAATCACATGTAATTCCAACACTTGGTCAAGGTGTTACCTAGTCCCGGAAGGTGTTTCCTTTCATATAAATGTTATAAACACTATATTCATGTCAATATGTGTCCTTATTTGTCATTTAGGACTTATTGTGTCTCGGGACTTCATTCGTGGAACTTCTCATCCATACACGTGTGCCTGCTAGAACCAATCACTTACTACAAGTGAGTTCCTACCCGTAAATCAATGTTTTAAGTGATTTTAAATGCTTTAATGGGGCGGAATACAAGTAGAAAACAATATGTTATTAAATCACTCTTATGTATTTTACAACTGTGTTTTCATCCAGTAGATTTCACATACTTCAAAATGGGATACACGAAATGGTTTTCTATCTTAAAATACCTTGATAACAAAAGTATTAGTTTTGAAATGTTTATTAAAATGACATCAAGTCACTCTTAATTATTGTTCAAAACTCTTAGATATCTTACAAAACCATTATTTTTACCTTCTTGAACCAAACTATACTTATACACTTATGTTTATATATATATATATATATATATATATATATATATATATATATATATATATGTATTGATGTTATAGTTTTCATCCTTCATTCAGTTTCCCACACTCTTGTGTAGCAAGGGTGTATAAACCTACTTGAACAACCAATTTCCTTTCAGTTAACTATCATAGGGATAGTTAGAAGATACAAAACATTATTCCTATTACAAGGAATCACACAAGAGTCATTTCATTCATGAGTCTATACCAGTACATTACCTGATACATGAGTACACTTACATATGCTTACATGTTACATGAGTACATTTACCTAGGCTTACAGGATACATGAGTACGTTTACATAGATACATTTACCTGAATACGCTTACATGAATACCATACATGAGTACCATTACATAGATACATTTTCCTGTATACACTTACATGGATACTTGTACCTAGAGTTACGAGGAAGATTTATTTGTACCTTCTGTGTAAATTTTTCCTGCCTATCCCAGTTCAAAGGGATGTCTAGACGGGACTAACCATTCCGGAGCCCAGCTGTTAGCACCAGTGGGTGATGAACATCTATGGATGCCTACGGTTACTACTTATATTAGGAGTCAGCTATGGGACTAACCATTCCTCGAGCCTACTGTTCGCCACAGAGGTTGATGAACATCTACGGATGTCTACGGTTAATACTTATATTAGGAAATCGATTACGGGACTAACCCTTCCTCCCCCTACTGCTGCTACAGAGGACAATTGGACAATCTTCGGATGTTCATTAGGTTATACATTTCGCTTATCACGATGTCGTGTTAGTCCTAGTACCAAAGGATAACACTTATATCATATTCTTTTCCTATATTACTTTATTTTGTGACACATTCACATAAACGATGAGTTAGACAAATTACTGTTAGTAATAGTCAAAAAAGGAAGGAAACACTATCATTTTTATAACAGAACATTCAGGTCTTGGTAGAAGACTATCATATTCTTTTGTAGTGTTAGTCCTAGTACCAAAGGATAACACTTATATTATTTTCTTTTCCTACTTTACTTTATTTTGTGACACATTCACATAAACGATGAGTTAGACTAATTACTGTTTATAATAGTCAAAAAGAAAGAAAAACTATCATTTTTATAACAGAACATTCAGGTCTTGGTAGAAGATTATCATATCATTTTCCTATTTTACTTTATTTTGTGATACATTCACATAAACGATGAGTTCGACTAATTACTGTTTGAAATAGTCAAAACGAAGAAAAAACTCTCATTTTTATAACAGAACATTCGGGTCTTGGTAGAAGACTACATTTCATACTAGTAGGAAATAAGGGATTTTCTAGAGTTTTCAAACTTATATCAAATGTTTAAATTAAAGATTTACAAGGCATTCATAACAGTTTTCCAAAACAAGACAATAACACTTAAATACTTATGAATTCACCAGCCTTAGGCTGATACTCGCTTTCAAAATAACTTGTATTCTTAGGTCACCAGTTAGTCAGGAACGATGGCCAGGTTTTGAGAAGATGGAGCACATTCAAGACTCATCTTATTTTGATTATTCATGTTATTGTTATACATTATGAAAGAACACACATGTATTAAAACTATACTTTAAGAAAATGGATGATGTTGTTGATTGTATACTACTTTACACTGTTATGATACTTCACATGACGTCCTCCACCCCGGAACGTGTCCGCCGTTCTTGGTTTTGGGGTGTGACAATTTGTGTCGAAATATTTTTGACATCACAGACCAACAATTTTCTTAGTTTGTTTCTTATCTTTTTCTTTGGCACACTTTGCATAGACGAAATCCTTGAGGTTTTGAGTACTACCAACTCTGGATAAAGATTTCGCAAGTCTGGAAAATGACTTCGCTTTTAAACCTAAAAGTGAAAGAGCCCAGCCTCCATTCTGAAGGGTTCATTGTTGGTCCTTATCAGTTGAGTAGTATCGAAAAGGCAGTTGTTGTGATAGTTTGGTTATGCGATTTCCAAGGAAAAAAGTGATCATTACTTTTCAGATGTGGCTACCTTTACGGCTATAAGCGCGATTTTCAAGGTGAAACGTGGCATGAAGTTAATTGCAACCGTTTGGAATTCACATTGGGTGTACATATAAAAAGGGATTTGGGGATTCTATTCCAATTTTACGCTCACATAAAATTCTTAATTGATTTGTGCCCTATTTCTCTCTGATATTCTTGAAGCTTTTGAAAAACCTAACAGTGGCGGCCAAGCAAGGTCAACAGTCTCAAACAACTGAAGATGTTTCTTCTCAACCCATCATGAAGATTCAAAGCTCCAACTACCAAGTTCAAGGCGATGTTAATGCTTAACCAGAGGGATTACAGATGTTAATCATTGATCTAAAAAATTTGATGTTAACGACAGCTATGTTCAACTGTTTTTCTATACCAATTTCTTGGTTATCTCTTGCTGGTTCTACGACCACTTACAACAAGATGATGAAGATTGTGACATTCCAGATGATGACTGACAAGAAGTTCAAGTTAACGAAGAAGCTTTTTGCTAAGATTCTCAGTATGCCCAATGTTGAACCTTTCTACAAGGTAACAAATGAACAAATCATTCATATGTTTAACGAGATGGGTGACCAACCAATGCTTACCAAAATCAGTGATTTTATGAAGTATGGGCTACCATGCATATGGAATTTCTTATTTGGCATATACCTTAGATGCTTGATGGGTCGAAGTGTGGGGTTGGATAAAGCTAGATTGAAGGTTTATGCTATGGTGGTAGGTATCTACTATGAGTTATCAGTAGACTATGCAACTCAACTTTGGGATGAGTCTGTGAAGAGTATCGGGAATACAAATGTTGTTGATGGAATTTCTTATGCTTGATACTGGAGTCTGATTCTCTAGTTTACCTATAAGAAGGAAGGTATTCAAGTACCTGATGATGAAGAAACATTTGAATTCTCAATGTATCATTATCCCAAAACCACTGAAGATAATTTTGACGTCTTTCTAACTGTCGCTTGGATCCCAGATGCGATGCTAAGAAAAGTTGATCCAATGAATCCCATATTGATAGCTTACTTGTAGACTATCAATCCATTAAATGAGACTAGAGTGTTGTTGCAAAAGTCTAATGAAGGAACTACAAAGAAGCATAGAGGATCAAAGAAGGATGATCAGACTAGTCCTTCAAAACGTAGTCCTGTACCAATTGAAAACTTGGCTAAACCTATTCTAAAGAAAGTTATCTAGGAAATGAATTCTTTGAAACAAGATCTAAAGCCTGTTGTTGTAGACACCTGAACACCTTCGAAGGAGGTGGTATCTTCGAAGTCAGATGTGTTGAAACAGTTGAAGAAAATGGCTCATAAACCATGCCATTCACCCGAACGATGAAAAAGTTTTCACCAACACTTACTCTCAAACCTCAAATCAATAGAAAGGGGGTTGTGATTCATTAAATTCCAACACCTGTATCTGCAACATCGAAGAAAAGGTGTGTTGAAGACATGGCCAAAAGAATTTCGAAGAAGAAAAAGAAACATAGGAAGTTAATTATTAATGAAGACTCAATGGATGAGGAAGTAGTTCCTGAATCTTCATTTGGAGATAATAAAATGGACAATTCTTCACCTGTGAGGGGTTCTCCTATCAAGTCGCATCTCAAGGCAATTGGAAATCCTGGTGGCAATGTGGAAGCTTCTAAAGTCGACATAACCATCAATCAAGGTGAACAATTGAAGAATTCTACTCCTAAGAAGACTATTGTCATACCACCCTGAGTGTCGACTGTCGAATCAATTCTTGAGGAGGTTCACACTTCAGGCATCACTACAAACATATCTAATATGGGCGCAAATGTCAATACGGGTGAAGGAGTATCGAACGAAGAAGCCCAAGGTTTACCATCTCTTATTATCTCTTCTACTTTCGAATCATCAGGTGTTGATACCACAATGTCTTTACCACTATTTCATCTTCCTACTTCTCCCGAATTATCTTCATCAACCCAGTCACCTACCTCCGATAATATCATGCAACAACCCATTACTTCCTTATTCTCATCCCAATCCACAAAAGGTCCAAAAACAGTTAACGATGATGAAACTGTTGATGGTGAGTTCATGGGTTCATTTGCTGAAATAGAGTTCGATACTAAAGAGGAGGAGATTCCCGATCACATGTTGATGTCTGGGAAGCATTTTAAATAGGAAGCTTAATTCATTGCTACAATTACATGCAGATGCAAGGGGTAAACATTCAGTATCTGGAATAGAAGTGGATGTGATGCTGAAAGCTCAAGAGCATCATATTAAAAATAAACTTGATCAGGTGGACAAATGCAACAAGTTACGAATTAAATCTCAAACTGAGTCCTTTAATGAAGCACTAAAAGATTTGAAGACTGTTGCGAGGGAAAGACATGTTCTTTTTGTTAAAGATGTCAAGACTGTTCGAGAAGATGTGAATAGAAAAGTCGAAGATTTACGAGCTGATTTGGAAACGGAAATTCATGATTCGATTAACAATTATTCTTCTCTTCTCAAGAAGTTTGATATAATTGTTGAGGCAGTAACGAAAGTGGTTCAATGGTATAGCTCCATGGCTCTGAAACTTGATAAGAAGGCTGAAGTTGATGCTACAAGTTTTGAGAATGTTGCTAAGTTGCTGGGTGAATTAAAGGATCAAATGTCAAAATCTAGATCTTCATCATCTTTATTACTTACTCCTGAGTTTTTAACTTAGAAGTTTTGCTTGTTAGAGTTAACCATTCACAATGATTTGGCTCCACTTGCGAGGTTTAAAAATTTCATGCCACCAGATGCCCCACCTATTGTCACAGGGCTGGAAGGGGGAGAAAGGAGAAGTATTGGCATAAGTTCACAAAGTTTTAGAGGAGAAAGAGGTTCTGGAATGACTTGTGATCGTGTAAAGGTAGTTGGAAGGTTTAGAACTACTCAGATTCTAGTGACAATGCCTAAGAAGACTGATCCAATAATCTCAACAACAACAACAACAATGCCTTTGAAAAAGGGAATTGTAATTAGAAGTTCAAGTTCTTCTTCGAAAACCAAGCCTAATGAAGAAGATAAAGATAAAGGAAAAGGTGTAAGTGTTGAGCTTTCGAAAGAGGAGAAGAAATTTGCTTTAGAACAAGAGACGGAAAAATAAAGGCTTATACAAATCATTCTTCGACTTCGTGAAAGTGATCCTCCAGGTTTGGAGAAGGGTGATCAAAGAAGCTGTATAGTTATGATTATATTGAGGTAATGGTTGTTTATGGAGAAATGCATGATTTTGAGAAGATTCCAAAGAAAAGCTATGCAACAGAAAATTTTGATTTGAATCAGTTGGACTTTCCAATCAACAGAATGATGGTCATTACTACTCAGTATCAAATTGTTGATAAGTTCCAATACAATGAGGAGTTCAAGAGATTAAATCTTCGATTTCATGTTGTCCTTGGAAAAGAAGAAGAAAAAGTCCGGTAACTTGTTAAAATAGTTTGAGTTCTTAGTATTTCCAAAGATTTTTTATTTGAGGGGGTACTACAAATTTTTTGCTATCATGTGGTTAGAGAGAATAATACTACATTCGACTTTTCTATTGCTGACTTCCGAATGATGAATCTACACGAATTGTTCACACTATCGAAGATTCTTACAGGTATTGATGAGTCGAAACTCCAAGGTACAAGGAAGGAGGATTATTTATTGGGTCTTTCACACATCAAGCTTCTCATCGACAACTATTATGACTGCTTAGCTTTGACTGACGTCGAATTGGCTTTGGCAATGGGAAAAGAAATTATTGTACCTCAATCGTTGTTGAAGAGTCAAGCTGATTTCAACCCTTATATTGATGAAGAGATATGCTTGAAGCCTCTTGGGATAGTTTTCGTTGGAAAAACCAAGAAAGGGGAATGTTGAGAGAAAAACTTTTGTGAAACACTTGAACAACCATTAGTACAAGATAATAATTGCGGAATAAGTTAATCTCAAAGGATCATGAAAGCTCAACAATAATATGTTAGAATTGTTAGATAGTTAGTTACGAATTTATAAAGTGTTGAAAAGTAAAGGAAATGTAAATGACAACAAGTTATATCAAGTATACACCAAACTGATTCATAACGAGGTTTGCAATCAAAATAAAGTTAGTATATGTGATCAGTTTAAAGTGAAGACGATCTTCGAAGATAAAAGGTAAGATAGGGATATGAGTAAATGATCTTAGTATATCTAAGTGAAAGTTCAGAAAGATCGTTAAGAGATATGATGAGAAGAAGTGATAAAAAGGTGTAAAGATACATAAAGACGGAGACGCTATTTATGGAGTTCCATAATAAACTACAGACGCTAACTGACCATGCAAGGTTCACTGGACAATGTAATGCTAACACTCTAAGTCAGTTTATGTAACCAATCAAGTCTTCATTACGGCAACGATAGTTGCAGTTCAAAACAATGTCTTCAACTACAGTAGACAAACATCTGCTGCGGTGGCAAAACTAATTGCGGTTGATAGAATTAAGATTGGGGATAAGTTTAGAGGGGACTCACTTCCCCTTTTTGAGGAAGAATCAATTTTTTTGCTCCTCAAACCATTGTCTGAGGCCATTAATTTTGGAGAAGGTTGTGTTTGAGGAAGAAACAAGTTTTTGCTCCTCAAACCTGAAGTCAAGTTTGGCCTCGGCCAGTTCTGGCACAGGCGGAAGAATTGCCTTGCGAGCAACCTGTGTTTGCAGTGGTTGTGCGACTCGAAGAAAAATAGATTTCAACTCCTCAGGTTCAAAAACGTGTAAGTGTGATGCCCTGGAGACCTTAGGGCGACTCGAACCAATGGGATCCACTTGGGATCCAACCAGGGGTGTGTCTTCGTGTTGAGATGAAACAAATACACTTATTGTATCTAAGTGGTAAGATGGGGTATGAGTGGGTGAGCATGTGGTAGCTCCAAGGACTACCAGAGTCTTTTGGGAGACTGTAGTATTATTCGTGGTACGCATTTGGCTTTGACTTGGGGTCAATTTCAGTTTCTTTCACTTGAACACATCACCTGAGGTTGAAGATTCATGATGAGTGTCTTCTTCAATGTTTATTAGGAAATCCTGAGATTTAGATTGAGAGTGATGAACCACATCAGAGGATTCTGCGGACTTGGACTTACATTTTCTAGATGGAATGCAACTCTTTTTGACGGTGTTATGGGGAGCTTTCTTTGAAGTCACAGTTTACTTGACACTTTTGAATTTGGGTTGGACAATCTGGTCTGTGGTAGGAGGGACTTATGTTGCGGTAGGAGGAACTTGTGTTGCGGTAGGAGGGACTTGTTATTTAATGAAGATCATTAAATAGCACACAACGGTCTGAATTTTTATGAAGTGATTTGAAAATCGTTTATTGCAACTGCGGTTAAGTTCAGATGACTACGGTGTCATTTAACGAAACTATGGATGGATTCAGGTGACTGCAGTTGATTGTAGTTTGACTGCGGTAACATTAGATGAAAAATCACTTGATAAAGAAGTTAGAAAAAAAACCAAAAGACCCAAGGAATATATAGATCATATATGATTTCGGTATACTAGGTACACTAACAAGATGTATGAGAAATATATTATTCTAGAACTGTAGTGAGGAGAATGCTTTAAGACTTTTTCTTTGAAAAGAAAATAAGCAACTCGTTGACACTTGGAAACCAGATGTGGTTTACGGTACCTATCAATTCAAAAAGAATTACGTTTCTGGATTCATCATTCCTAGTATTTCCATAAAGATATTTAGTTTTGTTGCATCAAGTGCCTTGGTAAGAACATCTACTATTTCCTCGTGATTAGGAACAAAAATTAATTCGATGGTACATTTGAGGATGTGATCCTTGATGGAGTGGTACCATAGTTCAATGTGCTTCGTCTTCGAGTGGTGAATAGGATTATGTGAAATCACTATATCACTCTCTGAATCATAGTAAATTCATACCCGCAACATTCGGTATCCATAATCCATGAGTTGAGTCTTTATCTATAGAACTTGGGAACAACAACTGGCTGCGGCCACATACTCAGATTCTGTGGTAGACAACAAGACACAATTATGCTTCCTTGAGAAACAGCTTACTAGTCTTCCTCCTGGAAATTAGTATCCACCTGAAGTACTTTTAGATCTATTCTACATCCAGCATAATCTGCATCCGTAAAATCTTGAAGGCTGAACTCATTTCCTGCGGGGTACGAGAGGCCTAACGCTTTACTTCCCTTTAGGTATCTAAAGATTTGATTGATTGCGGTAAAGTGAGATACTTTGGGATCTGCTTGGTACCTAGCACATAAGCCTGTTGCAAAGACAATATCCGGTCTACTTACGGTGAGGTACATCAGTGACCCAATCATTATGTGATAAGTTTTGTGTGCAACTGATTCACTGGTAGGATCAGCTGAAATCTTGTATCTGAAGGCCATCGGGACCTTGGCTGAGGAACAATTGTCCATTGAGAATTTCTTCCGAAGCTCAGAGGTATATTTCTCTTGATGAATGAATATCCCTTGAGGGACTTGTTTTACTTGAAGTCCTAGAAAAAATTAATCTCTCTATTCATCCTCATTTGGAATTTACTTGTCATGAGCTTAGAAAAAGAATTCACCATATCCTGATTTGTAGAACCAAAAATGATATCATCCACATATATTTGGTCGAGCATCAAGTGATTACCATTTTCCCTTCTAAACAATGTGGGATCAATCACACCTCTTTTGTATCCAGACGTGACAAGAAACTTAGAAAGAGTCTCATACCATGCCCTTGGAGCTTGTTTAAGACCGTATACCACTTTTTTCAGCTTGTAGTAATGATTTGGAAATTCTTGACTTTCGAAGCCTAGAGGTTGTTGCAAGTAAACTTCTTCTTTCAGTTCACCATTCAGAAAGGCACTTTTTACATCCATTTGATGTACATTGATATTCTTGTGTGCCGCATACGCTAAGAAGATGCGTATTGCTTCCATTCTGGCTATGAGGGCATAGGTTTCATCAAAGTCAACGCCTTCAAGTTGGTTTTACCCCTTAGCCACTAGCCTTGCTTTGTTTCTTACTACCACACCAGACTTATCAAGCTTGTTTTTATAAACCCATCTAGTACTAACGGTTGTGTGGCCTTTTTGCTTCGGTACTAGTTTCCATACTTTTTTCCTTTCAAACTCAGCTAACTCCTCTTGTATTGCGGTGATCCAGTCAGGTTCCATGAGGGCTGATTTAATTGTTCGAGGCTCGACTTAGGACATGAAAGTTGTATAATGGCAGTCGTCCATTAGATCACTAGAATATCGAGTTTGTATTCCTGCAGATGGGTTTCCAATGATTTGACCCGGTTGGTGATCCTTCCTCCAGATGTGAAGACGAGGTTGTTAGTGATCAGCGGTTGCGGTAGAGGGAATATCTTCAACGTCAGATGACTCTCCGGTAGGAGAAGGTAGTTCCCCCTTAACTTGGGCGCAACCTGCAGAGGTATCTTAGACTGCAGGAATTTAAACAACAACAGTTGATGCAGGTTCCCCCTGAATCGAGGATGGGAGTTCCCCCTGGATTGATGAGTGAGTGATAACCCTTGGATCTGTTTCTGTGTCGATGTTCTCAACCTCTTCATCCTCCGAGTCTGAAGAAACATTTGATTGTATTGTGACTGTTTGAGTAGACACCGGAGCATCATCTTCTAGTACTAGAACCTTGATGGTTGTCAATGTAACGGGAGTTCAACATTCCCCCTCAACCGGTGAGGTGGAAGTATTGAGTCACAATTCTTCAGGTAAGGTCAGACCAAATACGTCAGCATGTTGTTGCTATGCTACCAGAGACACCAGGATTTCAGAGAGACGAGTTGTCTCTGTGGGGTCAAAAATATTATCAAAGTTAATTTCAACTATGTTAGGGGACCCAAAGAGACTGGGATATCACTTTCCAGGATAGTTTTTGTTTCACTTAACGGAGCAGTGTTGCGGACATAATAATCGTCAAATTTGAGATCGAAGCTTTCCACTATCAGTCTTGTACGTCAGTGAGAACCCTTTAGACCACTTTATTGGTTGAGTTGCCAAGAAAAATGCCTTCATCTGATTTTGGTGCAAATTTGTTAAGGTGATCCTTTTTGCTGATCACAAAACATCTGCATCCAAAGATATGGAAGAATCTGACATTGGGTTTGCTGATGTTAAGACCCACATATAGATTCTTGTTAAGATGCTTGCAAATGATGCTTCGGTTTTGAACAAAGCATACAGTTGCCACTGCTTCGGCTCAGCAGTATTGGGGAAGATTGGCAAAATTTAACATTGATCTAGCTGCTTCGACCAATGTACAATTTATGCACTCTACTACTCCATTTTGTTGCGGTGTGTAGGGAACAAAAAAGTTGTGATTGATTCCCTCTGAAATTAAGAAACCATTCAAGAGATAATTAGTAAATTTGGTTCCATTGTTACTTCTTATTCTTATGACTGGTAACTTAATTTGGAGCTCGATTTATTTTATAAAGTTAATCATTATCTATGGCGTGTCTGATTTGAGTCTTAGGAAGAAGACCCAAGTGAAACGTGTGAAGTCATCAACTATAATCAGAATGTATTTTTTTATGAAGACTGGCTACAGTAGATGGACCGCAGAGATCAATGTGGAGTAGCTCTAATGGTTTAGTAATTAAAGAATCAATAACCAGTGGATAGCTTCCCTTTGTTTTCTTTCCACACTCAAAAGTTGGGCAAAGTGTATCATTGTTGTATTTTAGAATGGAGAGACCACGGACCAGTTCTTCGGTGACCAGGTTGTTGATATACCGGAAGTTGAGATGAACTAGCTTACAGTGCCACAACCAGCTAACTTCGGATACTGCTTTTGATAGAAAACACAACTGCGGTTCGCCAATAATCAGTGAGACATCCAAAGGATACATTGTCCCTTCAGATTTTGGATTTGATAAAGCAGGTGCTTCTATCATTTTTCATTATGTAGCAATGTTTACTATCAAATTCAACTCGATGACCCGCTTTACATAGTTGGCGCACACAAATCAAGTTGTGCTTGAGGCCTTCTACATAAGCAACCTTTTGAATTGAGAAATTTCTCGCGGTCAATACACCATAACCCCTGATGATTTCATTTGCATTGGTCCCGAACATTATGTGTCCACCATTACAAATAGGCCTGACGTTGCGAGGTATTATAACCTTCCTGTCATCCGCAAGGAGCAGGCACCATCAATTACCCACTCCTTTTCTTGTTCCTCCTTGCACATTGCCTGAAAATTAAACAGTTAGTTTGGGCACCCAAACAAGTTTGAAGCTCAGAGTCACGTGAGAAACTTTCTTACTAGATGCAAGCAGGTGAGTTGCAGGAACAATTTTTGTGTCAGTTTTTAGACCTAGTCCTGGGTGTTTGGCAACATTTGGAATGTTACGAGGTTGGATGGAACATCATGTTTTTAGAAGATAAAATCCAAACAAAATATTTTTCTCGTTTACCCAGACACCATACTTGGTCAAAGGTCGGAAGGATGTAGCTTGAGTCTTATGTCCGGACCGTGAGTGATTTTTGGCTGTAGTACCCTTGGAATTCGAAAAAGATTTTGCGCGTGAATTACTCCTAGGTTTTGACATGACAACTCACTGAGGTGATTTTGCAGGTTCATGAGTTCGTAAAATGCCTTTCCACTTTGGATCATTTAAGGAATATTTTTGAAAAGACGTTACTTTCTTTTGGGATTTTGCAAGAGTGTTTGAAAACATTTTTGTTACTGTACACTCCCGTTTGTCTGATCCTTTGACTGCTGTGATTTGTGAAAGATTTTTGGAAGTGGTGGTTTTTTTCTAAATTCTTTTGATTTGAAACCTTGGCATGTTTGAAATTGTTTTTGCTTTTAGTATCCCGCTTTTTGCCTCGGGATTTGAGTTCCTCTTTGAAATCCAATTTTTCTTGAGTTTTTGGAGAACCGTAGTCATAGATGTTTAATTGCGGTTTCTTGAAAATCTATGACTGATTTGAAAAATGAGGACGTGAATCATCTGAACTAGAGTGTTTAGGAAGACATAAATCAGAAGGATCGAAGAATAGGAAGAATTTGATAATTTATGTTCAAAGTTTTCTATTGGTAATTCATGAAGAATGGGCTGAATGGTCACTATGCTTTTGACTTCAGTCTGCGGTCTGGATGACTGGAGAACTGTAGAGTATTTCAAAAATGGTTCATTATTGGGACATTTTATGGAAGGCAAGGATGGACAATTTACAACTACTTCTAGTCCTTCCACAATAATTTCTTAATCTACATCCGAAGAAGACTGAGAATCGGGAAAAATTATGCCAATGATGGGTATTTGATCACTTGGATAACCATAGGATTCGGGCAGAATTTCCTCGATGACACAATTGTTACTCAGTTTATGAAGTCGACCGAAGTGGCATCTTATGTCTCCAGGAAACATTTAATCATTAACTGGATAATGAAACTCATGATCCGGTGGGACATATGGTCAATCAACATTGAATTGGGGAGTTGAGTCCTCGTTGGTTGAGTAACCATTCGACCATCCCCAATTATAGGTGTTGTCCATAGTTCCATTGTTAACTAAGTTTTCAATTGCTTCGGATTCATTAAAAAGATTTTCTATCAATTGATTCAAACGTACAATTTCTTTTTGAGCTAAATCCCTTTGATTTAAAGAATAATCTAACTGAGTTTCATCAACATCCTAGCATCTTTTTCTAACAACATATCCTTTTCTAGCATAGCAAACTTAAGTCTCTTATCCTCAAGTGTTCCTCTCACATGATATGTGACAACCGTCAATTTCTGGTCAAGTCAAAGTCAACTAAAGTCAACAAGTCAAACCAGTCAACTCAGTTAACCCTTATGTACTAGGGTTTACGCTATGTTATTTCCGTACAACTCGTTATTCTAATGAGAAATCATCAATTGAAAAGTTTGTATACTTAGATTTCATTAACCTAAAACGACGTTAAGTAATGAACCAAACCGATAAAACAATGTTACATACTCATCGGGAGTGTGTAAGATCCTTTAACATGGCTTAACAGGGCTTACGGACCTTGCGTTGCGGAGCCAAACACTCACAAATGTCACACACGAAACCTCTCTCAATTGTTTTCACTCTATCTCTCTTTATCTAGAATCTCTCTCAAATCTCTCCACATATGTCAAAACTCTCCCAAATCTCTCCAAGAATGAGGAATATCTCCCAAATCTCTCCAAGAATGAAGAATCTCTCCCAAATCTCTCTCCATATGAGAAATCTCTCCAAGTATGTGAAATCTCTCCCAAATCTCTCCACGTATGTCAAATCTCTCCCAAATCTCTCCTTGTATGAGAAATCTCTCCAAGAATGAGGAATCTCTCCCAAATCTCTCTCCATATGAGAAATCTCTCCAAGTATGTGAAATCTCTCCTTGTATGAGAAATCTCTCCAAGAATCTGAAATCTCTCCCAAATCTCTCTCAAAAGTTCCTTAAACTTTTTGTAGTCTTTCGGGCCATCCCGACCCTTAACCAGGTCAAAAACCGCTTAAAACGGGGTAAAAACGGATAAAATAGACTTAAGGACCCGAAAGCCCTCTTAAGGAGCCGAACCCTCTTAAGGACCCGAAACCCCTCTTAGGAACCGAACTTGTCAGAAGCGAAGGCATCAGAAGCGAACTTGTCAGAAGCGACCGAACCCTCTCAGGAGCTGAAGGTCCCTTCGGACCAAACCTCGGCCTAGGACCAAGAGGCCTCGCAGGAAGCTCTTTTTCACCCGGTTTTCGACTAGTTTTGCGTTTTAGGCCCGTTTTTAATTGTTTTAACGCGGGATTTGCACCCAAAACTTTATTTTAACATATTAGGCCCCATATTTATTAATTAATCACATTTTTGGGGATAAAACCTTATCCATGAAGAGTGGGTGAGGTACAAAGGTTGAGTGTTGACTTTTCTTTATTCTATGACACAAGCAACCACTCCCATACACACTCCATGTCACTATTCACCATCAGCCCATACCTAATCATTTAATGGTACTTTTCCCACCATTTTTCATCAACACACTTGGTCAAGGGTTAGAAAACTCTCCTCTCTCCTCACATTTCTTTCATTTCCTCTTAATTCTTCCATCAAGAACAAACTTCATTTTCTCTCATTTTCTCTCTCTAAAATTCGAGATTCAAGGCCATTCTCCAATCTTTTCTTCTAATTTTGGTAAGTATTAACATCCTCCATACGATTATTACACCCCATTCTACTCCAATCATAGATTGCTCACACAAATTCCATCATTTTGGTGTTAGATTCTCAAAAATCTTCAAGGCATCTTCAAGTGTTCTTGAGTTGAACACTTCCTTACTCCAACATTCATCTACTGAAATCACATAAGGTGAGTTCATACCCCTACATTTTCATGTTTTCTTAAGTTTTTAGGGGGGGGGAATAGAAGTTAAAACACCAAGAACGTAACTAAACTTTTCTAACAACTTTCATCAGAATGGTTGGACTCCATTCACGGACTGTTTTGGACAACTTAAAAATTTTAGTTTTCAAAACTATATTAGGTGAAAATAGTTCAAGTTCTTAGATTTAAAAT
Organism: Lactuca sativa; assembly: GCF_002870075.4. Lineage (NCBI taxonomy): Eukaryota > Viridiplantae > Streptophyta > Magnoliopsida > Asterales > Asteraceae > Lactuca > Lactuca sativa. Next base: position 211,292,034 of record NC_056626.2, on the reverse strand, counting down.
TACTACTTGCACATCTCCATACGATTTTTCTACAATTTATGGTGATTTTTACAAAACTACCTATCATTTCAAACATCAATCCGGACCAGTCTGTGATTATGTACATTTTCACACAAGTTGAAGGTCATAAAAAATCATGATAAAAATTATGAATAAACTAGACACATTTTAGGAACTCTTAGAATTTACGGATTCAGTTTTCGACTTTGTATGATTTTTCTATGATCTTTCTAAAACAGTGTAGAAAAGTTAAAAACTAGTTAACAACTTATAACTTTCAACACACTTTGTAACATGTTGAGCAAAGTGTTAAATCTTTGATGACTTCATATTTTGTGTAACACCCAGATTCCCAGGTATAATATTTTTTTCTTTTATTTTTGGGTTTTGTGGGGGAACTTGGCGAGTTGGCATCTAGACTCGCCGAGTATGGTCGCAGATTTGTACGCGAGTTCATAGCTGGACTCGGCGAGTTCATGAGTGGACTTGGCGAGTCCACGCTGTTTAATGAAACCCTAATTTCCATGGTTTGAGACCTATTTAAAGGGCCTTATGGCCGTCATTCACGGCCATCAACCCCAGAGATAAACCCTAAAGAGATCTAGAGCGTTTGTGAGGAAGGAGAGGCCAATCTTGATATTTGGCGGGTGTTTTTGCAAGAAGGAAGTGTTTAAGGCAAGTGGAGGCTGAAGGAGTTGTGTGTATTTGGTCCCTCCTCGAGTTTGTGTTCTGGATCTGGACCCAAAGAGGTCCAGAGACCTTAACCCTTGGAGCTTTATGAGTCATTTTGGAAGTCATGAGCTTGGAATGTCATTTTTGGGGCTAAATCACCATTTTGGACCATTTCTATGTTATATGTGTGTCAAGGTCCGAACGTTACGTGATTATCATGCTTGGGGAGGCCAGATCTATGATTGTATGGAATAGATCTGACCTCAGAAGTTGTTTTTAGTTTGTGCATGGCATGAACTCGCCGAGTCCCAAGAACAGACTCGGCGAGTAGTATGAAGGTTGCCCGTTAATCACTCAGTAAGTGGACTTGTCGAGTTGGGGGAATGACTCGGTGAGTCAGGGAGAGTCAGGGGCTTGAGTTCAAGTTGGAACTCGTTGAGTTGTTCTTGAGACTCGGCGAGTTGAGTCGAGGTGGCCCCGCGATTCATGCCAGGTGGAACTCGTCGAGTCAAGGGAAGTACTCGACATGCCAAGAGAGAATCTGAGAGAGTCAGTGGACACGTCTAGACTCGCCGAGTTGCCGTTGTGCACTCGCCTAGTTGGGTCAAGTTGACCGTTGATCTTGTTGACTTTTAGGGTTGAGTACAGTAGTATTTATGAGAATATTACTTTATGTGCAGATTTTGGAGAAGATGGAGCACATACAAGATCCATCTTTTATTTTGTTATACTTTTGGTGTCTACGAAACTTTACAGAACACGTTTGTAATTAAATTTACTATATATATGAAATGGTTGTTGTCGCTTGTTTTTACTATTATGCAATTGTTATGATACTTTACATGACGTCCTCCACCCCGGAACGTATTCCGCCGTTATCGGTTTTGGGGTGTGGCAGATTGGTATCAGAGCATTGTTTTTAGTGAATCAAGTATATCAACCTATAAAAGATATACGAACTATAAAAACTTTAGGACTAAAACACTCTGAGCAAGAATATATACTTCTAAACACTAAAAGATTTAATTAAGTATATATATACACTCACCACTACAAAAGGGTCAGTATCATACTAGAACAAAACAAAAGTATTAAGATTGTTAAACAACACAATTAAGCTTAGAGACATATAGTCACATCTGGGGGAATGTAGCCTGATCAACTACATTTATCCAGGAGTGACTAGCATGTGCCTAAGAGTGATTGTGGAGTTGCAACAAGTCTAAAAACTTACCAACACTACCACAAGAACGTTAGAACGAGAATACTATAGGAGTATTCTGTATACTACTAACCACGTATGTGATAACTAAAAGGGTTGTTACTGGTAGGACAATAGTTGCTAAGTGGATACACCACGGTTACATGTGACTAGGGCGCTATAGACTCAGAATCTGTGACCTTTGTTTCATTTCTTGTTCTTGTTTGATTGGGGATCTGAAGTTAGGGTTGCTTATTCGAAGGACTATCTTGCTTCGCTTTCATGTAATTGGTATGCACTACGCAAGTATTGGGTCGACCAATAACGATCCATCTCATAAGTATCCAAGATAAGCACGCCTATTAACCTTTCTTTCCCCATTCTCGCATAGATAGCATGGCTGGTTTCCACCATCCCGACGATCTGTATTATCCAAACCAGGGTAACGGAGGATGGCTCGATGTGGAGTCAGACGATGATCACCCGATTCCATTGGATGATCATCATGCTGAAGGCTTCTCGGACAGCTCCAGCTCCGTGCCAAAAGTTAACAACCTACCCCCTGAAGCTCCAAACCCCAACCCCCGTCCGACATTTCAAGGACCCACTCCCATGTGGGCAATAACCTTGAACCGATGGAGCGACGAGCAGGGTCAGCCTTTACCTTACAATGGAGACTGAAGCTTCTACAACATAAGCGATGGAGGATCAGCGGACCAAGTTCTACCCCTCGTGATCCGAAGGATTGCCAGGAACGTTGAGCAAGGTCAAGCAGCCATTGGCCGAATTGTAGAGGTGGACGCCTATTCAAATGTCAACACTGTTCGCGTCCGCCAACTTGAGGAAGCTATGGTTAGGACAAGGAGGACCAACGAGGCTCTGCGGCAACATCTAGCTGCATCCCGAGCCGAAGTTAGGGAACTCCGAGCACGTCAGAGGGCTCATGAACGACATCTTCAGGAAGTGATGCGCCAGTTAGCAAATCTGAGGGTTCGCCCAATGGGTACCCATCGCCAGTAGAAGATGTCGAAACAACTCACTCTTTTGTTTAACGACTAGCCTTTTCCTTTCTATGCTCAGTAGAGCACCTGTCTGTAAACATTCTTAACTATGAAAGTACTCTAATTAGGCCTCTAGACTGCCAACATTTTGATTTTGGTTTGATGTAAGACCTACTGTTAGGTCACTTTTCCCGAACTTGTATTACATCATTAATACCAGTAATTGGCAGTTAACTACTCTATTGCTATGACTCTCTCTGATTTTCGGACTATGTTGATTTAGTCCATGAAACACTCTTATCATACTTTCAATAGACTCTTACTATTGTCATCATCCCTATTAACTTTCAGTGAAAGATGCCTCCTCGCAAGTGCCCAAACAAAGGCATATCAGCGACTCAAACTCCACCTCCACCACCTCCTCCTCCGCAGTTCGATCCAGTGTTGTTTCAAACAGCTGTGACGGCAACCATGGCCCAAATGAATTATGGCGATGCTAGTGGAGCCGGAATGGGCACCAACTCCAGACATGGTGAAGTCCCCTCTCGAACACAGGGGTGTACTTATAAGGATTTCATGAATTGTAAACCCACATTCTTTAATGGGACCGGAGGAATCCTTGCTCTGTTCCAATGGATCGAAAGAGCCGAAGCTGTTTTCGAAATGTGCTCGTTCCCCGAAGAAAGCAAAATCAAGTTCGCTGCTGCCACCTTCACTGAAAGGGCCCTAACATGGTGGAATGGCCACGTCAGTTCACTCTCTCTAGTAACAGCCAATGCCATGGGCTGGGATACACTGAAGGACCTGCTGAGAATGGAGTACTGCCCTAGAGGAGAGGTACAGAAGCTTGAAGAGGAACTCCGGAACCTCAAAATGAAGGGAACAGACATAGTGGCTTATACGACCAGGTTCTGCGACCTGGTGGCTATGTCCCCTAACATGATCGCTTCTGTGAGCAAGAAAATCGAGCGATACATCTGGGGTTTAGTGCCCCCATTTCAAGGAAATGTTCTATCTTCCCATCCTGCAACCTTTGATAGCACCAAGTAGTTGGCCCACAGGTTGATTGATCATGAAACTCCTTCCACTCCAGCTACAACAACCACAACTGCCACTGCACCGCCCAAGTCAACCGACAAAAAGAGGAAGCAATGGGATCGGAAGAAGGGCAAGAAAACTCAACCCTTCTCCAAAGATCAACAAATTGTGGTTGTCCATGCTGCCACCACTCCTGCTACCCCTGCACTAGCAAAAACTTATGTTGGGAACCTGCCCAAGTGTCCCAAGTGCCCCTTCCATGACAACGGCCCCTACCGTGAATTGCAATGCACCAACTGCGGCCGGAAGGGCCATACTGTCCGGTTTTGCAGAGCCCAACCCAAACCCATCTCGCAAGTCCCCAGTTCGGCAGTGACCCAGACCTGTTATGGCTGCGATGAAGCTGGCCATTTCAAGAAAAACTGTCCGAAGGCTGGGAATACGGGAGGAACAGGAAGACTACTCGCTATTGGCCACAACGAAGCCGTAGCGGATCCCGCAGTAGTCACGGGTACGTTCCTTCTCAACAACTCTTATGCATGTGTCTTATTCGGTAGTGGTGCAGAAAGAAGCTTCATAAACCAAAACTTTAAACACTTACTTAAACAATCCCCACAACCACTAAAAGAAACATTCGTCGTAGAAATGGCTAACGGAAAGACCGAAAGCTCTAACGAAATTTACATAGGTTGTACCCTCACGTTAGACGATTATTCGTTCCCTATCGACCTCATACCAGTCTCGTTCAAGAATTTCGATGTCATTGTTGGCATTGACTGGTTGAGTCTTCATCGCGTGGATATTCTATGCTTCGATAAAGCCATTCGCCTAAATCCACCGAATAACGAGACTCTGTTGATCTATGGAGACAAACCTGGTACGAGCCTTCGTATCATCTCAAGTATTCAAGCCCAGAAATACTTGCGCAAGGAATATCGCACCTTCCTTGCACACGTTGTCGACACAAGCCAGAAAACGAGAGATCCATAAGACATCCCTGTTGTATGCGATTTCCCTGACGTCTTCCCAGAGGACCTTCCAGGTTTACCTCCCAAACGTCAGGTTGAGTTTAGAATCGACCTAGTCCTAGGAGATACCCCCGTAGGTGAGTTGCCCTATCGTTTAGCGTCGGCTGAGATGCAAGAACTATCCGGTCAACTTAACGAGCTTCTCAACAAGGGTTTTATAAGACCAGGCTTCTCACCCTGGGGAGCTCCGGTCTTGTTCATGAAGAAGAAAGACGGATCATTCTGTATGTGCATCGATTATAGGGAGATCAACAAACTCACGGTCAAAAATCGCTACCCTCTTCCCCGTATCGACGACTTATTCGACCAACTACAAAGGGCGAGTTACTTCTCCAAGATTGATCTTAGGTCCGGGTATCACCAGTTACGAGTGCTTGAGGAGGATGTGTCGAAGACAACCTTCTGAACTCGTTACGGGCACTACGAGTTCGTCGTGATGCCCTTTGGACTGACTAACGCACCCGTAGTGTTCATGGACTTGATGAATTGGGTGTGTCGTCCATACTTAGATCGGTTCGTTATCGTCTTTACTGATGATATACTCGTCTACTCTCGGAGCGAGGAAGAACACAGGGATCATCTACGACGAGTCTTGGAAACCCTGCGATCGGAGAAGTTATACGCGAAGTTCTCTAAGTGAGAATTTTGGATCCGAAGAGTTGAATTCTTAGGACATGTGGTTAGTGAAGAAGGAATCCACGTGGATCCATCCAAGATTAAAGCCATTGAGAACTGGTCAGCACCGAAGACGCCTACAGAAATTCATCAATTTCTAGGCCTCGCTGGCTACTACCGCAGATTCATTCATAACTTCTCCCGAATTGCGAAACCTCTTACCGCATTGACACAGAAAGGCGTAACGTTTGACTGGGAAGAGAAACAGGAGAAGGCATTCCAGACCCTGAAGCAAGCCATATGCACTGCACCGGTGTTATCCCTTCCCGAAGGGATAGAAGATTTCATGGTATACTGTCATGCATCGAACCAAGGGCTCGGTTGTGTCTTGATGCAACGAGGTAAGGTCATCGCCTATGCCTCAAGATAGCTGAAGACACATGAGGTTAACAACACCACTCACGACCTCGAGTTAGGGGCGGTTGTATTCGCTCTAAAGATCTGGAGACATTACTTGTATGGAACGAAGAGCATAATATACACTGACCATAAAAGCCTACAACACATACTGAACCTGAAGGAGCTCAACATGAGACAAAGACGGTGGGTAGAAATACTCAATGATTACGACTGCGAAATTCGTTATCACCTGTGGAAAGCCAATGTAGTAGCAGACGCCCTAAGTAGAAAAGAGTAACCTGGTCGAAGAGTCAAGTCGTTAACAATGACTATCCATTCGCATCTATTCGCACAGATTAAGGAGGCTCAGCTCGAAGCCTTAAAACCTGAGAATGTGGCGGGAGAATCCCTGCGTGGAATGTACAAGAACTTGGAAGTCAAGGGTGATGGAGCCTATTATCTCATGGACCGAATCTGGACTCCGTGCCACGGAGGTTTCAGAGACTTGGTCATAAAGGAAGCACACAACACTCGATACTCCGTTCACCCAGGTTCAGATAAGATGTATCTGGATCTCAAAAAGCTATACGGGTGGCCTAACATGAAAGCAGAGATTGCTACCTTCGTGAGTAAGTGCCTTACTTGCGTAAAGGTCAAGGTCAAATACCAAAAACCATCAGATCTTCTCCAACAACCGGAGATACCGGAGTGGAAGTGGGAGTGGATCACCATGGATTTCATAACCAAGCTACCCAAGACAACGGGTGGGTTGGATACCATTTGGGTCATCGTCGACAGATTGACCAAGTCTGCGCACTTCCTACCCATCAAGGAAACAGACAAGATGGAGAAACTCACAAGAACATACATTAAGGAGATAGTACGACTACGTGGTGTCCCTGTATCTATTATCTCTGATAGAGATAGTAGGTTTACTTCGAGATTTTGGAAATCACTAGAAAAAGCATTAGGGACGAGGCTGGACATGAGTACAGCCTACCATCCACAGACTGACGGACAAAGTGAGAGGACGATCCAAACCTTAGAGGAAATGCTGCGAGCCTGTGTAATTGACTTTAGTAAGTCGTGGGATACACACTTACCTCTTGTGGACTTTTCCTACAACAAGAGTTATCATACGAGCATCAAGGCAGCTCCATTTGAAGCCCTTTACGACCGGAAGTGCATATCCCCTCTGTGCTGGGCTGAAGTGGGTGACACTCAGTTAGCTAAAGGATGAGTTCCTGACAATGCCCTCACAGGTCCGGAGATTATCAGAGAAACGACCGAAAAGATTGTACAGATTCGCGAACAATTAAAAGCCGCTAGGGATCGAAAGAAAAGCTACGCAAATAAACGAAGAAAACCGTTGGTATTCCAAGTGGGAGACCGTGTCCTTTTGAAAGTCTCACCCTGGAAGGCCACGATACGATTTGGAAAGCATGGAAAGCTGAACCCAAGGTACATAGTGCCTTTTGAGATTCTCGCTAGAATCGGCCCCGTAGCCTACAAACTCAACCTACCCCATGAGCTAAGTAACATACATCCTACCTTCCATGTCTCAAACTTGAAGAAATGCATGTCTGATGAGACTCTCGTTATCCCACTCGACGAAATCGAAGTCAACGAGAGCCTCAATTTCATGGAAGAGCCTGCCGAGATTTTGGACCGAGAAGTAAAACGAACGAAACAAAGCCGCATCCCAATTGTGAAGGTTCGGTGGAATACCAAACGAGTACCGAAGTTCACCTGGGAGCGCGAGGATCAAATGAAACTCAAATATCCCCGTCTCTTTGCTTAGTAATAATGTAATAATTTAATTGTTTGAATTCTAAATTTCGGGACGAAATTCCCTTAACGGGGGGATGATGTGACAACCCAAAATTATTTCCGTCATTATAACCCGTTTCCGATAATGGAAAATTCTGTTTTATAAAAAAAGTTCCGTTAAATTAGGGTCGACAAATAAATAAATGTTTTATTTATTTGTTTTTTATGTCAATATCATCGTAATAAAATAAATAAAAACAAGTAACTTACATTTCCATTTAATTGGAAAACGTTATTTTATTTACGACTATTTAACCGGGTAAAAAGCTTAAACCTCGTTAAGCATAAGTATCGGGTAGTCGTATACCGGGTACAACACCCAAGCCTTATATAAAGGAGAGTGAACACTCCATAGAAACCTTTTACCACACTAGACCCACCTTCTCTCTATACTCTCTCTCCTCAAGCCCGATTTCATCCAAAAACTGCAAGTTTCGCCTCCAAAACGTAAGTTCTCTTACCCTAACTTGTTCTAGGCACCTTGGATTTGTGTTTTAGCTTGAAAATCATGTTAGAAGGCTGTAAAGGAGGAGTTTACGGCCTAAGAACCTTCTTAGGTTGTAAACACCTAAAATGTTGCCAAAAGTGCCAAAAATTTTCCCATTAAGCCTAGAAACTAGCTTTGGACTTAACCTAGAAGTGTTTGGACCTTGAATCATCAATTTTTAGGGCTTGAAAGAGGGTTTACGGTCCAAGCACAAGCTTAGACCATAAAAACCTTCTAGTCTTGCAAACGAAGCCCAAAACATTTCCAAATCACATTTAGGCTTAAGATATGGCTTAGGGACTTGCTATTTCGGACATGGAACACCTAAGCATCAATATTTGAGGGGTAAACTAGAGTTTATGGCCCAAGCACATGCTTAGATCGTAAGCTCCCCTAAAACATGCGAAATAAGGGTTTAAGTCCCTTAAAGAGCCTTATACACTCACTAGAACATGTTAGGATTGAGCCAAAAGCCGTGGAATCAAATTTTGGAGGTGTACAAGAGTTTACTACTGTAAACCATGGGGTTTACGGCCGTAAACTCCCAAGGAGTGGTCCTTGGACCGTAAACTCCAATGAAGTACCCTCCTTTGACCTTAAACACCCCTATAACCTTGTATAATACCTTAGAACCACTTCTAGAACCACCAAAAGCTTGAAACCACTCACTTACACTCCAACCATGAGTTTACGGCCGTAAACTCATGGGAGATGTGGTCCCCTAACCGTAAACTCACTTAAGGTGAGTTTTTGAAGAGTAAACTCCTTGGTGAGGACTTATACTCTCTCCTTGCAACCCATTAGCCTTCTAGCACTCAACCATAAGACCTTTAATCACATTAGGATGTCTATATGTGTATAATTAGAGTCTTAATCACTAATTACTTGTAAACATATGTCTTCATATGTTACTAGGATCATAAAGGGTGTACAAGTCTCTACTTGACACCAAACGCTCACCCGAGACTTCCACCCGATCTACTCATCGCATGTGAGTTCATACCCCTTAATGAACCTTTTTAATTGTTTTTACATGTTTTAGGGGGGGGGGGGATACAAGTATAAATTCTACAAGTTTTATTATTAAATTATATGTGATTCACAAATTATCATCAAAAAGGGATTTTCTACACTTTTAGCTGCTTTCCAATAAAACTGTTTTAGTTGATTATCAAATGCATTTTAAGATTAAATTGTTATTAAACTGCTTTTAAAACTGTGTTTAAATTACTTTTTTTTTAAAATTTATCTACACTAATATATTTATATAAGTAAGACTTGAAGGACTTAGGACCGACAACTCGCCTTATTTCCTATTCTTGTTTGATGTGGTCCTAGGGTATCTGTTATCCGTTCGACTGTCGTTGATTTCTTTGTTATATATCTTATATATTAGTGTTATATATGAAAGTCTTCATCCCATACAATACCTTTGTTATTCAAAGGCCAGAAATCATACACTCTAGTTAGGTATAATAGGTATAGCTAAGACTACTACTCGTTCTCTCTACTACTGCTATACTCACTATAATGGCTATTACGACAAGTTAATACACGTATAAGAAAAACACTCTAAGAAAATATACAAAAGACTATTGTACTATAATACCGAAGAATACATGAATCTAGAGTATAACTCACTATCCCTCTATAAGACACTCTACTGCACTTACACCATGTGACCAGGGCTTTCCGGTTGGAAGGCAACACTATATGTATAGATCTATACGGGGCAGACACTATTACATCCCGACTGCTAGCTACAGTCCGAGCCAACTAGGCTCAGGGGTGGCACTACATCACTACACTATGCATGACCGGGAAGGTATCGGGTTCTCTATTACTACTTCAGTCTGGTCACCTGAGGAGTTACCCCTTTATCCAACATAATACACTAAGACTTAAGTCTAAGCTAACATCCCGAAGTAAGTAAATATCTATTACTAATGGAAGTTTGCACCACTACTACTGTTAACAGGCATAATTTCTCTTCACCTATGTTACTCACACAAGATTTATTACTGTACTTTTACAACTGAAAGTTTTCAATGAAAATACTTACAAACAACTCAAAGGATTTTAACTTACAAAGTACTTTTCTGGAAAATATAGGATTTTCTAGGGATTTCTACTACTTATAAACATAAATTTCAGGTTTTATTCTATAAGTTTGGAAACACTTTTATACAACAAAGACACTAAATTCTTATGAACTCACCAGCTTTATGCTGATACCCATTTTCAAAATAACTTGTATCCTCAGGTCAAAGATAAATAGGTACAGGTGCAACTTTTGGAGAAGATGGAGCACATACAAGACCCATCTTTTATTTTGTTCTACTTTTGGTGTCTATGAAACTTTACAGAACACGTTTGTAATTAAATTTACTATATATATATGCAATAGTTGTTGTCGCTTGTTTTTACTATTATGCAATTGTTATGATACTGTACATGACGTCCTCCACCCCGGAACGTATTCCGCCGTTATCGGTTTTTGGGTGTGACAGATTTGGAGTTAGGGGCGGTAGTGTTCGCTCTCAAGATCTGGCGACATTATCTGTATGGGGTTTGGTGTACGATATACACGGACCACAAGAGCTTGAAGTATTTGATGGATTAGCCCAACCTGAATATGCGCCAGAGGAGGTGCTTGGACGTGGTCAAGGATTATGATTGTGAGATCCTGTACCAGCCGGGCAAGGCTAATGTGGTAGCCGATGCATTGAGCCGTAGGGCGGAGGGTGCCCCAATTCGAGATGTTTGTTTGAAATTGTCAGTGATGACCCCAGTGTTGGATACTATTCGTGGGGACCAGGCTGAGGCTGTTAAGCCAGAGAGCCAGAAGAGGGAGCGAGTTGTCGGGCTGGTATCGGAATTTGTTACCGATAGCTGGGGGCTTATGACATTTCAGGGCCGGATTTGGATACCATCTGTGGGCGGAACACATACCATTTTGTTGGAAGAGGCTCATCGATCGAAATTCTCGATCCATCCCGGGGCCACTAAGATGTTTTTGGACCAGAAGAAGGATTATTGGTGGCCCTGTATGAAGAGGGATGTCGCATGGTTTGTAGAGAGGTGCTTGACCTGTCGCAGGGTGAACGCCGAGCACCAGCGTCCAGATGGTAAGCTGCAGCCATTAGAGATTCCAGAATGGAAATGGGAACAGATTACCATGGATTTCATCACCAAATTTCCAAGAACCGCGAGGGATGTCGATGCAATTTGGGTGATTGTAGACAGACTGACGAAGAGTGCTCACTTCCTGGCCATCAATGAGAGCTCTTCCGTGGAGAAGTTGGCAGAGATATACGTGAGAGAAGTGGTATCGCGGCATGGAGTGCCGATCTCGATTGTCTCAGATCGAGATGTACGTTTCACTTCCAGATTCTGGAAGAAGTTTCATCAGGAATTGGGTACAAAACTGCATTTTAGTACCGCATACCACCCACAGACTGACAGGCAGAGTGAGCGGACGATTTAGACGCTCGAGGACATGGTCTGGGCATGTGTGTTGGATTTCGGCGGGAGTTGGGACACGTATTTGCCCTTGGCAGAGTTTTCTTATAACAACAGCCATCATTCGAGCATTGGTATGCCGCCCTTTGAGCTGTTGTATGGGAGGAGGTGTCAAACCCCTATTTGCTGGGGAGAAATAGGGCAGCGTGTGATGGGCAGCACCGAGATTGTGCTTCAGGCGACAGAGCAGATCCAGCAAGTCAGGCAGAGGCTGTTGACCGCTTAGAGTCGTCAGAAGAGTTATGCGGACAGACGCCGGTCCGAGCTCGAGTTTCTGGTCGGCGACTTCGTGCTCCTGAAGGTCTCTCCTTGGAAAGGAGTGATCCGATTTAGGAAGAGGGGCAAGTTGGGGCCCCGATATATTGGACCTTTCAGGGTGATCGTGAGGGTAGGCACGGTAGCCTATCGTTTGGAGTTGCCAGCAGAGTTGGGTCAGATTCATGACACTTTCCACGTGTCGCAGTTGCGAAAATGTATAGCCGACGAGTTGGCAGTGGTGCCATTAGAAGATATTTAGGTGGATGCGAGCCTGAATTATGCCGAGAGACCGGTGGAAATCAGGGATCGGAAGATCAAGGTTTTGAGGAACAAGGAAGTGCCGCTAGTGTAGGTCCTGTGGCAGCATCGGAAAGGGTCAGAGTTGACTTGGGAACCAGAGCGTGAGATGCGGGAGCAACATCCGGAGTTGTTTGCAGAGTGAGACTTCGAGGGCGAAGTCTGATTCTAGTGGGGGAGAATTGTAACACCCATATTCCCAGGTATGATATTTTGTTCTTTTATTTTTCGGTTTTGTAGGGGGAACTCGGCGAGTTGGCGTCTAGACTCGCCGAGTATGGTCATAGATTTGTACGTGAGTTCACAGCTGGACTCGGCGAGTTCATGAGTGGACTCGGCGAGTCCACGTTGTTTAATGAAACCCTATTTTCCAAGGTTTTAGACCTATTTAAAGGGCCTTATGGCCGTTATTTGCGGCCACCAACCCCGGAGAGAAACCCTAAAGAGATCGAGAGTGTTTGTGAGGAAGGAGAGGCCAATCTTGATATTTGGCGGGTGTTTTTGCAAGAAGGAAGTGTTTAAGGCAAGTGGAGGCTGAAGGAGTAGCAATTTTTGGTGGTTTTGAGCTCATAGAGATTGCATTGAGGTATTATTCTTTGACTTTCTTCAGTTTTGGTGTTGATTCTTTGTGTTAGGGTTTTCCTAACCCTTTTAGAGATTGATTAAGTGGTGTATTTGGTCCCTCCTTGAGTTTGTGTTCTGGATCTGGACCCAAAGAGGTCCAGAGACCTTAACCCTTGGAGCTTTATGAGTCATTTTGGAAGTCATGAGCTTAGAATGTCATTTTTGGGGCTAAATCACCATTTTGGACCATTTCTATGTTATATGTGTGTGTGTCAAGGTCCGAACTTTACGTGATTATCATGCTTGGGGAGGCCAGATCTATGATTGTATGGAATAGATCTAACCTCAGAAGTTGTTTTTAGTTTGTGAATGACATGAACTCGCCGAGTCCCAAGAACAGACTCGGCGAGTAGTATGAAGGTTGCCCGTTAATCACTCAGTGAGTGGAGTTGCCGAGTTGGGGGAATGACTCGGTGAGCCAGGGAGAGTCAGGGGCTTGAGTTCAAGTTGGAACTCGCCGAATTGTTCTTGAGACTCGGCGAGTTGAGTCGGGGTGTCCCCGTGATTCATGCTAGGTGGAACTCATCGAGTCAAGGGAAGTACTCGACGTGCCAAGAGAGAATCTGAGAGAGTCAGTGGACACGTGTAGACTCACCGAGTCGCCCTTGTGCACTCGTCGAGTCGGGTTAAGTTGACCATTGACCTTGTTGACTTTTACGGTTGAGTACAGTTGTATTTATGAGAATATTACTTTATGTGATTAGGCGGAGGCTAGATCATACTTCTTCCGAGTCAGATATTTTCCGAGATTCTAGGGAAAAGTTTTTGTAGAGATTCTGGGGAAAAGTTTTGTGATAATAACATTTGATACAATGTGTTTGACATTATTTATGAATGAATGAATCTTTTAAAAATGAAAAATTATTTTGAAAATTCACGTTGTTACATTTTGCATGTGTTTCTTGTTGTGGTATAATTATATAACAGAAAATACTCACCGAATTGTAAGAATCCTCCATCATTACCATTAGTACAAAACAAAGCAAGATAAACATAGCTATATTGTGCTATACATTCGACTTACATAGAAAAGGGTTCTTATACACCACAAAAAAACATACTAAACTATAATAGGTATAGTTAGGTTGCATGTACATTTCAAACATTTTGATAAACTATAATAGGTGTAGTTTATGATCATTTACATTACCAAAGGTTTTCATACGAAAAGGGTACAAATACAAAGTACCGGTTTTCATACAAGGGGTACAAATACAAAGTACCGATTTTATACGAAAAGGGGTACAAATACAAAGTACCGGTTTTATACAAAAAAGGGGTATGAAAACAAAGTACCAGGTTTTCATACGAAAAGGGGTACAAATACAAAGTACCGGTTTTATACAAAAAGGGGTACAAATACAAAGTACCAGGTTTTTATACAAAAACGGGTACGGATACAAAGTACCATGTTCACATAAAATAGTTATTATGATATTAAAACTATACTTCATCTAGAATTGTTAGACTTCAGCTATAATTGCTAAGTGTATATGCTAGAGTCATATAAGAATCTAGTCACAATCGACTTAGAATTGGTGGGCCCGCCTTATCTCCTGTTCCTTGTTTGGTTGTGGACCTGGGGCAGACCCATTATATTCAACGGTTTATTTAACTTACTTTTTATATAATTTATATACGCTGAGTGATTATAGAAGGAATCTATGGGTCTTTCTAGGATTTATTATCGCATAACATAGAAGCATTCATTTCATACATAATGAGGAAATATTGGATTTTCTGGAAATCAAACTCTATCGCTTTTACAAGGAAAACAGTTTCTTCCTAAAACAAAACTCTTATGAACTCACCAACTTAATTGTTGACACTTTTTCAAAACTACTCTTATTCTCAGGAAATCAGTGAAACAGGGAAACATCAACGCTTTGAGGATGGGACGTTAAATCGTCAAACAATCTATTTTGTCATCATAATGTAATTGATTTTGAAACATGTAAACGTATACAATGGTGTAACTTTTTCAATTATATTTATGACGGTTGTATTTACTTTGAGCACTATTATGCACGTTGTTGTGATACTATACATGAAGTCCTCTACCCCCGGACGTTTCCGCCATCCTTGGTTTGGGGGTGTGACAGATTGGTATCAGAGCATTGTTTATAGTAAACTAAGTATATCGAACCACATAAGATATACAAACTATAAATGCATTGGGACTAAGGTCTCTGATTTAAAGTTTTCAAAACAATTATACTTTTAGAAATAAATAATTTCCTATTAAAAGTGTACATGCATGCATACATACTAAGGTCAACATCAATCTAGAACAAAACAAAAGTAATGATTGTTGGATATCACAGGTAAGCTCGGGGATGTATGGTCAGTCTTGGGAGTGGCATAGCCTGATCAACTATGCTGGTCCGAGGAGTGATTAGCGCATGCCCAAGAATGGTTGTGATATGGCAACAAGTCTAAAAACTTACCAACACTACCACAATGAGAACATTAGAACCAAACATAAAATTGAAAATACTATAGGAGTAATTTGTAATTGTTGGGTTTTGAGCATTCTAACACTTCCTAAGTGTACATGCAACCCTAAATACCTTGGATCTATGTTTTCTCTATTATACATGCAAATAAGAACTTCCAAGGTATTATCCTAATCTAGCATATAAAACAATGGATATAGTAGGATAGAATACATACCTTTTTGGTGTAGTAAGTCTTCATGAAGCTTGAGTGCTTAGTGCCCCAAGTGTGACACCTCAAATGGAATCACAATCATCAAAACACTTGGAATGACTTGAGAGAATTCTACACTCATCAAAATCGGCTAGCCCTTTCTTCACTATCTCTAGTGGCCGATTTTTCCTCAATAATAAGATGCTTATATAGTTACACAATTAGGGTAAACTCTTAATTGTCATGGCTTTCCATTTCCTTGGATCCATGGGTACAAATACACCATGGAGCATCCATGGACCATCCTATGGGTTTTAGCCCAACTTGATTATCCATGGAGCATTAGCCCACTATACAAGTATGGATGATTTACACAATCAACCCATATATTTAATTAGTCTTCTTTTGATCACTTAATTAATCCTAGATTAATTCTTGATCAATACTAATTAAATAATCTTATTATTCTTATTATTAATATACTAGAACTTATAATATATTAATAACCATAAGTGTCTTATTTCTCTCATTCAAGTGCATGATGGTATGCAACCCAAATGGACCATGCCGAGTCGGGTCAAGTCTTACCAAATATAGTTATGGACTTAGACATTAATCCAACAGTCTCCCACTTGGATAAGTCTAAAACTATTATTGCGTATGACTTCAGGAACCAACTGGCAATCGTAGCTCTCAAAAGCTTCTGTCGAACTCTGACCTTGTCGATGAACTCTGACCTTTGTCAGTGACTTGTCCATTAGATAAGGGATCATATATTCCTCCATTCTAGATATCATATGGACTGAGACATGGATTATAATCATTCTCTCTGTCCATTTGTTGTTTCCCGATTTCCGATTTATGACAACTAACTAATTGAACGAATCAAATCAGTCCTGGCCCGGCCGAGCACTTCCATTTGTCATCATCAAATCATCGAGGGGCCCACAGATATCGCTTTTATCCCGAAGGTAAAAGGAACGGATAAACTTCGACTCATATGGATTGTTCTACTACTTGTTGAATCATACACAAAGGCACGTTTTATAGCACCGAGTTACCAAATGCGTTTTCGTGCAATCAATGTACTATCAACTCATAGTAACAACTCATATCTCTAGGTTTGAAGAATATAAGATATTATCATCTCATGATCACTCGTGATAAAATCCATGAAGTGATTCCAATGAGCGCGGGTTGAATCCAATACTCAGAACTTATGAGCACTCATGAGTGTTGTAGCCCTTTGTCCAACACCTTAGACCTCTACAAGCCAACCCATGACAGTCTTAATTCATATCTACTTCCAACATATGACCGACTGTGGATAGTTTGAATAACTTAGTCATTCTGGAAGAATAACCTAGTTTATTCGGGAAGTCAAAACATGCAAAGTAAAACACAATAATAATTGAATCCAATATGGTATCAACTCTTTGAACATAAATAAAACACCTTTTATTTATCACCATATGATTACACATTATTCATTGTATACTGTTTCAGCTATCAACTTTATTCTTGAATTTAAAACAATAGTTGTCCCATGCTCCAAGCATGTACACTATGTTTTCTTAAACACTAGTCATGCCACACACCAAGTATGCATACTATGTTTGTCTATGATCTTTACTTTGTGAACTAGATCAATTGAACATAACTTCAATGATTCTCTTTTCACACTCCCAAATCCTTACTGCAAATGCAAGAATTCCAAATTCATGCCATTTACAGAAATCTGTTAGATTCTAAACTTATATGCATTGATCCTGTTGTAACGATTATGCACAAAGTCACAAAGACTTGGCAACAATCATTACAGAGTATTCCAAGGGAGATCAACTCCTTGGAAATATCCTTCTTGCATTAAGTTTCCTTAATCTTACACAGATTGAAAATTCTAACTTTGAAACATTTCCAGATTCCATTTTGACTATCACTTCTGAACAAGAGTTGCCTCCTTATAGATTATGTCAATATGGTCCTTCCAGAATTATCACTATACTTCCAATTGTCCTTGAGTAACCAATCTTTGGTAAACCTTAGATTGTCCTCGACAATTGTTTAATCCTTTTAGTCATATCCAGTTCTAAACCTTTTCCCTTCTTAATGCCCCAGGCATTTGGAAAATTTTAGAACGGATGAATATAGCACATGTAATCGATCCTATATCCGAAGCATATGGGACACGATTCATGATGTATTACATAAAGACTAAACCAGTCTTTTGCTATAATATTTCCATTTCAATTTGCCAAGTTCTCATAATTCAGATTATGAAAAGGGATGCCGTAATCATAATCGAATTTTAGAATGCAAATAATGGACCCATATACAGAATTTCCTTATGTTGAGCCATTCCAACATGAAATTCATATATATCCTTGACTAAATGATTAAAACCTCACGATCTAAGCTTATAGATTTGAGATGAAGCATAATTTCCTCTCCCTTAATTATAGCAAAACAACTTTTTCCCAATTGAAATTTTTGTTTTCTATAATTAACATTGCTAACTTGCAATACTTATCATAATTATCATGCTCCCACTAACATGATGATTATTAGCATAACACTTATGCTCCCACTAGCTTTGACATGTACTCAGAAATCAGCTGGACAGTCTGAAATTTAGATTCATACACCCTTTCCGTAGATAGCTCACCTGTGTGTCTAAGCAATTTCAAGAACCATGAAAAGGGATACCGTAATCATGGTCTCAATTGCTTAGGCATTTGCCATTTCTCACTAGTCCATGTTAGTGTGCCGGTTAACCACACGCGCTCCACTAACGACTTTTGAAAATGCAAATAACACAATTGATATCTTCGTAAAATCTACTTAGTGAAAGCGTTTCCTCACCATCATTTTCATGAATCGGAGAGAAACCTTATGACACTTAGATTTATATGGTGTATGAGTTCCTACCCATATGAATTTGTCAAACCATAATCACAAGACAAAGATAATGACAAATCCAAAACCATATGGATTGAACTCAATCTTAACTTCTTGCCACCTGGCAGCTCAAGGGCCTGCCATTGCTTCCAAGTTGTTATGCAACAAACTGAGAACTCTAAGAACTCATATGCAAAGCCAACTTTAACTGGAATGGGCACATATATGTCAACACGATAGGTTATAAACCTCAAGTCGTGTGCTAGTGAAGAACTTCAGGTTTTATTCTTGATTATTTCTTGAGACTTTCAAGACCTTTAAGACTCCCACTGTCCTCTTGACATATAAGACTCCCTTGTCAAATATCCAAGAGATAGTGAGGATTCTAATCAAGACAAACACTTCACACAATTGGCCTAAGTTGGTCTTTGTTTTATCCAAAACATCACAACTTACCAATTTCAAATGTACAAGAGTAGAAAAATTTTACTCTTACATTTGACAAGTGTTTTAAACCTTCTTTAAGACATGTCACTCTAATGACAATCTTGGAGTATGACTCTAAGACTTGTATTGGAACGAAGTATGACTCATCTTCTTGATTTAACCACTTCAACAATTCAAGATCCCTCTTCTTAGTCATAAGAATGCACTAAGATTTCCTTAGAGAACTAATTGTGCTATGGTTTCTTAATCATTAAGATGATCACAAAAACTGATACTAAAGTACTCTCCCATCTTTTCAGATTTGAGAAACTTTTATCCTTCTGCCTTATTTGATTCTTCTTATCGATCTTTAGTGGTGGACTTAATCAGTGCACAAGAATGTGTACTCGATCCCTAAGTAATTAGTCTTAATTTTCCAAAACTTGAAAGTTCTCATTCATCATGCTATACAACTTGCATGATTCCAAGTTCCGGTCCAATTGAAACTTGGGTGATGAGAATCTTTCCTTATTTGGTAAATTTAGACATTACCACAAATGAAAGAATCAATTTCATACTTCCACTCTTGCTACTAATGGAATCTTATAAGCAACAAAAATTTCCACAGATGCCATTGTAAGGATATTTTAAAATAAATAAAATCAAAAATTTCCTTTTATTTTAAAACTTTGCGGAAAAACTATCCTTACAATCCATATGAAAACTTGTTGTTATCTATTCCTAAGAAATATCTCATAACTCCTACGAAGTAGCTCAAGAATCCGATTTTTCAAACTATGCGATAGAAATCCATCTATGCGATCAGATTCAGCATATTCTTCCTTTAAGTTTCTTCACTTTCCTTTGATTCTTAAACCATCACCATGCGACTCGGTCACATCATGTATCAAGAATCTCAGAATAGAAACTTAACAGAGTTAGATAGTGGATTTTACCTGAAGTAGAGTCAAACTTATTGACTTTAACATCCTTAGGTAAATTTGGCAGCTTCGCAACCAATGCCCCTTCCTTTGGCAATATAAACATATGGACCCTTTGATAAAGGTACACGGGACTATCACAGACTTAGCTTTTCTCTTTACCATTTGGTCAACCGAGTTGACTATGGCCGATCCCTTTCCACTGGGAAGAGAGAGCTTTACTAGATATCCAATGTCATCATTGTCAATGTCCATAAAGATTTAGGAAGTTGATCTTAGCAAATAGATAAGATCATTAAGGGTCTTGTCATAGTCTGTTTCATAGGTGTCCCAAAGGAACTCACTATGTGACTTAGAAAGTGATTGAACCACCAACTTTCTCAAGACTTTGACACCCAACTCTCCCGGCTTGTCAATATGTGACTACATCTCCAAGATGTGCTCACACCTAGACCTTGCCTTGCCAATAGGGCTTGAGTGACCTTAAACTTTTCAAGAACTTGTGGGTTGGGGAGAATAATTGGAGGAGGTGAAAGAAGTATGATTTCCAAAGGACATCATCTTCATTTAGGAAACCTTGTTTCACTAGATTTGGGAAGATCATAGGTGTCTATTACAGACATCTTTTGGGAGATATTCAAGATAGTTGATTTAAAGTCCTTAATATGACACCCAATATGAAATATTAAGGCTAGGACCCAACAAACTATTTTATAACTCAGAAGAGGGATGCCGTAATCCAAGCTATAAAATATTTGAAGGTAGGTGAATGACGATTCACCAATTTCCACCAAGATAAACGAAATGTATTATTAGGTTTTAATTGGTTTTGAAACTCCTAGATCTTTGAGATTCATTGAACTATTCAAAGGCATGTTTCAATCTCGAGTGTGCCCTTCAGGTTTTGTGACTGGGATGCCGAGGATCACAAAACAAGGTGTGAAGTAACCATGCAAATCACTTGGTACCCTTAATAAATTACCCCTCAATCGATGTGCCGGTTAACCACACACGCTCCATCGATACTATGATAAATATTAAGTCACCCTTTACCTACCTTGTTAAGTCCAAGTTAGTGTGCCGGTTAACCACACACGCTCCACTAACGACTTAGACAAAGTGTAAAGTGTAATTTCATGGATTAGCACCTTATTCACATTTTTCCTAAGTAACTAAGATTGGGTATTATTAAAAGTTTAGTTACTTAGTATTTTCATTAATACTTTTAATGAAGGGAGAATTATAGTCCTGTCAAACCCGTTCGGCTAACGACCCTCCACCGGTCAAGCAAGCGGTGGGTGAGAGTGGACACCCATTAAGTTGCCATTTTATAGGCAACAACCTTATACCCACCTTATAGACCGGCTTCGTGAATGAGGCGTACTAGCGGTAAGACTGACTTTACTCTTATACATATATATATTATTAACTTATAATATTATAAAGTATAAGGGTTGAATTTTAACTTTTAAAATTCTAAGGGCTAACTTGGAATTAAAGTATTCATTAGAGAAAACTTTACAAATTCCAAAACTTGAGGGCAAGTTTTGAAACTATTCAAAACTAATTAATTCCATAACTTATGTGTTTAAAGTAGTTTTAATCCAAAAACTCTTCAAGTTCCATAACTTGAGGACAAGTTATGGAAGACTTTAAACTAATAAAAGAATTAACTTTTCTTTATTTTATAACTTATGGAATTAATTAATGTTACACCTTTTTTTATTTTATTTTTATTTTATTAAATGAAGAGACTCTTGGTCCTCCATAACTTGAGGACAAGTTATGGAGTCATAAAACCATTTAATTAGAACTAGACTCTTCATTTTGTAACCTTTGCCAATTTTTATGAGTTTTATGATTCTTAAATGTGACTTTTCATATAACTTGAGGACAAGTTACAAAAACACATTTTAGAATCAATTCTTAGATTAATTTGGATTAAAACCAACTATCACATAATTTTCATCATTAATCCAAATTCACTCATAAAACAAGATAACACAAAAAACTTTTGGTGATCCATAACTTATTCTTAAGTTATGTAATCCTTTAAAACATTAACACCAAATTTTGTAACTCCAAAAAAACTTTGAATCAATTTTTTTTTTTAAAACCTTTTCAAATCCATAACTTATGGAGGTTTCAAAAAAAATAAAACTTTTTAGATCAAACTTTTAAAACTAATAAAATAATCATATTATTTTATCTTTTATTAAATTTGACCTATTCAACTCATAAAGCAAATTATTCAAATTTTACAAATAATTAGTCTTTCACAAGAACAAGTAATTATCTTAAAATTTGACGAACTTCATGTTTTTTTTCTTTTTTTTTTCAACTTTGAAAATAAAATATTTGCATCAATATAACAGAAAACAACCCGTGGCTCTGATACCACTGTTGGGTTTTGAGCATTCTAACACTTCCTAAGTGTACATGCAACCCTAAATACCTTGGATCTATGTTTTCTCTATTATACATGCAAATAAGAACTTCCAAGGTATTATCCTAATCTAGCATATAAAACAATGGATATAGTAGGATAGAATACATACCTTTTTGGTGTAGTAAGTCTTCATGAAGCTTGAGTGCTTAGTGCCCCAAGTGTGACACCTCAAATGGAATCACAATCATCAAAACACTTGGAATGACTTGAGAGAATTCTACACTCATCAAAATCGGCTAGCCCTTTCTTCACTATCTCTAGTGGCCGATTTTTCCTCAATAATAAGATGCTTATATAGTTACACAATTAGGGTAAACTCTTAATTGTCATGGCTTTCCATTTCCTTGGATCCATGGGTACAAATACACCATGGAGCATCCATGGACCATCCTATGGGTTTTAGCCCAACTTGATTATCCATGGAGCATTAGCCCACTATACAAGTATGGATGATTTACACAATCAACCCATATATTTAATTAGTCTTCTTTTGATCACTTAATTAATCCTAGATTAATTCTTGATCAATACTAATTAAATAATCTTATTATTCTTATTATTAATATACTAGAACTTATAATATATTAATAACCATAAGTGTCTTATTTCTCTCATTCAAGTGCATGATGGTATGCAACCCAAATGGACCATGCCGAGTCAGGTCAAGTCTTACCAAATATAGTTATGGACTTAGACATTAATCCAACAGTAATATCATAACTTATATGAAAACTAAATAGATCCTTAATAATAGGTCTATAGTCCCTAAGTGGATACTCTAAGGTTATATATAACTTAGAAATCATAGACTTAGAATTTGTGGTCATTGCCTTACTTCCTTTTCTTTGTTTGGATGTGGACTTAGGGTAGGATCACTTATTCGAAGGTCTATCATATCTTGTTATATGAAATGTGTAAGAATCCTCCATCATTACCATTAGTACATAACAAAGCAAGATAAACATAGTTATATTTTTCTATACATTCGACTTACGTAGAAAATGGTTCTTATACACCACAAACAAACATACTTAACTATAATAGGTATAGTTAGGTTGCTTATACATTTCAAACATCTTGATAAACTATAATAGGTATAGTTTATGTTCATTTACATTACAAAAGGTTTTCATACGAAAAGGGGTACAAATACAAAGTACCGGTTTCATACGAAAAGGGGTACAAATACAAAGTACCGGTTTTATACGAAAAGGGGTACAAATACAAAGTACCAGTTTTATACGAAAAGGGGTACAAATACAAAGTACTGGTTGTATACAAAAAGGGGTACAAATACAAAGTACCAGTTTTTCATACGAAAAGGGGTACAAATACAAAGTAACGGCTTTATACGAAAAGGGGTACAAATACAAAGTACCGGTTTTATACAAAAAGGGGTACAAATACAAAGTACCAGGTTTTCATACAAAAAGGGGTACAAGTAAAAAGTACCAGGTTCACATGAAATAGTTTTCATGATATTAAAACTATATTTCATCTCGAATTGTTAGACTTCAGCTATAATTGCTAAGTGTATATGGTAGAGTTATATAAGAATCTAGTCACAATCGACTTAGAATTGGTGGGCCCGCCTTATTTCATGTTCCTTGTTTGGTTGTGGACTTGGGGCAGACCCATTATATTCAACGGTTTATTTAACTTAATTCTTATATAATTTATATACGCTGAGTGATTATAGAAGGAATATATGGGTCTTTCTAGGTTTCATTATCGCATAACATAGAAGCATTCATTTCATACATAATAAGGAAAATATTGGATTTTCTAGAAACATACTTTGTTACTTTTACAAGGAAAACAGTTTCATTCTAATAAAAAACTCTTATGAAATCACCAACTTAATTGTTGACACTTTTTCAAAACTACTTGTATTCTCAGAAAATCAGTGAAACGGGAAAACATCAGCGCCTTGAGGATGGGACGTTATATCGTCAAACAATATATTTTGTCATCATAATGTAATTGATTTTGAAACATGTAAACACATACTTTGGTGTAACTTTTTCAATTATATTTATGATGGTTGTATTTACTTTGAGCACTATTATACTCGTTGTTGTGATACTATACATGAAGTCCTCCACCCCCGAACGTTTCCGCCATCCTTGGTTTGGGGGTGTGACAGATTGGTATCAAAGCATTGTTTATAGTGAACTAAGTATATCGAACAACATAAGATATACAAACTATAAATGCATTGGGACTAAGGTCTCTGATTTAAAGTTTTCAAAACAACTATACTTTTAGAAATAAATAGTTTCTTGTTAAAAGTATACATGCACGCATACATACTAAGGTCAACATCATTCTAGAACGAAACAAAAGTAATGATTGTTGAATATCACAGGTAAGCTCGGGGATGTATGGTCAGTCTTGGGAGTGGCATAGCCTGATAAACTATGCTAGTCCGAGGAGTGATTAGCACATGCCCAAGAATGGTTGTGATATGGCGACAAGTCTAAAAACTTACCAACACTACCACAATGAGAACACTAGAACAGAACATGAGTTTAAAATACTATGGGAGTATCTTTTGTTACTATAAGTGCTTACATGAGAACTAATCAGGTCTCTATCAAGTAGGTCAATAGTTGTTAAGTTGATACGCTAAGGTTATATGAAATTTAGGCGTTATAGACTTAGAATCTGTGACCGTTGCTTTACTTCCTGTTCTCGTTGGATTGTGGATTTGGAGTTAGAGTCACCTATTTGAAGGACTATCCTGCCTTGGTTTCATATAACCGGTACACACTACATAAGTATTGATATAGACTGATACAGATCACCTAATAATTATCTAGATAGTTCATCCAATAATTATCTTCTTACTCCTATTCCCGCACGTTCAAAATAACAAGATCCTACTTACTGGGCGACCCCTACTTTCCCAATCCGAACCCGAGAAATGGTGAATGGTTATGAGAAGAATCAGAAGCGGAACCGGAGGTAATCAATCCTCCATGCATAGCAAGGGTTTCTGCGAACCGTTTCGACTACATCGAACCTCTGCCCCCGTTGGTCAACCGTGATCGAGGGTTGAATGCCGATAGCAATGGCAACAACCACCACGTGGAGACCAAAGAGGGTGCTATGACCGCAACCACGGGGGACCGACTGACAGAGCCCTCCTGGTGAAGACCCGGCCGATCGCGAACATCGGGGATTAAAACAGGTAGACTACAACCCGAGTTCGGAAACTGCGCGCGACTACAGACCCTACTGTCTCACGTACCCGAGACTCGGAGATAGACTACTATTTCAGAGGCCAACATTCTTTTTAGAACCTTATCACAGCTCGGGCAGAGGCAAGAGAGTAACAGGATAGACACACGGCATCCAAAGAGAGGAGAATTGCAGCCAAGCATCGATTGGCAGATCTACAAGGTGCATCGACTTTGCCTTAGGCATCGCAAGGGACAGATCGTTGTGAGTAGAGTTCATACCGCTCACAAGACCTTGTAAATTAGGTTCATGAGTATGCATTGTGTGACAACCCTATATTTTTCCAAAGTAGTGTAACGCTTAAATGTCAAATATAACAAAAACTATTTGGAACCAACTAAATTAACCTTGAAAATAAAGCGTTGAAATATCTAAGTTGGGATGCATCAAATATTAGATATCATGCCAAGGTTTCCAAAAACATAAAAAAACGCTCAAAACCGGGTTATATTGAAGAAATGATAACCACTCGTATATTTACGACACGCCGTTAAAACATTATTTGACGTAAAAAGTAAAATCACAATAAAATGCATTTTAGCCTTAAGTATCTAAACAAACAGGGCCGGTCCAAACCTATTGTGGGCCCAGGGCAAAAAGAAAAAATGGGCCCTAGAATAATAAATAAATTTTAATTTAATTTAAAAATAAATACGTCGTTACAAAGTCCACAAAAAAAATCGCTATTAATATTAGAAACATAAATATGACCACAACATTACCTAAAAGAGAAATTACTATCATTTTAATTCAAATTAGTTTTTCTGCATTCAAACTAGTATTATTTTCATTCAAACTAGACGAACTCGATGGTTTAAAAAAATTATGTATAGATCCTTTATAAGTTTGATTGAAGACATCAGAAAATTTCGTTTCTTTCTTTTTTTGGCTTCTAGATAATTGTTTTTTGGAAAACATTGTAGATTGTCAATAGCTAAATATTATCTACTTATGGGAAAAGATTACATCTAATTTTTGATATATGATTTCTGTCTTAAAGTTGTAGAAGCGTAATATCATATTTAATTTAAATCAAGGTTCAACTGCAAAATAAAATCAAATACAAACAATCGAACGTCTGAATTTAAAACTAGCTTTAAAGTTTTGAATTCTGAATCATATATCAATAAATATATTATCTTCTTAAGTAAAAAAATCTAAAAAGTAGGTAGAAGATATAAAGTTATGTCTCAAGAAATCTGAGAAAAAAAAACTATAAGCTTTTCAACATTTGATTAGATACCAGGACGAGGAATCGGGGATGTGAATACAAAATAAAATCAGAAACAACACTAAAACATCAAGAAAATTAGGATTGGATTTAAAATTTTGAGTTTTGAATCAGATATCTACAAAGAAATGATATTGTTAAGTAAAAAATATGAAAAGTAGGTAGAAGCTATAAAGAATTGACAGTCCAGTCTCCAGCAATCTAGCAATCTGAGACACAGATACACAAACAAAATCAATAAATAAATAAATAAATAAATAAATAAAAACTATAAGAAGGGTGAATAAGAAATCAAATCAGAATGAGAAACAAAAGAATCAGAGGAAAAAAAACAAACAAAAAAATCTATAGCTAACCTTATGGTTTTTATCTCATTCGTTGGGTGCTTTGCAATTTTGCATTTAATCGACATAACTGATTATAATCTGAAGGATGGTAAGAGACTACGAGAAGGGAAGAAGTCACAGGACATAACTGATTATAATCATTATTCTGATGTTGATTCACGAGGCAACAGTTAGGATTCAGGAGGTGTCAGTTAGATTAATTGGTTCCCGCTTGATGAGGATTCTTGTAAGACGCCCTAAACAGTAGTGTTTGCTTAACGTTACTTCAAAAATCGTTTCAGAGTCCAGACAAAAAGATGTTATTTCATTGGGCTAAAGTTTGGTTAATTTTGTAATTGGGCCCTTAGAAGACATATACACAAAATTTATTTTTTTTATATATGTATATATATTATATATTTGAGAAATTTTGGGCCCCTTAGAGTCGTGGGCCCTGGACGGTCGCCCGGGTTGCCCACCGTCTGGACCGGCCCTGTAAACAAAAGTCGTAGATCTCGTTGGAAGGTGAGCGTGCATAAAAAGATCGCCCAAATTGGACTTCGTATGAACAAGTTACGAATTTTCAAAGTTTCGTAACAGTAGTAGAGGGCTAAAAACTCGAATTGAAGATCGAGTGTTAATTAGCTATCACCACCTAAACGGAAGTTGAAGATCTCCACAATATTAATAAAACGATAAAAAGACAAACGAAAACCGACGTCGAATAAAGAAACTATGAAATTTTAACGGACTTTAGAAGGCCCGGCCTATTAAAATTATATCATTAAAAATAAAGTCAAAACTAGCCAACGGAGTCTAAATGAAAGTTGTAGAGCATAATCTCACCTACGTGTGGATATAAAGAACACGAAAAACGGAGCTTGTACGCGAAAGTTACGGAATTTAGAAGACGGAAGCCAGAATTACGACCCACGTAATATGGGAGTACGCCCCGCGTACTAGGCTCAGAGTCGAGTCCCATCGGCTGCCCCCTCTACGCTTAGCTAGACCTGAGTCGTAAGCCATGACACATTATTACGCCCCGCGTAACCGAGGTACGCCCCGCGTACTACGTACGCCCAACGTACTTCGGAGGTACGTGCCGCGTACGACGAGTTTCCAACCTATAAATAAAGAGTTTGAGCTACGAGTTTTTGCACACCATTCTCAATTCCTCAGTCATTCTCCCATACTTCTAAGCTCCAGAGACCATTCCATCACCTCGGTTTCCGCACTCGAGCCCCCAACGAAAGATCTACACTGCAGAGATCCCCGAAGAGCCCGAAGACGCAACTTACCGCGGTCGAAGTTCTGCTCAACTCTAGCCTCTCTCTCTTCAAACCAAACGAGTGAGTTCATATCCCTAGTTTTCAATTCTTTTCATGTTTTAGGGGGGGGGGGGGGGGGGAATACAAGTACATTATAAATCAAAGTATCGTTTTTATAAACATCTTTATGTTTAGAGGGCTATTATATCACCAAGTTATTCTTACTAAATGGAAACATACTTTTGAGAAGCTATAATGAGCATAGCTAACAAGTTATTCATACATTTTACATATACATTTTGACAAATGAAATACTTTCAAATGAAGTAAAGTCTTTATCATCGTAAATCTGTTTATACCAAGTAATGTGAGACATTCAAACTTCAACGTACTCGTATGTATGCATTTCAAGTCCTGTATTATATACCATAATCTCTTGGAGAGAGAGCGTGATACTTATGTATAGATCTATACGGGATTGACAACCCCGCACCTAAACTATTAGCTATAGTTAGACCGGCAGGTCTGGGGTGAAAAATGTCATAACACTACAACACCTGAAGAATGTTGTTACAGGCCATCAGTGTCAATAGTATGGTTATAAAACTCACATAAAAGTATAAAAACAAGTTTGATTTACGAGATTCATATATGCATTCAGTTTTCTACATCATTTTGGCACAAAGTTATCATTATTATTCAAGTATGGAACACACTAACACACACCAACTCTGGAAACTTCTCAAACCATTTATAGAAAATATTGGATTTTCTGAAAACCCCGTTCATTGATTTACTACTAAAAGGACATACTTTTCGATGTGAAACACTTATGAACTCACCAACTTAATTGTTGACACGTTTTCAAAACCACTTGTATTTCTCAGGGAATCAGTAATACAGGTAACTACCAGCTTTTGGAGGAGGAACACTAAGGATGTTTTATTATTGAACATTTATCATCGTATTGTAATATTCTTTTGCTAATATGTATAACGCAACAATATACGTTTTCATTATATATATATGATGGTTGTGTTACTTTCTTTACAATATTCAATTGTTGTGATACTACGTGAAGTCATCCACCCCCGAATGTTTCCGCCATTCTGGTTTGGGGGTGTGACAGATTGGTATCAGAGCATTGTTTATAGTGAACTAAGTATATCGAACCACATAAGATATACAAACTCTAAATGCAAAGGGGACCAAAAACCCTTTGACGAAACGTTTTCATGAACAATATACTTCCTTTTAAAGATATACATTTTTACTAGGATGCATTAATCTCGTATCATAACAAGTTTTCTAAAAAGTATTACGGCAAGTTACGACACTACGATTGAGCCGCGAGGTATGTAATCAGGTCGAGAATAAATATAGCCTGATCAACTATATTTATCCTGGATTTGACCAACGCACGTCGAGGAATGGTCATAGTGGACAACAAGCCAAAAACTTACCAAATACAAATTATTTTAGATTCGCCGATTCGAAATACTATAGGAGTATTGTTAAAAATAGTTGAACAATAAAATATTTGTGCTCCGTAAAAATATAGTAAGTCATTAAATAGAAATTTCTTTTCTTATAAAATTATCCCTACTACCCAAACCAAGGCAACGGCGGTTG